>NC_048595.1:260068931-260412265 GCF_003668045.3 Cricetulus griseus
ATCTACCTGGTGTACTAACAGCAATGAACTCCTTTGCATTCTGACTGCCATGGTGCCCATGCTCTAACTGAATCTGCGTAAGAATCCTTTGACATCATTTTACAGAACGCAAAACAAGATTCAGGATGTGAAGCAATTTTCCTGAAGTCATGTAATTAGCTTAGAATAAGGATTCCATCTAACATCTCCAAACCTAGAACAGTTCTTCTGAAACTGGAAATTCCTGTCACAGTGTCCACTTCAAGTCATTGTCTGGTGGTTAAAATAAAATTTCATGTTTTCTTCTCTTTCTTGCTGCCTCTTTGAAAGAAGTCAGTTCCTGAAGTCAGTGAGAATTTGAGTGAGCTGCCCTTTCCTTTTGTTTATAAGAGGAAGTGTGAACTTTGTGATCTCTCCACACATTCTCACCACTTCCCTAAATCAAAGGCCAAAACAACCTCAAAACTGGGCTCCCGATGCATGTTTCTATACCAAAAGGTCAAAAAACAAAGACCCTTCCCTTGCCACAAGGAAATAGTAGGAAGAGAGCATTGTCACAAAAATGCCAGGAACTGGAAAAATAAATAAATAAATGAAAGCAGTTTTGAAGGGGATGGTAAGAAGGAATGAAGGCTACGTTTCTGAGCTCTGACCCAATCTGATGCTTCGGCTTTGACACTCCAGTGAAAGACTGAAGGCGTTTGGATTCATTTATGTCAACATTCCACCTACCACGTAGAATTACAAATTGGTTACCGTTACCTCCACCCCTTCTGTTAGCTTTGGCTGTGGGCTGTGGCAATACTCTAGGCAAATCGGAGAGTTTAGCCAATTACCTGGCACTTCAAGCCCAAAGGAAAGTGGTTTGGCTTTAGTTATGGAGTAGAAGTACTGGGGAGACTGAAACACACACACATCTGTATCATCTCTTAGCATAAAGGAAGCGACTTTGTATTTCTGCCACTTCAGCTGATGGTTACCCTTCAATCGTTTCCAGTTATGAGATTTATCTCTGCTTCATGTTCCTCAGGGAGAAAGAGCTGAGGGCTGAGCCATGCTATTGAGTCAACTACAAGGCTGGGGAAAGACACAAACAGGAATTCTCCAGTCTGCACACAAGACTCATCTGGACTCTTTGCCTTTTTTTTTTTTTTTTCCTGAGACAGGGTTTCTCTGTGTAACAGCCTTGCAGTCCTGGAACTCACTCTGTAGACCAGGCTGTCCTTGAACACAGTGATCTATCTGCCTGAGAGCTGGGATTAAAGGCGTGTGCTGCCTCCGCAGCCACCACCACTGCTTCCCCTTGGGAGATGGAATTTTGTTTAGGGTATGTCCTTTCTTTTCCCTCTTCAGTATTTATCATTGCATTTATATATTATTCATGAAATCTACTAGCAGACAAAGAATTAGGATTTTTTATAGCATTTTTTTTCAGTGCAATTTGTTTTCTTTGCTCCTCGTCCTGCTTCTTCTTCTCTCCCATTTGATACTCTTTTGTGTCCTTCCACCCCAGGAGCTTTCGTCCCACTTTCCTGTCACTTGACCTTGGCCTTGTTCCTTTCTCACCAACTGTTCAGTTTTCTTCCTAACCAGTTTCATGGTCTATACTCACCTTCCCTCTCCTCCTTCACTTACGAGCACACAAGCATTAAGTTAGGGTCCACATATGAGAGAGAACGTTCAGATTTTCTGTTTCTGAGTTTGGGTCACCTCACTTAATATGAAACTTTTTGCAGATTTATCCATTTCCTACAAATTTTATTTTCCTCTATGGGTAAGGTTCTATTGCATGCATATGCATTTTCGTTATCCATTCTTTTGTTGGTAGACATCTATGCTGGTTCCATATACTTGCTATTGTGAACAATGAAGCAATAAACATGGATGTGCTTGTGTTTCTGTTGTGGGAAAGAGTCCTTTGGATATATGTCTAAGGGTGCTATATATGGGTCCTATGGGAGTTTTGTTTTTAGTTTTGGGGGAGAAAGGCATACTGATTTCTGTAGTGGTTGTCCTGCTCTATACTCTTCCTAGCAATGGATAAAGATTCCTCATCCATACACATCCTTGCCACAAATGAAACTTTGTTGGCATTTTGTTTTCTTAATCACAGTTTTTCTGACTGGGGTAAAATGGAATCCGAGATTGGTTTTAGTTTGAATTTTCCCAATGGCGAAAGATATTAAAAATAAAAAAAAAAAATGTCTTGACCACTTGTGTTTCTACTTTTGAGAATGTCTGTTTCACTTATTGGAGGACAGGGTTTTTTGTTTTTTTTTTTGCATTTTTGTTTGTTTTTTGTTTGTTTGTTTGTTTGCTTTTTGTTTGTTTTGTTTTGTTTTGTTGAGACAGGGTTTCTCTGAGTAGCTCTGGAGCCTGTCCTGGCACTTGTTCTGTAGACCAGACTGACCCGGAACTCTGCCTCCCAAGTGCTGGGATTAAAGGTGTGTACCACCACCACCCTGCTGTGTGGGAGGTTTTAATTTTTGCAGTTTTTAATAAAGTCTAGAAGTCAGCCTCCCTTCTTAAGGTACAACTGGCCATTCTTACCCTGGGCAGGGTGTCTTCTAGAAGGCCCCCAGCAGTAAAGTATACATTCATTACAGGCATCATCACAAAGATGGTGGGAAGGTTACTTATCCCTCTGGACCTCCAGCTTTGTGTCCTTTGATTCAATCATAGGTGGCTTAAAATAATTTGAGATGATTCAAAGGACTTGGAAGATGTTCTGTATATGAGCACAAGGCCCCTTTCTGTAAGTCACCCACCTGAGCAGTCTGGAATTTTGGTACCTAGGAGTTCAGTGGGGAATGTTAAGTCTATAATGTAAATGTTGCTTTTAAGAGTTCACTTCTGAATTGCTTTGCAACTTAAGCAGTGACATTTAGTTACTTTAAATTGAAAGTAAAATGGCAGCAAGCTAGGCCAGTCCTATGGAGAGCAGCCAGTACCTTTCAGATCCAGTTCTGTTCTTTTTTGTACCTGTAGACTGCTTGCAAGCTGGATACAGTGATATCAAATGATCAGCCGAATGCCTACTGGATTAATGGAGCCATGTAAGTGGAAAAAGATAACCCGAGGGAGTCTTTATTTGGAGAATCTTAGATTCATTAAAGATGAATCAGGAACACGGAGGAACGAAAGAAGCATTCTGAAGAGAGAGAAAGTCTGGCGGAGACTGGTCCCTAGTGTGGTTCCCTGTTGGAGGTAGCATCTGAAACCCACTGTTGGCTGATTGATTTGTTCAAAGAAGCCACAGCTTAGATTTTTATATAAAATGCCATGAATTTAAAACCTTGACCACTAATTTAAAAAGTGATTCTCTTCAAGTAAGACAAAAACACTGGAGACCGGATTTGCCCTTGTTAGTTTGTAAATTCCTGTCCTCCAGTACTAATTTAACCAGGTTAATTAGCACCTCTGCCGTACATTTGGTGCAAGTCTGTACCCAGGTAGCTAAACAGAACAGAGACAAAACAGTTGTTGTCTCTAGTCCGATGGGTTTGGTTGCACCAAGTTCTAAAGTGTAGCTGTCAATCATCAGCATCTTGTAGGCTGGGGACAGAGCTCAGTGGTAGAGTGTTTGCTTAGCATGACAAGGCTCTCAGTTTGATTCCTAGTACCTTAAAAATCTAAACAAATACAAAGTAGTGGCAACATTATCCCCCAGGGGGCTTGTTAGAAATGCAAATGATCTGGCCCAACCTCAGCTACCCTGAACCCTAAGCCCCAGAAACAGACCAGAAACCTGTGTTAAAACAAGCATCATTTGGATATCCACTGAGGACCACTAAATTATTTGAGAATTTAAGGCAGGCTTATTAAACAGGCATGTACATCTTGAGTAATCTTTGGCCACATGGTATTCCGAGTTGCAAAATGGTTGTGTGACTTAAGCCTGTAGTCAAGTTCAAGGTCAGCCTGGACTCCAGCTTGAGACTCTCTCTCAAACAACAAAACAACAGTTTAGATAAAGCTGAAACACTGTGTACTTGAAAGATACTTTAATAAACCTATTTATTTATTTATTTATTTATTTATTTATTTACTATAGTGTTTTGATACAGGGTTCCACCATGTTTCCCTGTCTAGACTGGGTCATTATGCAGACCAGGGTGGCCTTAAAATCCCAGAGAACTTCCTGAGTTCTGATATTAGGGACATGTGTCACCACACTTGGCTATATGCCCCCCTCAAAGGTTTTCAAATTACACTATTTGTATGTGTGTGAGATAGACCGACAGACAGTCAGGCAGACACACACACACACTGTGTGTGTGTGTGTGTGTGTGTGTGTGTGTGTGTGTGTGTGTGTGTATAGTGTACAGGTGTAGGTGCTACTGTAGGAGCATGGCTGTCAGAGGGAAATTTTGGGAGCCCCGTCTCTTTTTCTACCATGTGGGTCATGAGTACTGAACTCAGGTCCTCAGGCTTGGTGGCAAGCTGTCTTACTGAGACATCTCGATAGTCCAATGTATCTTCTTTTTTGTTTGTTTGTTTGTTTTTTGAGACAGGGTTTCTCTATGGCTTTGGAGTCTGTCCTGGAACTAGCTCTTGTAGACCAGGCTGGCCTCGAACTCACTCCGCCAACGTTTCTTCTTAAAACAATTGGTGGCACATGCCTTTAATCCCAGCACTCGGGAGGCAGAGGCAGGCAGATCTCTGTGAGTTCGAGGCTAGCCTGGTCTCCAGAGCGAGTGCCAGGATAGGCTCCAAAGCTACACAGAGAAACCCTGTCTCGAAAAAAAAAAAACCAAAAAAAACCAAAATAACAACAACAACAAAAAGGGCTGGGGATATAGCTCTGTTGGTAAAGGGCTTGCCTGGAATTCATGAAGCCCTAGTTCATCTCCAGAACAGTATAAAACTGAACATAGTGGGACACACCTATAATTCATCACTCTGAAGGTGGTAGCTGGCAGATTAAAGGTTCAGGGTCATCCTGAGCTACCTACGGAGTTTGAGACAAGGTCATCCTTGTCTCAAAGACAAACAGGGAGATACAGGAGCAGATGTTCCACATGAAAATAAGTTCATTTTAGGTAGCATGTTTTCTAACCCACACGTGTGGCCACAGATATTGAGGTTTCAATTCTATGTACTTTTGTATCTCACACTTCCAGCCTACAGATAAAGGGGAGTGGAATACCTATGAGAAGACTGGCTAGCACTAAGTGGACCTGATTCTTAACTCTTATCATGTCTCTACTCATCTGTGCAACCTTGGATTAGTCCCATCTCCTCCGTGAGCAATGTACTGACTGCTTCTGAGAGCTTAGCAAGCATCTGATGATGTTAAAGGCTTGGTGTCACATGGCTGAGTCTGAACCAAAGCTTCTGCAGTTGCTGGCTATGTGTGGATTGTGCATTCACATGCATTCCATTTAGGTCACGTGCTATGAGCTCATACACTAAACTTTTATAGTAGCATTTAAGTGTTTATATATTGCTTTTCATCTTCAAACACTTAACATACTTACTTACATATCCTTCCAGCAACGCTTTGAGGGAGCTATGTACTATTAAAACATACATACACACACACACACACACACACACACACACACACACACACACACACACTAGATTTAATTTATTTGGGCTAATTTACAGATTGCTGAAGGAAAAACTTGTACTGGCATTAAATTAAAAATAAAACCACTTTTTTTCTTACATTGTGTGTGTGTGTGTGTGTGTGTGTGTGTGTGTGTGTGTGTGCGCGCGCGCGTGCGCGCGCACAACTTGCAGGAGTTAGCTCTCTCCTTCACTCACTTGGCTCTTAGATCTAGCTCAAATTGTCAGGCTGTGGGCAAGTGCCTTTACCTGCTGAGCCATCTTGCTGGCAGGGCCCAAGAATAATACACTTTAACCAGAGCGAATGTGTTAGGGCCCATGTTAGATTGGATTCTGTGTAATAGTAGTTGTTATTATCAAAACTTACCCACTTCTGAACATTCTTCAGACTAAGCTTGGGTGTTCGCTGTGAGGTTTCTCTCTAGTCTTTGCACGGGAAGGCCTTTTTGGTCTCTACCGCCATGAAGAGCAGAACCAGCAGCTGGCCCATGGCTATTTATAACTGAAGATTTCTGTTGGGGATGGAAGGATGTCTCCTTTCGTATTTAATTTTCCCTAACCAAAATAATAAGGGTATCTATCTAGTATCCTATACTGAGTGTGGTGGCCCATGCCTGTAGCCCTAGCACTCCGAGGTGGAGGCAGGAGGATGAAAATCTCAAGGCCATCCTTGGGTACTCAGGAAGTTTGAGGTCAACCTGGGATACATGAGACTCTGTCTTCAAACAAAGGAACAAATAATAAAACAAACAAAGTAAAGCTTTGTGTTGCCAGAAAGAAGCAAGCACATGTTGTAGCTGTATGTGTTTTTGGCTGTGGGCTCAGAGATTTGCAGTCTTAAAATTTTTCTGTAACTCACCAGAGAGCAATGCCTTTTAGAATAATGTCAAACATATGTTGAACTGTGGTAACCTTTGCTGGCTAATGAAAATTTACCTCGGAACAGTGTCTATAATCAGAGCTCAAATAATGAAGCTATTGCTCAAAAATGTAGACGTTTTCGTTAGAGAATTCCTAATGACACTAGGAGGAAAGTGAGGACAGAGGGAGAGGCCATGGCAGAGCGATGGCAGGAAGACAAAAATGAAAGAGAAGCAAAGGAATGAGCTCTCTGGAGGAGACCAGTAATGGCAGAAGAATTTCACTAAGGAAGTGTCCACCAAGTCCCAGCTTCCTGCAGAGCCACTCAGAAACCCAATGTATGGAGAAAAAGCATCCAAAATTCCACTGCAAGAGGGGCAGTTAAAATGGCTCAGCAGGAACAGAAATTGCTACCCATGCCTGATGACCTTAGCCTGACCTCCAGAACTCATGTAAAGGCAGACACACACACACACACACACACACACACACACACACACACAACTCTCTCTCTCTCTCTCACACACACACACACACACACACACAGAGAGAGAGAGAGAGAGAGAGAGAGAGAGAGAGAGAGAGAGAGAGACCGAGCCCTGAAGGCTATCGTCTGACCTCTATAGGTGGCACATTAACACCGAAACTCATACACACATTACACATACATGTATGTAAAACATAAAACATCCTCTTTCCATAGTTCAGGTAACTGTCTTCTGAATGCTATTATTCTACCTGAAAAATGTTTTAAGATTAGTGTTTATCCCTGCTAACTGCTCTATACAAGAAGTCACATTTCTATACATTCCTAATTTAGTATATTGCTATTTGAGAAGAATTTCACAGTCATGAGTATTTGTGAAATGCCCTCCAAAGGTATAAAGTATGTATATTTGACATTATATGTTTCCATTAAAAAAAAAAAAAGACAACCTGAAACCACGTGACTAATCTTTAACAATGGGTTGGGGAAGCTGGGCTTTGCCTTGCTGTTTCCGGCTTGTGCAGTCCCTTCTGGGCTCCTGCTTTAGGTTTTCTGCTCTGGGACATGTTAGACTTATTCTGCTCATGCTTGTAAAAGCACAAGTTTGCCTTAGAAAAGACTCTAATGTTTGCATAGCTGTTGGCTCACCAAATTTTACTTTCCTATGAGTATCAAATGTTGCAATGAGATGAAAACTGTGGAGGACACAGGCAAAGAGGCATCTCCTGTTTGTATCTGGTTGGACTCAGCCTCCCAGGCATTTAGATAAAGTCCCTGAAACTTTGTCCCTGCCATTTAGCTGAACATCTGAAATCTGACCCTCCCTTTTCCCTGCCCTTCATCCCTTCCCTTTCTGATGTTTTGAAACAAGGCCTCAAGTAGCCTAGGTTGTGCTTTAGCTTCCTGTAGTACCAGAAATGACCTTTAACTCCTGACTGCCCTTTTTCCACTTCCTAGCACTTGGAGCACAGGCACGTACCACAGTGCCCAGTTTAGCATCTTCTCTTGCTATCCAGTTGAGGTGGTATTCTCACACTAATTGTGTACTCTGTTGACTGCTGTGAAAGTGTATTTAAGTTGTCGGTGCTGGGTTATTGCAGCCCACTTTCAAAAATTTCAGCCCGTCATGGCTGCTCATCTCATGGCCACTACAGCCATTAGGATAGCTCACCCATCAGCTGATTCCACCTCTCACACCATCTAGATTATAGACTGGCACTATGGCTACTGCTACGGTTGTGCGTTGGGTCTGGGGATCTGAACTCAGTTCTTCACACTTGTACAGCAAGCACTTTACCTACTGAACCATCTCCCCAGTGTTTCTAAGACAAGATCACATGCTATGTTTCTGAGGTTGGGCCTGGAACTCATGATGTATCCCAAACTAGCTTTGGACTCACTACAATCCTCCTGTCTCAGCCTTTCCAAATTCTGGGAATCCAGGTATTTATCACCATACCCAGTTTGAGAATGAGTTCTTGAAAACCCCACGGAGTTTTGTTTTTTTTTTAGAGAGGAGACAGAACAGATGTAAGATGCTGACAGACTTCACAATCTAAAGGGCTACTTAGGGAAGCCATGTGTGAAAGAGCCCACGCGTCCTCAAGATAAGGCTCTCCATTGCAGCTGGTAGAGAATCCTCTATCTCACCTAAGATAAGAGGCCAGGCCAACAAGAGCAATGGAAAAAGGGTGAACTTAAAATCCCCACCTCCTCCTGCGCACTGCCACTGCAAGAAGGGCTTGTGGTCATTGTGCTTGGTAATGACCACCTGAGTGACAGGTACAAGGATGAGTCAGAGCTGTGAGCAGCCCTAGCATATGGTCAGTTAAGCAGGAAAATTTGCTGGAAGAAGTTGTAGTCATGAAGTACATCACTTCGGGGGCTTGGTAAAGACACCACAGCAAAGCACACTGCATAGATGTGTGTTTGTTATTTAAGGGGCTCTGAAAATATCAGAAAGTTGCTTTGGGTGACAAAAGAATTTCTATTTCATTCTGGTTCTACCATTCAGCTACCCAATCGTATAAGCTTGGACAAAACACTATTTTGTTCTTGTGTCTTAAACTGTATAGCTTTGGTCTAGTAAAATCACAGTGGCTCACAACAAGGAATAAATACGGCTCTTTTTTCTCTTTCCGGTCTATGATAAGATGATCTGAGAGATGTGTGTCTGCCCAGATGTCATCAATCCATGAAAAAGAAGCCACTGCCCCATGACATGTGAGCTTACCGCAGGGTGAAAAGAAGGGAGAGGGCCAAGCATGCGACTTCTGTGAAAGCTTCAGGAAATGCTATGCCCTTTCCTGCCAGCAGTCAGATAGAGTACATAACAAAGCCCAGTGTCAACAGGGAAGAGACATCCTCCAGTAATAGACACTGCACGTTCCACAGTAATAGGCGGCAGTCACTGACCCTGTCATAGAAAGCAGGAGTGGCCGTTGTTTTAGCATTGCTTCCTGAGTAGCCCAACAGTATTATGATCTTCAGGTATTAACTGGAACTAGATCTGCACCTCACCAGCCTTTCCGCTGAGACCTGCTATGGTTTGGGGAAATGTTTATTTTGAGTTGTCAGGAAAAAGAACTGTTAAGGCCCCAGTCCCACTGTGTGTGTGTGTGTGTGTGTGTGTGTGTGTGTGTGTGTGTGTAGTCTGTCTGTCTTTTCAGGTTTCTGTATATAGCCCAGGCTGGCCTCAAACCCACTAGCCTAGTACCTCAACTTCTTGATTCCTGGGATTACAGGAAGGTACCGTATCCACAGCAATTTACTTTTGATCTCTGTTCCTATGAGGGCTAAGTTATGGTGAATGACAAATATGCTTGGTTATAGTTAGCTAAATAGTCTCATTGTGCTTAGATGGTGAATGATGTACTTGTTGGTGTTCTTTTGGACTTTGAGACAGTCTCATTCTGTATCTCAGGATGGCCTGGAACTCAGTCAGCTTAGGTTGACTTCAAATTCATGGCAATGATCTTTCCTCAGCTTCTTGACTACTGGGCTTACAAGCATGAGTCATCCATGTGGCTTTGTTGTTTGAACTAGAACCCAAGTTTGTTGGATTCACCAATACAAATGATCTTCATGTGATGGCTAACATTATATGTTAAATGTAAATTACTGTGCTTAAGAGACCTATAACACAGAAATGTTGCTAACGTGTCTCACTTGCACAAGGACAGACAACTTCCTGGAATGCTGGGGGCTATTGCTCATGTAAGATAACAAACCATGTGTTTTCACTTCTGTAAACAAGCTTGGTTGCCTTAACTGCACAGGATGTATGCCTGATCACACGTAGATGGACGGTATGTAGGCAGGAAGTACATCAGGATGTAGGCTTGCCCCTGATTGGACAAAGGCAGGAAGTACATAGCCTTTCTGGTTTTGCCTTTAAAAGCTCTTGACTAATGTAGTTCAGTGCCGTAATCTAAGCATGAGTCTCTGGTATGGACTAAGTCAGTATCTATGATCCTAGCTAGAATTTAATAAACCCTCTTACTTATTAAAATTTATGTACAGTCAGATTGGTAAATCTCTGAATGACCCCCGATTCATAATATTGCATACAGAGATTTCAGTTTCCAAAATCCACTGGTCAATATAATAATTTAAAAAGTATAACATACTGAAGCTATAGAAACATACATACACCTGCAATGTAGTGAATTTTTGTTTGAGACGAGGTCTTGTTATCTATTCCAGGCTGAACTTGAACTCCCCATCCTCCTGACTTTTCCTCTCAAAGTCCCTGAGATGGCATGTAGGGAGAAACCCTGATTAAATATACTGCTGACCACGCCTGCTTGGACATGGTCAAAGTTACATAACAAGGGTTTAAGAAGCAAGGAGGTGAGCAGGCAGCTCTCTCTTGCTTGGCTGAGCTGACTGGGAAGCATTTCTGGGTCCGTCCTGCTCAGGTGCAAACCTGGTCACTGGTTCCCTTGCGTGAGTATTTTCTCCCAATAAATTACTGGTTATCAACCTATCTCTGACTCTACTTTGTAATCGTCAATATCTGGTGTCAGAAGTGGGATACAAACCCACACCTCTGGGGGGGGGGGTGTTCAGCCGTACCTCTAATCAGGGTTTCTCCCTACAATGACAGGGCTGTATCACTGGTCATTTGCTATTCAGCATAGGTAACTGTCATATCAATTGACACAGAATACACAGATCTATGTAGATTGTATTTTAAAATATATAACTTATAAAATAAAGCAGATCTTTCTCAGTATTAATCCTGTGTCATGCTCAGCATTACCACCAAATAGTTTGATTCCCTTGATCTGTTCTCTTGTTGCATTCGTAACTGTGTACTGCATACCTGAAGTCCCTTGTCCCTTTAGCCCAGATGAAGTCTTCTCCATCATTAGAAATTTGCTCCTCACAGTAGTGGAGGCTGGGAAGGTCAAGAGCAAGGCAAGGGCAGTATCTCTCTTATTTAGTCAAGTGCCTCTGGCATAGCTTTCATACATGGGAAGGGGCCAATGGATGCCCTTGGGTCCATCGATGCTTTCATAAGAGCAGCAACCTTTTATCTGCTCACCTCTAAAAGGTCTCACTTCCTATAAAATTGAAACAAACAAACAAACAGACTTAAATATGTGTTTGTGGGTATGTGTGTGGTCCATGCACATGAGTACAGGTACCCACAGAGGCAGGCATTGAATACCCAGGAGCTGGAGGTACAGTGTTTATGAATCACCTGATTAGGATGCTGGGACTCAAACTCTGGTCCTCTGGAAGAGCAGTAGGTGCTCTTAACTACTAAACCACCTCTCCAGTCCTAGGTCTTAGTATCATCACAGCAGGGATCAAGTCTTACCAGATGAATTTAGCAATACTTTGTCATACTATAGCAAGGTCTTAAAATACTCAATGAGGCTGCAAGTGAATGATTCTGTCAACTGTGGGGTGTGGGTCTTCATTTCTTCCTTCTTTGAACTTTTTAACAAGATACTCACTTTCAGTATTCATTTCGCTAAAAATTCCAGCAGAGTTCAAGAAGTTGTGTTTTGTCCCCAGCTAGCCAGTCACAAATCTAAGATCTCTTTGGTAAATGTTCCAGGATACCTGCCTTTGACTTTGGGAGCATTTTAGCCTTGTTGCAAAATAAAATGTAGAAAAACTCCATTTTGCTAACTCATAAGTCTTTGGTCATATTTAACCTAAAAAGTATAATGCAGGGTATAAATACCATTTTAGAAAAAGTGTCACATGGGCTTGGCAAGATGGCTCAGCAGGATAAGGGTGCTTGCTGCCAAGCCTGATGGATTAGTGTGATTCTATGGACCCATACTGGAGGGAAGAGTCAACTCCACAAAGTTGAGTGACATCCATAGACCCTCTGCCCCATAAATAAATGTAACATAAAAAATTTAAAAGAAAAAAATGATACAATGCTACAAAGGTTCTCATAAAGCCTCAGAGGCATATTGAGTTATTTTAATTTTTATTTAGAGGCACAATTGAGTACCTGTAGTTGTTTGGAAACAAACAATAGACTGAGTCAGCAAGCAATTGTCCTTTCCCTTGATCCATTCCATTCCTGTCTCAGAAGTCCATCCTAAAGGAAAGAGGCACCTGTATTAGAGTGTTCCTATTGCATATGTAGTATATCAAAAATAAATTGAAAGTCAAGCATCAGACATACTTATATTCTCCACATTTAGAAGATAGATACAGAAGGATCCAGAAATACACCAGGGTACTCTAGTTTACAGAGCAAGTTTGAGGCCAGCCTGGGTGTGTTAATTTAATTTCTGTTACCATGACCAAAAGTGACTTGTGGAGGAAATGACTTATTTTACCTTATTGCTGAAAATCCATCATGGAGGCAAGTCAGGGCAGGAACCTGGAAGCAGGGGCCAAAGCAGAGGCATAATGCTTACTGGCTTGCTCCCTATGGTTTGTTCAATTTGTTTTTTTAGATTACCCAGGATTACCTCGTCGGGGTGGCACCTCCCACAGTGGCTAGGCCCCACCCACATCATCCATTAATTAAGAAATGTGTCACAGATTTTCCCACAGGCCAATCTCATGGAAACCACTTTCTCAGTGGGGGTTTCCTCTTCTCAGAAGACTCTGCTTGTGTCAAGTTGACAAAAAACAAAACAAACATAAAAAATTAACCAATGCATTGAACAGGAAGATACTCTGTCTCAAAAGATGCAAGCATAAACAAATAAACAGACAAATAAATAAATACATAAATAAACACTGGTGTTACGGCTTGGTGGTTATAGACTGCCCAAAGCCCTAGGTACAATCCCAAGTGCCACAACAAATTGAAACAAACACTAAAATAGAATAGTCAAACAGAAGGGAATTAGACTGACATTCATGATGATTCCATAGAATGGAAGGTGGAGATAACTACAGGGACACACAAAAGAGTTGTGAGTTTCTTGCTAAGAAAACAACCAGCCAGGGAGATGGCTCAGTGGATAAAAGCCAAGGTTCAGTTCTCAGAACATGAAGGGGGAAAAAAAAAAGCTGAACATCTGCAGTCCCTGTACTCCTGTGGTGAGGTGGGATGTGGAGATATGGAAATCAGCTAGAAGTTCTTGAGTCTGGTGCCTCCCCTTGATGAAGAACAAGTTCAGAGGTAGGTGATAAGATGAACCACTTGCTAACATTAGCCCACTCTCTATCGGGAGCACATTCGAAGTTAACTTGACAGCCCACAGGCTGTCTGTAAGATAGAGGTGGGAACAATGCTTAACTCATATATATCCTTAATTTGATTATCAGTGTGATTGTTTGGGGAGGTCATGGGACCTTAAGGAGGCAGAAACTTACTGGAAGAAGTACATCACTGGACATGGGCTTTAAGGGTTTATTGCCTCACCCTACTTCCTGTTCCTTTACTTTGCTTCCCGTGTGTGGATAAAAACATGGTCAGTCAGCTTCCTGCTTCTGTTGCTATGCTGTGTATTCTCTGTCATCAGGGCACTATCCTCTTGGAATCATTAGCTATAATAAACCTTTCCTTCCTTGAGTTGTTTTTGGTTTTAGTATTTTATCACAGCAAAAGAAAAAGTGGTGAATGTTATTTAGCTTTAAAAATGGTTATGTGTATTATTACCGAGGTCCATTTGTTGTGAATCTAGTAAAACTTTTGTGACAACTTGGCTAAAATTATTTTTTTCCTCCAGCACAAATATCAGACTTATACTTGTGACCATTTCATTAAAGAATGACTGTGTGGAAGGCATCATTTTTGCTGTTATTAGAAGGTGATAGGATTTGGGAATTCTGCCAGGGACTGGGCAGTTCACTTCTTACAGACCAGGGAATGATCTTTGTGGTGTTTTCCAACCCTTTGATGTGACTTCCAAGCACAAGTGGGAAGTGACACTCATAGAAGACATGGTTTAACTATATGACTTTTTAAAAGTTATTTTGAACCATTTATAATTTATATACATAAAATTCACACTTGTTCTTTGTTTTGTTTTGTTTGTTTTGTTTTAGATCAGGTCTTATGTAGCCAGGATGGCCTTGAGTTCACTATGTAGCTGAGGCCATCCTTGAATTCTTCACTGTTCTCCCTTTACCTCTCAAAGGCTGTGACTACAGGAAAACACTATCATGTCTAGCAACATTCATATCTTTTAAATTATACAATTTAATGAATTTTAGTATGTTTATAGAGTTGCGCAACTGTCACCAACCGTCAATTTAAAACATTCCATCTCTCCCCAGATAAACTCCATGCTAATCTGAAGTCACTTTTCACCCATGCCAAGTAGTTACATTTTCTGTCTCTCTGAATTAACTACACAAATACTTGCAAAGCCACTGGATTGATATTTCCCCTCCCCTCTTTAATATATGCATATGCACATAGACATGTGTGCACAAATTTGTATACACCTATTCTCTTTTTATTTGTCTATACACAAATCTACAAGTATGGATGGAGGTCTAAAGGGGATGGTTCAGATGGCAAAAACAGAGACATGTTAAGACTTTTAGCTGACTTCAGGTGTTAGAAATAGTTCAGAAGAGCAAATAGAGAGGTGAGGATGAAGAATAAATCTTTACAGTCACCTGGAGCCCTGAAATGTGACGGGCAGATGTGTTAAACTGTGAACCTTGGGACCAGTTCCCTCAGTTGAAGACTTAACACCTTCAGAACTCCCTCTGTGTGTGTGTGTGTGTGTGTGTGTGTGTGTGTGTGTATAAGCACGCGCACCAGTGTTCGTGGTGTTGTGATGCTAGGCTGCAACCCCAGATCAATCCCAAGCAAGCTCTCTACCACTAAGCCACTCCCCCACCCCCTGCCCCAGAGTGACTGTTTAAGTTTGGGCAACCACAGTTTCTCTCTTTTTCTCCCCAGCCCTTGAACTTTATTGCTTCATGGTTCCTGCTCTGCTGATGTCTCAGTGGTTTTCTCTTGGCTTCCTCATCACTCTGCCAACCTCCAGGGCTTCTCTAACTTCTGACAGAAAATATGACACATCAGACATGTCATAACACAAGAAAGAGTGTGCTTAAGTAACGCTGGCCCTGTTCTGAATTAATAGAGGTATCAGGACTGCAGCAGATAGAGATGGAAGCGGGGAGACGGAGAGGGAAAGAGAAAGAGATTTTGGTGAAGAGCTTGGCACAATTAAAGTTCCTAACACACAGCATCCTATACTACCAGGACATAGGACAGTTACTAGAGTGCAATTTTGTAAAATAATGAAAGAAAGAAAATACACAAATTTTACAAAATAATAAAATGTAGTAATCAAGGTTGCCAGTTTATTGCTATTTTTTAATTATCAGGTTAACATATTTTCTCTAAGGTGAAGTTATTACTTATGTAGTAAACTTAATAGTTCATAAAGCCTAAATCAAACCATTCTTTAAACAGGGATGGGCATGCCCACAATCCCAGCATTCAAGAGGCTGAGGCAGGCAGATGACCAAAATTCTAAATCAGACTGGGCTACATAGTGATTTCTAAGCCAGCCAGGGCTGTAGAGTGAGGTACTTTATTTTAAAAGCTTTCTAGGACAGGAGTGGTTTTTTTTTTTTTTTTTTTTTTTTTTTGCTCTGTGAGTTATGTGGAGGAACAGCAGATGGAGCTGGGATGGAGCCCTGTTGATAGAGTGCTTCCCGAACATGTACAAAGCCCAATGTAAATTCCCACCACTGGCAAACTGGCTGTGGTGGCATAAGCCTGAAATCTGAGCATGTGGGAGGTGGAGGCAGGAGGAGGATCAGGAGTCCAGTGTTATCCTTGGTTATTCATCCAGATCAATTTGGCATTAACACACATCACACACACAGAGAGAGAGAGAGAGAGAGAGAAAGAGAGAGACAGAGACAGAGAGACAGAGACAGAGACACAGAGACAGATGGACTGGGAGACAGAGACAGAAAGACAGAGAGACAGAAAGAGACAGACAGACAGACTGAGAAGGGAGGGAGACACTGTACTAATTATTTAGTTAGGCAGGGAAGAAACGTTTTAGACGGAATGGCTTCGGTTGCGCCCTCTCTTGCAGGCCTGACAGAGCCTCACTGTCTTCAGCTATCCTCACGTTCACAGAGACAGTGCCAAGTTCTGACTTTGTCCAGCTCCTTCTGAGTGTGCTGACTCTTCAAAACCGAGAAGAGACTCCACCTACTTGGAGAGATCTAGGACACAGCTCATAGTTTATTTCCCAGCTGTTTTCTGTTAACCTTGACTCTGAGAATTCTTTCCTCCAAATAATTTATATATCAAGGCAGGATGCAGGTCCGAGGGGAGCCATATTCTGGATGTGAGCTGGCTGGATGCAGGGCAGAGCAGGAAAAGACAGGGTCACGTCAGCAAACTGAAGATGGTGGCTGCTCATTTGCCATTTCTTAATCCCTCTGCCTCATCTTCCTGCTGTCTTCCTTCTCATGCTCTTATTGAGCTTTCATGTAGAGACCATGGGCCATCACAACTGGAGTGACTTAGGTTTCTAGGATCATCTTTTACCTCTATGGGCATGAGCAACTGCCCACAGAGGATTACACAGACAACTACAGCCGGCAGGTCCTAATTGATGTCTCTAGGGTGGCTTTTTTCTTTTTCTTTTTCTTTTTCTTTTTCTTTTTCTTTTTCTTTTTCTTTTTCTTTTCCTTTTTCTCTTTCTTTTCCTTTTTTTTGTGGGTCCTATGGATGAAACTCAGGACTGCATGCTTGGAAAGCAAACACAATACTGCTTGAGCTATATCTCCAGCCTTAGGGTGACTTTTAATTACAACAGATGCCTGCTGTTTCTGAGAAGGCTACAAGCCCTGCATTTGGTTTGCCTACACCACCCTTGCATGCGAACCCAGTGGCCAGCAGGACTGCTGTTACTTGCCAGACCAAAGCCTTTCTCTGCAACAAAGCCTGCCATTGTATCCTAGTGCAGGCCCCTGATCTTTCCCAAAGGACCTTTTTGAACATGTGCACTTATTTCCATCCCCATGGGCTGGACACAATAATAGCCAGACAACCATGGTAACTTGCCTTCCCGCTCTGACCATTAAGCAAGTGTTATCTGTTGCTCTCTGAAAGCCATGTAGGCAGCTGGACTATGTGTGTAAGAGCTGTCCTCCAGGACCATGGTCCCTGGTGCCTCTGTTGGAGGGCGAGGGAGGAATAAAGAGCTGGAGTGAGAAGGTGTCAGCTTGCTCATTGACTCAGCTGTCCCGGGTCTAATCCCAGCTCACAACTGGATGTCCTGGGGCTTGAGGCAGGACTCTCTCTCCTCTGGCTACCTTCCAGCTGTTTCCAAATGCACTCGAGAAAGTTCCATGTGATGTTTTTTTCATGTAGCACCTGCTTGAACAATCCAACAGCCACGCTTTTTTTCTCCTCTATTATATGGTACATCTGTTATTTTGCTGACATGGAAGCTAGCATAACAATTAGATTCATTCTTACCCAGTCAGTTGATTCCAGTGAAGCTTAGGAGGTCTCCGAGTATTCTGTAAGCGTTTATTCAAAGAAAGAACAAATTAAGAAATCCTGTCTATGGAGGCTGTTTGGGGTTAGTTAGGTCAGTGACAGGCCTTTCTCTGGAACGCTTTCATCTCTGGTAGCAAGGGGAAAAAGTTAGGATGTTCACATGAATAGCAAGGGGAAGAAGATAGCCAGAAGCCTTGGTTTCTTTTACTTTCTCTTAAGCAAAAGTGTATTTGGGGAAAGGTACCTTTTCTTGTTGGTTTTTGCCTTTTGAGACAGAGACTATGTAGCCCTGGCTATCCCAGAGCTTGCTATGTAGAACAGGCTGGCCTGGCATTGGAACTTCTCAGATATCCACCTGCCTCTGCATCCTGAGCACTGGGATGAAAGGCATTTTTGGGGGGGGGGGCGGGGTAGGGGTCTGGCTCTGGAAGGTACTTTTTTTTTCTGCAGATTTTTTTATTTGAATTAGAAACAAGATTGTTTTACACGACAATCCCAGTTCCCTCTCCCTCCCCTCCTCCCCTACCCCCCCCAACTAAAACCCTACCTATCACATATCCTTTCTGCTCCCACTGGATTGTGAGGCCCTCTGGAAGGTACTTTTAAAGAATCCTTCATTTCCCATCTGCAGAGCAATTTTAACAAATGAGACCTTGATGGGCACTTCAGCCATTTCCTACAATGAAGGCAAGAGCCAGGTGCTTTTTTGTTTTGCTTTAGGATTAAAAGCTGAGCCAGGTGTGATGGCAATGTGCTTTGAAGCCAGCCTGGTCTACATAGTGAGTTCTAAGTAAGACAGGGCTGCACACCTCTGAGACTCTATCTAAAGAGGAGGGAGGGTGTGAGCAACACGATGGTTCAGTGCTGAAAGGTGCTTGCCACCAGGCTGAGCCCAGTCCTTGGGATGGACACATGACTATGGCATGTGTGTCGTGACACATGCACCTGTGTGATATGCATATGTCATATAAGATTATTTACAATGTGTATGAGCTGTTTCCAACCCTGTTATGAGGAACCATTCTGTATGAAATAATTTATAGCATCATCAATACAGAGAAAAGCAATTTGTTTTCTGAGTTCCAGGAAAAACCTCTAGTGCATCTTGCCACTGTAGATATGAATGCTTCAAATGTGAAGGTTGGGAGTTTAAAAGCCTTGAAATATATCTGTAATTCTAGCACTCAGGATACAGAGTCAGGAGAATGGCCCCAAATTTCAGGGAAGCTAAAATTTAGCGTAGAATAAAGCTACATAGAAAGCCCTTATCTCAAGTATCTAGCAATCAAAATAGAAAACATAAAAGCTTTGAGATATTTTCCTTATGCATATTTTCAACAAATATCTGTTGAGCTCCCATGCCAGGAAACATTTCTAAGCATGGGAGAAACATCAGTGAAGAACATAAAATCTTCACTCTCAGGGAATCAAGGTTCAAGTGTTGAAAGATGCCAACTGGGCAAGTGTATGCACGATATGTCAGGAAGACCTTGGAGAGAGCATTGCTTGGGCAGTGTGAGCAGGGGGAAAGCATTAGGGGATTAAGTTCCAGTCACTTGGGGCATTGGAAAATAAGCCATTGAAGCTTTGACATTTGCTATGTGTGTATCGGGGACATTGAATGGTCCTAAACAGAAGATCAACACCGTTTGATGTATACTACTTTACATGTGGATGACTTGATCCAAAATGGCAATGCAAGAATAAGAAGTGGGCACAGCCTGGACATTTTTTAAAGAAGTGGCTTAACAATGAGAAGTTCAGAGTGAGAGAACGGCAGGTGCTCTTCTGCTGCCAGGACTCCTCAGCCCCTTCTCTGCTATGTGAGTGAATGTGTTTCCCTTTAAAGCAAACAAACAGCTTGAAGCCAGCCAGAGTGGCTCATGCCTATAAGCTGTATTCAGGTGGCTGAGGCAGGAGGATTCTCACAAGTTTGACTTCAGACTGGGCCAAAGAGTGAAACCCTGTCTTAAAAAACAAGAACAGAAAAGGCCATAAACCAAATCTGAACGTATCTATAATGTTGTTCCAGTGGGTGTAGGGATGGTGGTGTGGTGTTTCATCATTTATATGTGTCCTGACATTCATTTATATGCCAGATATAGGTTCCCAAAATTTTCAGTTATTTTACACATTGTGAGTTACCAGCCTATGACATGGTGTGTATATCATCGTATTTCCTAGAGGGGAAGAGATAGAAGTGAAAAATTAGCAATAATATATGAAATATTAGACATAACATGGCCACTGAGACTTTTGCTTAGCTCTGGTACTGTGGAATGGGAAAACAGAGCATTTACATGACTGAATTAGCATCTAGACTACTGCAGTCCAAACCACAATGTAAACCTCTCTGTATTAAGAAGGAATAAGAAACAGTGAAATTACACTTAATGATATATTTTATTTTGTTCGACATAACCAAAATATTATCATTTCACCATGTAGTGAATATAAAATTATCAATCAGGTATTATTTGTCATGCCATTTTTATACTTAACTTCAAAATCCACTGTGTATTTAAATTAATTCTTAGAATGCATTTTATATTTATATTTTTTCAAAAAAGGGAATAAATATTGGGCGTGAAGGGATAGTGCAGATTACAGAGGGACACAGTCAAGATGAGCAGCAGGCCACATGAATGACAACACTCAAGGGGCTAGCTATGTGTATTTAGATGAGTGCTCAGTACATATGAAACTGGTGTCTCTCACATTAGACAGCTAGAGTATTCCACAGATTTGAGGCCACTTATTACAACTTAGAAACTATAAAGCCTGATCCAGATCTTCTAGGAAATAGCTAGGTCTTTAAGACATCCATATACAGACATGTGCAGTATGAAGCAAGCTATATTCATATAGCACTAGTACTGCATTATCTCATCAAAGGCATAGTACATTTGACAATCATAAGAAAGACACCAGACACTAAAAGGTATTTCTCATTCACCAACTTTACGTCTGTTGTGAATATAACCTGAAATGAAAGAGAATAGATTGTTGTGTGTTGTATTTGCTCCATTGGCTTTTTGATCTTTTGGGGGGAGGCTGACCACCCTGCTCCCATATGAATCACACACAGAGGTTTATGCTTAGTTATGAATGCCTGACCTTAGCTTGGTTTGTTTCTAGCCAGGTTTTCTTATCTTAAACCACCTTTTTTTTTTTTTCTATCTACTTTTCCCCTTTGGACTTTTATCTCTCTCTTCTGTAAATCTTACTTTCACTCTTACTCTACTCCCATGGCTGACTGGGTGACTGGGAGACTGGGTGACTGGGTAACTGGATGACTGGGTGACTGGGTGACTGGTCCCTGGCCTTCTCCTCTCCTTGTTCTCTTGCTCTCCTCCCCCCTTTTCTCCTTCTACTTATTCTCTCTGACAGCCCCACCTATCCTTGCTCCTGCCTCGCTATTGGCTGTTCAGCTCCTTATTAGGACCACCAGGTGTTTTAGACAGACAAAGAGCCACAGCCTCAGAGAGTTAAACAAATGCAGCATAAGCAAAAGCCACACACCTTAAAATAATATTCTACCACAATGGGATGTGTGCCTGTGTGTGTGTGTGTGTGTGTGTGTGTGTGTGTGTGTGTGTGTGTGTGTGTGTGTGTGTGTGCAGTTACAGATGAGTGCAGTTCTGTTGTCGAGTAGAGGCTGTAATATAAGTGGAGTAACAGAGTTCCTAGCCCAGGGACAGAGCAGTGTGTGGCTTCCTGACTCATTTCCTCTACTGGTTTTAGAGGTCACAGTCTCTCCAGAAATGGACGTATTCTTATACATCTCCACGGCTCAATGCTTTTCTGTTTCTGTGTCATGGTGGTTCCTCCAGGGCTCCCGTGACCTGGGCAGAGACACAGCATGTCATGTCAACAAAGATGTATCTTCTCCAAATGGCTGGTTTCAATGATAGTTCCCAGGCTCTTCTAGCCTTTGGTTGCCTTAATGATGTTATCACCAAATATTTTTGGAGACAGACTGAGAAGAACCAATCTGAGGACCAGAGAAGACGCAACGATGCCTTTTTTTTTTTTTTTTTTTTTTTTTTTTTTTTTTTTTAAATCAGCCTGCCTCACCTGTCTGAGTTTGATCTTATTGAAGTTAAACTTGGGTCCTGTGCTGGAAGAAGCTTTTGTCAGACAGAAACCTGGCTTTAGGACAATGGAAAACAGTTGCATCTTAGATTCACCTAAGACAATAAACAGGATTAATGAGACGGCTCAGTGAGTAAACACAAGTGGCCCTCTAGCCTCATGACTAAGTCTGATCCCTGGAACCCACCGTGGAAGGAGAGAATGCACTCCAGAAATTTGTCTTCTCGATTCCACACATGGCATGTACACCTACCCGCACACACATATCCTCTACACACATTAATTAAAAATAAAATTAAAAAAACCTAAAAACATACAAGAAATACACATTTTTTAACAAATACGTCATTATAGAGGAGCTACTTCAGTAAGGAATTACACTGCTGGGAAGCCGAGTAGGGGCACAAACACTCCAGACGTTTGCACAGGCCATCTCAGTGGACTCTCTTATTTATATTTGTGCTAAATGCTTGTAATCACCCAGATAATAAAACAATTATATCTGACTCCAATTTATAGATGCGATTACTGAGATCCTGGGAGGTAAGCTATTTGGCATGTTGTAGAATAGACAGGGAACTCAGTTTTCCCTCCTTTTCATAAAGAGCCATGGATATCCCAGTGGGTGTGTGTGTGTGTAGAATGGCTGCACTTTTTGTAGGATGGTGATAGTATGCACGGCAAAGGGTAATGAAGGAAAGGGGGCACCCTCCCACTTAATGTACTATGCTAATTGTCAGAATTTTAAGTCTTTTTGATTCTTGGCTTTGTGTGTGTGTGTGTGTGTGTGTGTGTGTGTGTGTGTATTGGCAATAATCTTTATATGTTTCTTATTTAATGTTATTTATTTATATATTTCCTGATTTATTTGATTTTACTATGTATCACTATGGAGCCCAGGCAATTCTTTTGTCTAGGTCTTCCAACCATGGTGGTTACAGTCCTTTTACCACTGCACCCAGCTCCTTATTTTGTAGAGCTAAGGCGGTAACACAATTAAGTATGTTATTATTTACTTAACAGTGCTGGAGTTTGGACACAGGGCCTCACATGCTCTAGATAAGCACTGGACCACAGATCTAGTCAAAGCACTCACAGATACTGCCTCTATCCCCAGCATGACACAAAACTGATTGTGGTGGCACACACCGGTGAACCCAGCAGCATTCGAGAACTTCAGGCAGGAAGAGCAACTGTTCAAGGCCATTCTTGGCCACATAGTCATCTTCATATCCCGAGGCTCTTCAGACAGTGCAGGGAAGTGAGTAGCTGATGTTTCAGGAGGAGAGGAAATTGCATCTAAAGGGACTGAGCAGTGGGAGCAGTGTGTACACACTGTGCGGCCCCATCTTTATCGCTGTTCTCTTCGGTTGTTCTTCAGAGTCAGCTGGTATGCTCTTCCAGATATGGGGGTGGCACTGCCATTACCAAGGTGAACTAGACAGTTGTGGACAGGGAGGCTTTCCTATCACTGGGAGGCTCATCTGAGAAGCAGGGCTGGAGACAGTGGAGAGAAACAGTAAGATCCAAATCCCCGACTGTGTTACAGGAGGTCATGTTTGCCAATCGTTCCCACCAGGGAAATCCCATCAGCTGTGAGAAATACCTCCTCCTCCTCTTCTTCCTCCTCTTGTTCTTGGTGATAAGGATCAAACCTAGGGTTTTGCACATGCTAGGCAAGTTCTGTACCACTAAGCACAATTCCAGTCCTTGTGTTTTGGTTTTCTTCTGTCTAGCTCATGTTGGCCTTGCATTCTTTATAACCCAGACTATCCTCCAATTGCAGACCCCTTTGCCTCTGACTCCCATATGCTGAGACCATAGGCATGCCTTACCGCATAGTGGAGTCAGCCGAGGGGAGGACACATCTCAATCAGTGCGTCACAGAACATGGAAGCAGGGATCCCAAAGGAGAGTACTAAGAGAGCAATCCTTTTTCTCTGCTTGACTTTAATGAACTCAATGAAGAGTTCCTTGGAAAATGTCACTGCCCTCATGTTCTTATATGCTGCAGGTGTTCAGAGATGACAAGTCACTTAATTGAGGGCCATGGGGCCACAGTTCGCTGAGGTCTTAGGATTTACCATTGGAAGAAGATATATCAGGCAAGAGGATAACAGTTTTCTGGGAGAACAGCTAAAGTGAATAGAAACAGCAGACTATCCAAAGAGTTCTGCCAAGATGTAGTAACTCATCCTTCACTAAAATGAGTTATTCTTGTATAGAACACCTATCGAACTGAGGACAAGTTTACACAAACTGGAAATTTTAACATCCTTCCTCCCCCATTTACTTCCTTCCTTTCTGTTTCTTTTTTCCTTTTTTCTTTTTTTTCTTTTTTTGTTTTTTTGAGACAGGATTTCTCTGTGTAGCTTTGGAGCCTATCCTGGCACTCGCTCTGGAGACCACCTTTCTGTTTCTGATTGTCTACATTTTTGAAACAGGGTTTTGTGTAGCACAGGATGGCCTCAAACTTGCTAGGTATCCAAGAACTTTTCCTGATTCTGTCTCCTAAGTGCTAGGATTGCATATGTGTACCACTATGACTCGCTGCTTCTGCCTTTATTTTCAAATGCACAACCAATTCTGAATAATTCCTCATGTATACAATGCATAGGTTGTCAGGTATTGCCCAGATTGTTTATTTAATTACATTTAGTTTTTTTGAGACAGTCTCATATAGCTCAGGCTGGCCTTGAATCCTAGGATGACGTGTAATATCATGATCTCTTGCCTTCCAATAGCTGGGATTACAGATTTGCCCCACTAAACTAAAAGTTAATTAACTTTTCTAGATTCTTTATTAAGACAGTTGTGACTTGGGTAGTATTTGTACTTAAAGCATAGAACCTTCTTCCAAACATGTTTGGGGGCCCCTTGTTCTTTGATAATATCGGTCTCTTTATTCTGATTTCTTTTAAGTCATGCTTATCATTCTTACTGCCTTATAGCAGTTATCATGTATCTCTTCATTATTTTGCTGTTAAATAATTATTACCCATGCACACACCTTTCCCAGCCTCTCCGCTGAAATCCCCACAGCACTTCATTCCATTTTTCTAAACGGTGAAAGCTTTTGAGAGGCCCAATCTTGGCATGTGCAGTTCAGTCCCTGTTCCTCTCGGCTCTCTCCATCCTTTAAGAGCTCACAGATAGCACTTCCTCCACCTTGGAGAAAGAAGTTCCACTTTTGCATTTGTCACTGTGCCCTGTAATTGTTTGTTTACACATCTGTTTCCTCCAGGAGACTCTGGGCTCTCTGAGGTCGGAAATTTTGTCTTGTTCTACTTTGCAGTTTCCTGTTGTCTGCAGAGGGGTCCGGAGCAGAAAGGCGGCCCACCCATCGCAAGCATGTGGGCAGTTGCCTCCTCACTTGGACCTTTTTAGTCTTATCCATCTTATGGACTTCTAATTCCTGTTATGGGCAGAGTTGCTTTATCTCCAAAAGTCATCTGAAAAAAATGTTCAAATCACTTGCAGGCTTCAAAAGGAAAATAGTTCTCCCTGTATTTTTGAAGCTTAACAAAGTTCCCCTACTGGGAAGATATGACAATAAATAAATAAATCTTTATAAATGACATAGTACTATATTAATATTTATACAGACTTCAGCATAATTTATCAGAGACTATTTTAACAATCCCATTGTGTATGTGTGTGCATGTGCATATAGATAGTTGTGTGAAAAGCTGAGGCTCAGTAAGTTTAACTACCATGTTAAAAGTGGAGTCAGTTCTCAAACCAGAGTGTTAAGATGAAGGAAAAGCTAATTGTTCTGTAATTCACTCATCCTGGGATTTCAAAGATGGATGCTATACTTGTTATTTATTGAAGATTATGGAGTTAGTATGTCATTAATTTCAGACACAAGGTCCTTTTTTTTCATGGAATTATACATTATATATTGTAGTGTTATTTTTCTCTTATCTGCAGGTAATATCTATAGCAGAAGGCAGCGAACAGAGCACGTAGCTCTGTTGGCTGTGGTAAATGCACCAAGGGCAACATCTTAAACTCTGTGACAGTGTCAAACAGCATAGACTCAGCAGCAACTGTCCAGAGGCTCATTTTAAGATGTGCTCTGTAACTAGAAAACGTTTCTACAATGGTTTCTCGTTTGCTTATTTGTTCTTGAGGCAGGGTCTTACTATGTAACATTGACTGGCCTGGAACTCCTTATGTATACCAGGCTGGTAATTTGCTGTGGTCCTCCTGCCTCTGCCTCTTGAGTGCTGGGATTATGACTTCATGCCTGACTTTTAATAATTTCTTTCTTTTTCTAAAATTAAATAAAATTAAAAAAATTATCAAAGATGTGTTTATCATGTACATATTCTAGAATACTTATACATCATGGAATAACTAAACAGAATTAACACATGAGTTATTCACACACATTGGTTTTTATGGGGAGAACAACCTCCAAAAAGTCTTTTCTAGATTCAGAGTTCCTAGTCTCTGAGCGCAGGGGGCCTTGCAGTGCAGAAGCAAGAGAGCCGTCTTCATCTCCCCTTTGACTTCTAGATTGGCTTCTTTAAGTAGTTCTTGCTCTTCACAGTCTCAGCCTCCTTCTATTTTTAAATGTTGACCCCTGTCAGAGGCAGTATCACTACAGTTCTGCTTCCTCTTCTGTAAAACTGGGGTAATCATAGGAACTACCTCACATGTGCACAATGGCACAGTGTGCTGTGTGATCTGCACAGGCTAGGGAGACACCTGAAGAAGACATGACAGGTGGAGATGCCAACCAAAAGGGGCAGGAGCGCACCCAGAGAACAGGACCATTTCCAGTAATGACCCTAGCTTAGAAATAGAACCAGAACAGACTAAATTCACAGCCCATGTACTTTCTTAAACAGCAAGCAAGGGCCTGAGAGTACAGTATAGCCAGCTTTCTTACCAAGTACCAAGCCCTGGGTACAGACCCAGACCGCTCTAACAGCAACAAAACCTAAAGAGCCAGCAAGTGAAGAATGTAGTTCCTAGTTCTTCATGCCACTGAAAGCTCCCAAAGATGCTACTGGGCATGTCCTTGATGAGAATGAAGCTAACCATAATCCCCATTTTCAGCCAAGCCAGAAAGTTACCTGTATTGAAGAAGCACGGTGAGTAGGCCACTAGTACAATGGCAGCATCATTCTGCATTATTCAAGTTGGAACCATTTAGTGGCTATTTTTCTACAAAGACCAGAGTCTAAGCTGTGTTCCTGTGTAACAAATATTACAAGTATATGGTTGACCCTGTCACCCTAGATTGAAGTGGGGTAAAAAAATCAGAATTATCCTGAGTCACTTTTAGGTGTGGCTATTGTTGATTAATTTGTCACTATCTTGGTAATACTCTATCTGTAATAAAATCCCTGAAATATTAGGCCTGAGAGGGATTTGGGGAGCCATATAATCCCTTTCCTAGCTTCAAAGAGACTGCAGGAAGATAAGAAGATAAAAGCCCAGGTGGTGACTGAAGGGCTTCACTGAAGAGGGTTAGAGTCCAGTTTCCATGCCCAGCTCTGACATTCGCCATTGGTTCACCTGTTTACCTGGGACAAATCTCAAGCTGGAAAACACTGAAGCGCTTTTGTCTGACTTAAGTTCCTGTTTTCCAAATAGTAAAGGACAGGGACACGTGCTTTCCAGGGTTGGCTGCTTCTCCAGTGAGAGGAATGTTCTACATGACCATCTTGAGGGCAAGCAGGCTGAGTCTGAAGTCAAAACTGATGCAGCATCCATCTTAGTGGTATGCTCATGGAAGGTGTGTAACTCGTAGAAGAAGGAAGATGTATTAGCCTCAGGCACTGACACAGTTCACTATATTACACCTTCAGTGAATAGAAAGACCCCTCTAACAAGAATTGCCTTGGATAAATCTGTTTCTCCAGACATTCATTACTCTGAGTGAAAGAGCTAATCTTTTTTAATAGAGCTATATCATGGGTACTTTAACTCTCTAGAACCCTTAGTATAACTTTGTTGACTTCAGACAAGAAAAGCAACCTGGATCCACATGGTAGAAGGAGAGAACTGACTCCTGCAGATTGTCCTCTGACCTTCATGTGAATGCCATGGCACATGTGTACACACATGTGGTTGTTTGAAAAAAAGAAAAAAGAACCTCCAAAGGAAGTGGTATAATTAGGAGGTATGGCCTGTTGGAATGAGTGTGGCCTTATTGGAAAAAGTGTGTCATTGTGGAGGCAGGCTTTGAGGTCTCATATATGCTCAAGCCACCCCCAGTGTCTCAGACCACTTCCTGTTGCCTTTGCAAGATGTAGAACTCTCTCCAGCACCATGTCTGCATGCTGCCATGCTCTACCATGATAATAACGGAGTACTGTAAGCCTCCCAATCCAATTTCCTTTACAAGAGTTGCCATGGTCGTGGTGTCTTTTCAGAGCAATAGAAACCCTAAGACAACACTCATAAATGAATATGTAAAGAGTGATACAGAAAGACATCTGACTTTGTGTTTTGGCCCCCATGTGTCCATTCACATGAAAATGTACTCACAAATGTGCATGCATGTACACATACACAAAAATGTGTAAAAGGCTTCTTGTAATATATACACACATATGCATATATTTTATTTCTATATCTATATATACATATATACACCCATTAAGGAAAACATATCCTTTCTAAAGAACTGTTGTAGAATTTCTAGTCCCTCACAGTGTAGGCGAGCTGAGCCAGCAGGCCCTCCAGGTGTCTAGTGGCAGTGCCCACCCCCTCTCTAGAGCAAACACACCAGTCCTCAGCACGGCTGTAATTAGTCTGTTTACTCTGAACACTTGAAGCTGAGTTTACAAGCCTGCTAAGGATAACCTGATACACCTAAGCTGGGGTAGATCTCTATGAAAGTTCAATTACAGCTTTGTAAATTGTATCAGTTTCTTGCCAAAATAGCAGGCAGCTGCCAGTGTGGACCCAAGATGAATCACCTGCTTCAAGGCTAGTGTTTGCAAAGGAAAACTTCAAAAACAAGTGAGCCCCTAAGGAGTTTCAACATTGTGGCTCTGTGTCCTGCATCACAACTTCTGTTCTGTTTTTTTGTTTTTATTTTTGTTTTTTTAAGATTATTTCCTTTTAAAAATTTAAATTAGAAACAAGCTTGTTTTACATGTCAATCTCAGTTCCCTCTCCCTTCCCTCCTCCCCTGCCTCCCACCCACCCCCCATCTCATTCCCTTTCTGCGCCCCAGGGAGGGTGAGGCCTTCCATGGGGATCTTCAATGATTGTCATATTGTTTGGAGCAGGGCCTAGGCCCTCCTCCCTTGTGTCTAGGCTGAGAGAGTATCCCTCTATGTGGAATGGGCTCCCAAAGTCCACTCATATACTAGGGATGAATACTCATCCACTGCCAGAGGCCCCATAGATTGCACACCTGTTCTGTTTTAATCAGCATGGATGCAGCTGGATAAGAAGAGTAAGTGCTCAAGTCCTAAGGACAGCAGGAGTAGTTAACACTGTTATATTTTCACAAATAGCTAATAGAAGAAAAGACTCGGGATTCCCAGTACAAGAAAACTAGAAACGCTTGAAGAGATTGCATTTGTTTTTTATTTTTCTTTGTTGTGACTATGACAAAGTACTGGAAGTAAGAAAACTTGAAAGGTAGAAAGGTTTCTTTAAGCTCACAGTCTCTGAGGTATCAGTCCATGGTCAGTTGGCTTTGTTTGGCCATAGGGGTGGGTCAGATGTGTAGGCGGTGGAGAATGTGCCTGAAGGAGTTGCTCAGTTCATGAGGGTCAGATAGGAGAGAGAAGCCGGAACAGTGGTCTTTCGAAAAGATACACGCTGGGATATACACTGAAATCCTGTCTTGATAAATAAAATTAAATAAATAATTCTTTTTATTTATTTTTTGCTAGTGAAAGTAAAGTGAATTAAATATTATTTAACCTTAGTTATGCAGCCAGAAATGGAGAAGAATTCATTAATTTAGGATAGATAGAAGTATTGACTCCAAATGGTTAATCTGATGAAACACATCAATGTGTCTCAAAGAAATTGACTTCAAGCCTCTTAAACAAACAAATAAGAAATAATCATTAGTGCATTTGTGAAGCTAGGCAGGGCGATGTCAAGCTCCTGGCCTACCTGAATTTCACTGTAAGTTCCAATACAGTTACCTATGTAGCAAGACCTTACAGCAAAAAACATGTCTCACTGACCCCATGCTCTTGTGCCTTTCGTGTGCCCCACACCCCATGAGAATCTGAAAATCTTATGTGTTGTTGACCAAATCATGTTCATAAAGGCATAATAAGGTAGGCATGGTGGCACATGTTTATAGTCCTAGTTACTTGTGAGACTGAGATAGGTGGGTCACCCAAAATAGCCTGAGCAGGACAGTGAGCCACCCCTCAAAGTATGAAAAAGTAAGCACAGGTCAGTAAGCACAAAAGGTTAAAAAAAAGAACCTAAGCTTTGGAAATGTGCTCATTAAAAACTGTCACATTACAGCTGCCATTTTATTAATATGTTACATGATAATTGCTAGTAGGACCAACAGCAAACAAAACAATAGTGATTACAAGTTAGGTTTTGATTATGGTGTCTATGATGATTATTGGTGTTTCTCATGCCACTAGTATGTCACCTACATGCCACATGGTTCTCTTGCTTGCCCTTTACTTTCTTTTCTTTTCCTTCCTCTCTTTTCAGACAGGGAGCCCAGGTTGGCCTTGAATTTATATGTAGCTGAAGATGAACTTGAACTTCTGATGCTCTCTCCCCAGCCTCCAAAGTGCAGAGATCACAGGTGTGCACCACAGTGCCTGGCCCTTGCCCGAGGGTTTGAGTTCCCTGGATTCTCATCCTGAGTTTTTTTTTGTTTTGTTTTGTTTTTTTCTGCTGGGATCAAATCTCAGTTTAAAATTGCCATTTACTGCTACTGCTTCTATTGTCATTGGTGTCACTACTTTTCTTTTAATGGAAAGTCTCACAATGTGGACTAGGCTGGTCTTGAACTCTCAATCTTTCTGCTTCAGCTTCCCAAGTACTGGGATTACACCTGTGTGCCACCACACCCAGCTGATTCCACTTAAGGAGATAAATGGTATAAACACACAGAAACATCTGTTACTTCAAGGTTCTAATAGGTCACTCCTAAGAAATTTCTTCTAAGCCAGGTGGTGGTGGCATACACCTTTAATCCCAGCACTCATGAGGCAGAGGCAGGTGGATTTCTGTTGAGTTTGAGACCAGTCTGGTCTACAAGAGCTAGTTCCAGGACAGCCTCCCAAGCCACAGGGAAACCCTGCCTCGAAACCTGCCCCCCCCCAAATTTCTTCTAGTACCAGAGAAAAATAAAATGGAAGCATAATTCACCATTTGGCAACAGAGTCATAAAAATGCTACATATTTGCTCTGCAATTATGTCGGGTACCTGCCCTCTTGAGACTTTTGCCCTTTCATCCTAGAGATGTTAAAGACAGGTGTTGGGTGGGAGATATGGACCATTTGTCAGGATTCCTGGCACCAGCTACCTCCTTTCTTCTCACACTGAATTGAAGAAAGGGGGGAGGGGAAAGAGATGCTTGCATTATGTTGGTGAAAACTTAATCCTTGGCTCTATGGATAGAAAACCCCTGAAACTAGCTATATGAAAATGAAACTTGGGTGTATTTCTCTTCAAACTCTTCCCTAAAATACCCCAGCTGTGGTTGTATACATCAGAAAAGATAAGAGAAGTGCTGCGAGCTCCTTGGATGGGATATTGTCCTAGTCAGTGTTCTAGTGCTGTAAAGGACACCATGAGCAAGGCAACTCTTTTTTTTTTAATTTTTATTTTATTTTATTAGTTCAAATCAGGAACAAGCTTGCTTCAGATGGCAATCTCTTCTCCCTCTCCCTCCCCTCCCCCCAAACATCCCACCTGCCCCTAGCCATCCCACCTCCACTCCCCAGGCAGGGTAAGGCCCTCAAAAGGGGCTCCCCAAAGTCTACCACATCATCCTGGGCCCTTCCCTTTGTGTCCAGGTCAAGAGAGCATCCCTTCATATGGGATGGGCTCTCAAAATCCCTTTTTTTTTAATTTACATATTACATATATAAATATTTAATACAGTGTGTTACCCCTGTATAAATGGAAAAAAATTAAGTTCAACATTTCTAGAACAATATGGCTGTTAATTTTTGTACAATGCCAACTGAACGTGGTAAACTGGGATACTTTTTTCCAAGAGCAAGGCAACTCTTATAGAAGAAAGCATTTAATTGGGACTGGCTTACAGTTCAGAGGTTTAGTCCATTTTCAACATGGTAGGAAGTAGGGTAGCATATAGGCAGATATGGCAGTGGAGAGTAGCTGGGAGGTCTACATCTGGATCTGCAAGCAACGGGAAGAGACAGAGACACCAGGCCTACCTTGAGCATTTGAAAACTCAAATGCCTTGACACACTTCCTCCAACAAGACCACACCTCCTAATAGTCTTACTCCTTGGTGACCAAACATTCAAATCTATGAGCCTATTCAAACTGCCACAGCAATGTTGATGGAGTCTTAGGTCTGGCTTTGTTTGGCACCCACAATGACAGAAAGCTTAGTGACCCTTTATGTTGCCATTCTCCATGACTTACTGATAGTAGGGGTCATTGTACACTGAGGGTGATGGAGGATCATTGCACTGAACAATAGGAGACAGGGCCCTGTTTGTACACCTACACTGACTGTGACAAAGAGAGCTTTTTCCTGTCTCTCAGTCCTGAACCCTTCACTAAGATCAATAGTGTTAGCGTGGGTTATTTTTTGTTTGTATTATTTTGAGTATCTGTCATCTTATGCAGTGCAGGTTGGCGTTGAATCCACTATGTAGCTAGGAGGACCTGGGCACACTCATTCCCCTACTTCTGCCTTCTGAGTTCTGGTATTACAGACATGTGTTACCAAGTTCTGAGTAGGCCTGCCATAACAAAGTGCCAGAGTGTGTACCTTCATCCATAGCTTCACTGTTCTGGGTGCTGGAGTCTCAGATGAAGGTGTTGTTCAGTGGTTTTGGTTCTTTTGTGTGCCTTGAGGGCAGAATCTGTTCTAGGCCTCTGTCTTGGCTTGTGGATGTCTGTTCCTTGGCTTATAGATTCCTGGACCTTGGCTTATAGATGTCTGGACTTTGGTTTACAGATGGCAGGACCTTGACCATTTTCTCTTCATTCTCTGTCATTCCTAAGATTTACTCTCTTTACATCTGGGTTTCAAATGTCCCCTTTGAGAAGACACCAGTCATGGTGGAGTAAAGCTTACACAAATGACCTCACTTTAATCTGATTACCTCTGTAAAAACCCTATTTCCAAATATTCTGTGGGTGAACAGATGACTCTCAGGGAAAGGGAATGTGACTCATCACTGAGCAGTGACCTTCAGGCACTTCCTTATATTAGATGCACTTAGGCAAGCATTCAAATTTTCTGAGATGTTCTGGTGAACTCTAGATTTTCCCTAGAGGAAGGAGCCTGCCTATTACTTCCAAGGCACTGAAAGGATAGCTCCTCATTGCAGTTTGTTAGAGGGGGCACAGAAGCCTTGTTTGAAACACACTTTCCTCATGACTCTAAGAAAAGGCTAGAAAGTGGTCATGGCTTTCCTCCTGGGACAAGCACAGAAAGCAGGGATGAGCTGTCACCACTGTTAAAGCAAACAGTCTTCACTGTGACTAATCTATCAAGGCTGGTGGAGATTGCAGGAAGAGGGGAAAGCCTGAAGGCTAGGGGCAGTTTCTTATTCTGACAGTGCACAAGCATGTCCCAACTGACACTTGCCCTCTTAGCCCTACCATCAACACATAGAGCCAAGCAATTGCTAGCTATGGAACCCACAGAGCTCTTAGATGCCCACCCTGGTCTTAGCAGTTAAATTGCTGGGTGTTCACAGGGTGTTATTTACTCTCTGGCATTTTATCCATGTTTATAAAGTATCTACTGAGTTTCCTTCCCAACTTTAGTGTGGCATAATTGAAATTAGAGGAAAACCAAGTCAAAAAGAACCAAGCAGCAAAGTCCGAAGTCCCCATCTATACAATAGGTAACACAGCTGAATTTCTTGTCTAAAACATGCTCTGTTTCGTGTTGGTCAATTCATTAGTGGTTCTTAAACCAAAAAAAGTCAGTAAATGCCTTTTAATTATCAAGGAATTTCCAAAGTCACTAGAACACAACTGTAAAATTCGGTGGTTCTTTTCTCTTCATAGGAGCAAGTTCTCAGGAGGCCCACACTGGCTGTCATCTTACTTGTAGTGGAAGATGACTCTGAACTCCTCCTCTTTTCACCCCAACCTTTCCAAGTGCCCAGATTATAGGAGTGTGTCACAAACCAGTTCAATGGCACTATTGTTATTGTTTCATTAGTGTTTCCTTATTCATTATAGTATCTTGTATTTGCACTGTCACCTATGAATGAAAACAAGTAAAACAAAATTATATGATGAAATAGTAGAAGAAAGTTTAAAACTATTTGGCCTGTAAGTTTCCAACTTTAAAGACAGTATATTAAAATCCACTTAAAATGAGGGCTAACACCCTACCTTCCTTCCACAAAGAAGCCGGAGCTGCTCTTGTTTAGGACATCATTTCTTCCTTCCTTCCCTCCCTTTGTAAGACAGAGGCTAGCTTTAATCTAATACGGAGCCAAGGCTGGCCTTGAACTTTTGATTCTCTTGCCTCCACCTCCCTCAAGCTGAGATTGTAAGTGTGTGCCACGATGCCTTGGGTGGGGGTGCAGAGCGGTATAAGGTAAGGTAAGGATAGGTAAACACAAACTGAGCTCCTCCCCACCCCCACCCCACACCCAACACGCTTCTTTAACTTTTAGCTTAAATTCAGTGATTTTGGTTCTGATTTAGGCTTGCTCTGTTTTCATTATTCCTTTGTTTTTATACTGTTGTTAGCTAAAGGGAATGTGTTTTCCCTTTTTATAAACATTCTTCTTCTTTTTTTAAACTTATGATTCATGGAGAAGGCAACCAACAGACACGCGTGTCCAGCAGCTTCTTTCCTCTTTCTAACGTTACTCACACCAACTGTGGTCTGTAGGTCAGTGTGGCTTCTTGGCATCCCTAGTCTTTGTCTGATACGCTTTCTAAGGCCCTGGGACAGGGATCTTCTCATTTGCTGTTTTGCTGTATTTTCTACATCAGGCTGAGTAGTCCTAGAGAGTATACAAACTGGTAAAATCCTATTCCGAATCTGAAGTCACCGATGCTGCAACTCACACCCTCTAGGGAGGGTGTGCACACTTCACTCTCTAGGGAGGGTGTGCACACTTCACTCTCTAGGGAGGGGAGGGTGTACACACTTCCCACTTCAGGTATCAGGAGGTAAGGGAGCAACCAATTAATGCCAGTGACAAGTCACAGGCCAGCTCAAGCTGTCTAGAATGGCTGCATTGTCAGAGTTGAGCCAAATACACAAACTAGAAAAGCGACAGGTTGGCTGAAGACTGGACAAAAAAACCCTCTTCATCAGCTTCAGAAAGTCAATGGAGATTAGAAAAACAGGAGGCATGCAGGGTGTGGAGGCTCGCACCTTTAATTCTAGCACTTGAGGCAGAGGCAGGCAGATCTCTGAGTGGGAGGCTAGCCTGCACCACAGAGTGAGTTCCAGGACAGCTAGGGCTACACAGAAAGACCCTGTCACAAAAAAAAAGGTAAAGAATAAAGAAAACATGAGGCTGATACATGGCCATGCCTGGAAGCTGCTCTCACTGCTCTGGGCTTTGACTGAAGTTTTGTGCGGCTCTCAACTGTTGTAGAGCTCACTGCTGTGTCTTGTGGGAGTTTGGAAAGAGACAAACTAGAAGCCTTCTCTCACTTCAAGTCAGGCTACTTATTGCCTCGAAAAATAGCCAAATAAGTAAATCAGCTACAGTGTGCACACCTGTAATCCCAGCACTTGGGTACTTGAGGCAGGATGAGTTCAAGGCCAGTCTAAGCTATGTAGCAAAAAACCCTGTCTCTAGACAAAAAAACAAAAAAGTCATAGAAAATAAGACAATTGACTAGAAAAATTCTCAGATATTCAGGGGAATAAAGAGTCAAGAAAATTAAAACACAATGGTGTTTGTGAGAGGGAATAAGCCCTGCCCAAAGAATTGCTCAGGGGACCAATGGCTTCTGGGAAGTTACTTTCTGATTATAGCCTCTGGGCTGTTGCAGAGCCATCTCTGGGAGCTATTGTATGAAGTGTGGCTCTCTATGGAATCCTCATCACCCAGGGGATCCTAGGATAAAAGAGCAGCCATCTATAAGCACTGGTGCCAAGGCAGAGCCATGTAGTATGTGTCTGGATGTGAAAATTTGCCTAAGCCTCAGTCTCCCCTGGAGGGTTTCATGCTAAAGCAGCCAAGAGACACGGGGTGTGATTTTTTGGAGGTGAGGCCGCCACCTGGGCTGGCACAGGCAGCAGAGAAGTTCCTGACCTCGATGGGAGGATGTTTGCAGCTTCTGTGGAGGTCTGGCTGAATATCTGTCTCCAGAGGAACACAAGGCACAAGAGGGCATAGAGATGACAAAGCTGAGGCTGACAGTGTTGTTCAGCCATCCAACAGGCTTGTCAAAGTGACAGGGTGAGAAGAGAGTTGAGTTTGGCAAATCTCCAGGATGCTACCTCATGGGGCACTAGGACACAGATCAAGGTAGGCTACAATGACATATAATAAAGATAACTAACATACGTCATGCCCAGAGTGCTGTGGGAAAATATGCTTCTGGATTGTTCTGTAAAGGGTGAGAAGTGAGTGAATGTGAAAATAATAGGATGAGGATATTTTAGTACTAAAGTTAGTGAAGATTAAGGCTAGAGAAACCCTGATTTAGTATCTTGCCTGTTGGTTGGCTTTGTATGAATCCTATTGTCTTGTTTGTCAACATGAAAAAAGGTTGAGGTCTTTTGAGAAGAAGGACCCTCAGTTGAGAAAATGCGCACCTGTCTCACACTGGCCTGTGGGCCATTTTGTGTGGTATTTTTTTGATTAATGATAGATGTGGAAGGGCCCAGCCCAACTGAAGGACTGTGACTCCCCTGGGTTGTATAAGAAAGCAGGTTGAACAATCAGTAAGTAGTGTTCCATGGCATCTGCTTCTGGTCCTGCCTCCAGGTCCCTGACTTCCCTTTTTGATGGCCTGTGATTGAAATACATCAGCTGTAATAATAGTCCTTTCCTTCCCAGGCACCTTTTGTGATATCCTATCACATAAATAGAAAACAGACTAAAAAATAAAAATCTAGCTATCATTTGAAAGTCTCCTTGATCGGGCTGGGCATGGAGTGCCTGCTTAGCACTTGAAAGGCCCTGGATTTGGTCTCCAACAGCGCAAAAGTGAGTCCTTAAAGCTCTGAAATGTTACATAGGATTAACATTTCTCAGAGCTTTGGACTCAGTGACATACTTAATTGCAAGAACATCAAAATTGTCACTAAATAGAACAGTTTTTCCCTTGTAATTAGTGTTTGTCTTTACTTATCAAATCGTTTTAGTTTTGCATTTCAGCTTTTTATTTATTGTGACAGGCTGTCACTCTGTCCCTAGCTGGCAAAAGCTCATTATATAGGCTAGACCTGAACTTGAATTTAAGCCCTCCTGATTCCATTGCTTCAGTCTCAGTGATATGGGAATGGGTGCCAGCTACCATCCTCAGCTCCCAACAGTTTGGTTTAATTGGTTGTCCTAGAATTTATTTCCTACAGAATGGACTATAAACACACTTGAACTGGTTTTATATTATGTCCCTGAAGGAAAGCAATTGTAACCTAAAGTTCTTAAATTTGACCATCTGAGTTTAGACTAAAGCCACTAACCTCAAGTTATCTAATTGAAGTGATCTGTAATAAAAATAATAAAAACCCAGAGACAGGTTTTGAGCTTCAAGCTGAAGATCAGAGAAGCAAAACAGCCAGCCACTAGCTTTTACCTCTATCAGTCTAAAAGGGAGATCGTGTCTCCACTAATCCTTAGGCTCCTTCTGCCTAGACTACACTGAGCTCCTCCTGCCTTATATTCCTCTCTTTTGCTGGGAGTAGAGGCAGATGTGCACCACCACTGCCCAGCTTGTGTGTCTGCTGAAATTAAAGATGTGTACCACCACTGCCTGGCCTCTATGACTGTGGGTAGCTTTGCATTCTGATCTTCAGGTGAGTGTTATTAGATCATAAATAATATATCACCACAGTGATCAAAATTAGTTTTGTTTTTGTTTTTTAAAGCTGAGTGTAGTGGTACATACCTGTAATTCTAACATTTGGGAGGTTGAGATAGAAGGATTGTGAGTTCAAGCTATCCTGGGCTACATAGTGAGACTGCCTCAAACCAAGAAACAATAGGGTTGACAAAATGGCTCAGTAGGTAAAAGCACTTGTCATGTGAGCCTGACAACCTGAGGCCCATCCCTGGAAACCTTGATAGAAAGAGAAACCAAATATCTTCCTCTGATTGTCACACATGTTTGGTGGTACACACACAGACAAAAATTAACCCCAAACTAAAACCAAAAACACCAAACCAAAACAACAACAAAAAACCCAATAAACTGGATTTTAAAGATACATCAGTAAGAGTTTTTTTTTAAATTTTTATTTATGTTCTATTTTGTGCATGGGAATGTGCACAGAATGTGGTGAACACAGAGTTGGTTCTCTCCCTGTACCACGTGGGTCCCATTATAGTTATCTTTTAATGGTTACATGCCACCAATACTCCTGTTACCAAACACACTAAACATTTGCTAGTATCTAGTCTGTTCTGCTGTCAATACTATTGATCCCTCCTCGGTCAATGCCTTTGGCTCCTAGGTTAGACTTCAGTGCTTGCTAACTTCTTACCCCTGTGTGTTCCTGTCTTTTTAACTTTTCAAAAGTCTTATCTAATTTTTTGTTGCTGTTGATCTTTAGTAGTTTTCAAAGCATGGTCTTTTAAGTAGCCTTCAACTTTGGTCCTCCTGCCTTTACCTTTCTAGTGCTGTGATTATAGCCCGGCACCAAAATCTACTTTTCATTCTGATTTGCTTCCTTAGGACCAGTGAGACGCACAGTGGACAAGGGTGCTTTGCGCCCAACCTGACAAATTGAGCTGGGTCTTTGTAAGTGCATGGTAGAAAAGGAGAACTGACTCCCATGAGCTCCCCATGCATTCACAGCACACCCACGTCATACACACAGATAGGTAAGTAAATGTAATACAAGTCAAGCAGACACGATTCTGCCAAACTATGGCATAGGGTTATTATGAAGACTAAATTAGTTTACGGATATATGTATCAAGTACAGTGCATGGTAAAGGGAAATTATTTAAGACGTGAATTCTGTTCTTTTTAATTTTGTGCTAATTTCTTCAGTTAAAGCTTGCAACCATCTTAGACTCTTTTTTTTCCCCTATTTTTTCTTCTTTTCTCTTTAAGACAAAACACATTGAGTTTCACAGGATGCCTTCTAGTCCACTGTGCAAAGTTTCTAAAATATACTAGCTCATAGCCGCTGTCCTGGCCTCATTGCTTATTGACTGCATTGTCATCATTCCTCTGGTCCACTAAAACCAGCTCCCGAAGTACAGGACAATTCAAGTTTTGAAGATGGAAATCTGACATTAACCAAGCCCAGTACAAGTCCCCCTGGAGCTCCTGCAGAGTTCACAGTGAAGTCCATCTCCATGGTGTGACAGGTAGAATGCTCCCCGTGCAGGTGCGGGCTTTCCACTGACTTGATCCTGCTATGCTCTGCCGCGAATTCCCCTAGATTTTCTTGTCAGTCCTTACTCTCTATGCCTGCCCTCCCCATGTCCCCCCTCTTCTTCTTATCCAGATACCCCAGTTCATCTGGCTAACCTGAAGATTCCCATTAAAGTTGCTTCAGGCTTTCTCTCCTCCAGACCTCTCAGTGAGCTAGCCTGGCCACTGTAAAAACTCTATTCAACCCCTGCTTCTCATCACTGTGCATAAACTGTGGCCATGGAATGGAGGACTGTTTGTTTGTTTGTTTCTTTTCTCACTGAGTTAATTGTCACTACATTGAAGCATCCTGGAAATGTTATATTTTTCTAGACCTAACATATGTCTGAGTATGTACTGTATCTCAATACAATCATGCCAAATGAATGGCATATTAAATATGATATACAAATGGATTGGAGGAATAGACTGCTGGATGACTTGCACTTTTTCAAATGGCCGGGTTCTCATAGGTTATTTTCAGTACCATGTGTCGTTTTCTGTGTCCACTAACTCGCCTACGTTTTTTGGGGAACCTTCAGCTCTGAAGTCCCCCTGTTCCATATACTGATACTTACTGTGTTCCTGACAGAGAACCAATACAAATTAATGTCAGTGTGAATTCTCACTAGAATTTAGACCTGGACTCTTGAGGCATGACTGGGGCCATTGTTGGATTTAGCAGTTGTGGAATGTGGATTTGTTGTGAACAATTGCTCAGTAACTATAGAGGTTCAGAATTCTCACTACCTGCTATCCTGAAGTTGGCAGCCCAGGAAAGCCAAAGGTCTATACAAAGGCAATCCTAGCAATTGGAAGACAGAGACAGATGGATTAAAACATTTAGGCTAGCCTGTGCTACATAGCAATTTCCTGTATCATAGAAAAACAACTCATCATTTAGAAAATGTCTGTTGTAAAAATCAGAGTGTCAGAGACCAATGAAAATTCCTCATGTATTTGAATGAAACAACAAAAGTAAAACCTAATGGAAATTGTATTTAGGAGAATATAACCATAAGCACAAAACTGTAAGGAAATAGACTTAAAAATGTCATTGATTTATTCAGTGGCCCAATCTTAAAGAACAATTATTAACTAATATTTAAAATTTTTATCTTATGAAATAATCTGTAAGCTTGATATGGGAGTGCCTATCAGGAGTCCCTACTTCACACGAAGCTGAAGCAGGAAGATCAGCTGTGTGTTGGTTACAAGCAAGACCCTGTCTCAGTCATAGCCACACCAATCGTAAAATAAAAGTGCATTAGAATGACATAACTGGCAGCTTTGTGAAAGGAATCATTTTGGAATCCAATAAGGAGTATGCTGTTGGGTTCCTTTATGATAGACTGTGACATGGAAGTGTAAGCAAAATCAACCCTTTCTTCCCCAAGTTGTTTTTGGTCATGGTGGTCTCATCACAGGTTTGCAAGATGAAAGGGCAAGCGTCAGGGACTGTGTTCAGCTTCTGGTGAGGGACATTGCTCCATCACAACAGGGGACACATTCAGGAGTGGTAAGTGTTGTGTGGGGAATGTAGACTGATTTCAAATATTCCAGTCTGAGAGACCTAACCCACATGTATGAGCATCAAGCCTTCTATGGAGTCCTTATTATACAAGTACCTCCCTCACAACCTCTCTCCATCAACCACCTCTCAATGCTATTATTTTGGGACTCAACTTTCTAGCATATGAACCTCTATGTGATAAACTATAACTAAACCGTATTTCTCTATTTTTGCCATCTTTAACTTACATATGCAATTTTAATTAAACATTTGACTTATTGTTGTATTTTACAACAACTAGTCAATATGAATCTTTCCCTTTTTTGCTAAATGACCTACATAGAAAAAAAAGAAAAGAAAAGAAATGGGGAGATGGCTCATCAGTTAAGAGCACTGTATACTTTCCCAGAGGACCCAGGTTCAACTCCCGACACCATATGGTGGTTCACAGTCACTGTCTATGACTTCAATACCAGGGAATCCACTACCTTCTACTGTCCTCTTGGGCACTGCATGCATGTGGTGTTCAGACATATATAGAAGCAAAATACTGATCCACATAATTGTATTTTAAAATTGTATTTTAAAAAATAAAGAGAAAGAAATTAAATGGATTAAAAGCTTTGTTGGTTTATAGACTTTGATAATTCATAATGCAAATGCGGTATATGTTACTATTCCTGAGACAGTGATATTCAAGAACTATGATTATTCAGCTGTGGTACATGGCTCCTATCTTAGTCATTGGGAGGAAGAAATAGGGGGAATAGTTACAAGTTCAAATTCACTCTGATCTACATAGTGTGTTTCAAGCCAGCTAGAACTATTCAACAAGAACTTATCTGGAAAAACAAAACAAAACAATCAAACAAACAAACAAACAAAAAAAAAAACGCCTCAATTGACAACAAAAAAACCTCCAAATATATTAATATAAAAATGTTTATTTTACTTGAGTTACTATTATGTTTTAACTGAGAAATTACCTTTTTCTTTTTTCTGTTTTCTTTATTTCATAAATCTTTGTTTCAAATTTCCTTTCTGTAATTTTATTTAAAGGAGACTTCTAGACAATGCCGTCTTTGGGAACTTAATGGACTCACCTGGACGAGTTCCCACCATATCTTTCACATCCTTTGTGTACTCTAGACAAATAAAACAGATGGGAACACTACTTGGAGCCAAAGAACACAGTGCAGTTGGAAATCTTGGCCTCATGCAGCCACAGCCATGTTTGTTGTTGTGCTAGGAAACAAATGCTAAAGTGCTACAGAGTGGGAGCCACGGTTCACAAAACCCCTGCCCCTTCCTCCCATCCACACTCTCGGTCCTCCTGAAAGCTGAGTAGAGACTGACCTTCCCCTTCTCTGATGTGTAAACCCCTCTCACCTTTAAAATCTACTCCTAGAACACATATTCTCTTTGCCCCCACATAGGGGATGGCTCTCTCTTTTGCACATTGCACTTTAGACAGCTCACATAGGTGTCATCTGCAAATCTGCCTTCTCCACTGGCATGCTGTGTTCCCTGGGCACAATAGATTGTGATAGTTTCACAACCAGATTCTCAGAGCCAAGCATAAGCAAGGCCTGTTACTCAAATGTTTGCTGGATAAATATTGAGTAAATGCGAGTGAGAGCTGTCTTAATCAGAAATGATGTAATACTTGTATCATTGACTCAGATGGGAATACCCTGAGAGGATCAATTAGGTAACACTTTAAAACGGACTGCCATTCTCTACATTGTATCAAGTGTATTGAAGGTAATTGTTTTAAAGCCCCAATAAACACTTTGGTTGAAGTAGTTTAGCTTTGTAGTTCAGATTGGAGGGAAATGTCATAATAGCTAAGAAAGTGACCTTTGGAGTTAGGACTCCCATGTCTATTCCTTAGTGGAACTTCTCTTGTGAGTTCTACCACTTGTAAAATGAGACAACAATCCAACCCCTCCCCAACGAATTAAAAAATAATAGGATATGCCACACCCAAACTCTGTATGTATTAAGCAATAAATAAATGGCTCCCATTATTAGCAGATCATATGTTTCTGAAGCTCAACTGTGTAATCACATCTGAACATTTTGTTTGTTTTCTAATCTCCCTGGTGTATACTGTGTGGACAGGTGTTCAGATCTGACTTCAGTGCCTGTTGATGGTCTCCCAGGATCCCTTTACCGCGAGACTACAGTCGACATTTCAGATTTCATTCTTTTTTGATTTCTTCTTTTCCTCTGTCTCTCTCTCTCTCTCTCTCTCTCTCTCTCTCTCTCTCTCTCTCTCTCTCTCTCTCTCTCTCTCTGTCTCTGTTCCCCCTCATCCTCCCCTTCCTATTGCAAGTCTTTGATTGTAATGTTTGAAGTTGAGACTGGGGAGGAAGTAGGTGAGAGCATACTTAATGTCTACACTCTTCTCCAGATGTCTAGGTGGTTTGGGACCCCAGGAGACTGAACTGGGTCCAGGACTGAAGCTTTAGGTGGATCTAAGGTATAATGTTCAGAGAGGAGAGATCAATACAGAAATCGAGGTAAATAAATGAGCTGGGATGTCAACTCAAAGGCATGGGACCCTGTAACTGCTCCCTAAGGAAGACTGAGAAAGAAGAGAGTAGCTATAGCAGCCTCCATTCCTGTGGGCCCAGTTCATAGCTTAGCTCAGGACAGGAAAGATCCACGGAGTTCTTAAGCCCTAAAGAGATGTTAGCTGAAAGCCGGGTTTTCACCTCCACTGTCTCTAGGCAAGCCATTTGCTCCAGGTTTCTGTGGAAGAGACAGAGGGGGAAATTACATTGATGTTGAAGATGATAGGTGCCCATTCATTTAGAAAGTGTACTTGTGGCTGTTATCAAAGGGAAGATTTGTTATGGGGGCGGAGGAGGGCCGGTGCAGCGTGCGGGTTCTAAGGGAGGGGTGCTGGCTTCTGTCTCTGATAGGATCTTTGGCACTAATCTGAATCTGAGGGATGATAAATGTGGGATACTGGGGGACATGTTGCCTTAGTACATACCTCTTCTTTCAGAGTACTGGTGCCTACTTACCTATGGAGTGGGAGCCCCAAGCTTGGCTAAGATATTTTAAAGAAACCGTGCAGTTTGCTTTCCTCTGATTCCCTTCGTGCGCAGAGACAGCTGTGCTGCTGCTGCTGGTAAATCTCGAATCAAAGCATTAGGAAAGGAGTGTTGAGAATATATCTGAGCGCTGTGGGCAAAACGCAGCATTCAGATTAGGTGGCTTGATGTAGCGTAAATCTGGGTTTTGCCACTGGTTTTATTTAGTGGCGGTTAGCTCCTTTCTTGGGAACAAATCCGATTTGCTTCAGCGTAACTGTGGACTTCTAAAGGTCTCGATGCTTGATTTCTTTGCCGCTCAGCTAGGTACACTCTGGAAAGGAACCAAAGAAAATTGGTAACCAAGAGAGAAAGGCCCTACTGCACATATGTAGGTTTTGAGCAAGAGACAAAAGTGTCTTACTGTGTCAGGTGGTGGTGATTGTACTCATCGTTAAGGGAGGCAGAGGCAGGTGGATTTCTATGAGTTTGAGGCCAAAGTGGTCTACAGAGTGAGTTCCAGGACAGCCAAGGCTACATAGAGAAACCCTGTCTCCAAAATAAAAACCAAAAAAAAAAAAAAAAGTAAAACTTGTCCTATGTTTACTAAACATAGATGAAGGAATGAATATTGATAAGTTATCTGACTATTGAGGCACAAATGTTGTTTGTTTATATTTCTAGAGGTCCCCACCAGAATACCCGCTAGGGATTCATAGTCTCAAGTGAGAGAAACAAGAAGATGAAATAGTTAATGATCAAATCTCAGCCAACTTCTCCTGGTTTATTCCTATTCATTGTTTCTTTTTTGTTTTTGTTTTTGAGACAGGTTTTCTCTGTGTAGCCCTGGCTGTCCAGGAACTCAACTCTGTAGACCAGGCTCGCCTTGAACTCAAGAGATTGCTCAAATTCTGGGATTAAAGGAGTGAGCCGATACCTCATGATCCTAGGTTTATTCTTTTCATATGCATACCACAGGAGGCATGATGAATTAATGCCCCCTTTCCTTAAGCAAGCTGTTTAGGCTGCTCTGTGCCCATCTTCCTTACCATTTCTCTCCTAACTTCACACCCCTGACTGCAAAATGGCAGCATGGTTGTCTTCTTGGCGTGAAATACCATCGAAATCAGCAATATGGTTTTCATCTGAAAGTGGTCTACTTACAAAAAGGAAAGTACCAGTAGTCCCAAATTATTCCTGTGAGCTTCTTTAAGCTCTTGGTGGAGAGCCTGAGCCTTAGGGTCTGAAGATCTGTGTCTATGAGTCTTGGTTATTAATCCTGTAGTCTTGAGAGGCTGACTCAGAGTTTGCCTCCATGACATGGATGTTGAGACTTCACAATGATTAAAGGACTATGTGAGATAACTGGACAAATCTGAACCCCTTGCAAATCCAACTTGTAATTTATTTTGTTGTTGTCCTTGAGTACAGAGATGGTTTTTGGTCCCACCCCCTCATTCTCTGTTGCCTTCTAAATAGATCTCATAAGGTAGTCCAGGGTATCCCAGGGTGGTCTCAAGCCTGTGTTCCTCCTGCTTCAGCCTCTTAAGTGTTGGGATTATAATTTACCCATGAGCAAGTACATAGCAGACCCACAGCCAAGTGTGTTGAAGGGGGTTTTTGTTTGTTTGTTTTTTAATTTTCCTATGTGTTTGTGCTGATACAAAGACCTCTTTGTTCTTCTATGAGCTTGCTCAGGACCAACATTGATCTTAAGTCTTTCTAACTGACCCTAATACTGTTTCAGGTAAGCAGCAACTGCCTCCCAAGGATTCCCAAACCCATGACTATGGACTAGACTGGCAGCTCATTCTGCTTCTGGAGGAAATAAATAAATCTACTGTATTGCATGCTTTTGACCTTTCTTTGTGGCTACATCAGTGGATGGAGCAACTTTAACTTTCTATAATGTCATGGAAACCTAAACAAGCATTCATAAAGAAAGAGTCATGTATGACACAGGGAATAACAAATAATCCCAAAGAGATCACAGATGTTCCACCATAAGTACAATAAACTCCATAAAAGCGCTCCAGGATAAAACATAACCTCCAACAACAGGAATTAGGATCTATTAAAGACCAAACAAAGAATTGAAAACAGAAATCACTTATTGTGAATAAACCACCAGCTGCATTTGCCCAGCTGCATTTGCTTTGAAAAGGACAAGTAAGTCAGGGTCACGGCCAGTAGGAAAATGGAGCAGAGTTCTTAAACAGTTCTGAGTGCTCACCGTTTAGTGCGGGTGCTTCTAGGACAGACTGGGGACATGGCAGTTCCGAGTGCTCACAGTCAGTGTGTCTGTTTCCAGGAACTGGGGACATGGAGCCCTGCTGTTTCCCCACCACCATCATAATAAGCAAAGAAAAGCCAGCCAGGTGATATTCAGGTTCCTTAATTTCCTAAATTCTAAAGTGAGTATTGTAATGTGTTTGCTCAGTTACATCTCTCAGGATGGTGCTGGAGATTAAATGAGGAGGGAACTAAGTGAAAGTGTTTACCTAAGGACCACACAGACCTCTGTACCCAGATATTTAAAAGGACAGCACATTGCTGTTGCCATTTGCAACCCTGTATTTTCTTTCTTAATCTTCAGTCATGGTGCTCTGAGAAGCCGGGTGTGGTGGTGTAAGACCCCCGGAAAGCTCAGGCCTCCAGAATCTCAGCCCAGGACCTCGGCCACCCCAATCCCCATGCGGAGTCGAAAGCTTGATGCAAACTGCACGAGGCTTTATTGTTGTTTAACGAGCTAACCCCATGTTAGCTCGGGTCTTTCACCCATCCACCATGGCAGATGGCTACAAAGACAGTTCGAAGCCACTACATAGAGATCTTATAGGGCATCATAAGGGGAGTGTCTAGGGGCTCAGGATTGGTGTGCCTCCAGGCTTGGAGGGTTTGCCCTGTGTTGATTGGTCAACTGGTTGTTATGGCCCATAGGCCCTCCCAGGGCGATTGCTATGCTCTGCATGTCATTGCTGTGCGCTTGTCCATAAAACACCCAGAGTCATAAAGCATACCACCACCAGCTAACTTCTGATTGGTTCCTTGCCACAAAGCAGGCATCTGACATCTTAGTGACCAAGTAAAGGTCATGGCAAGCACATGTTACTGTCATGGCTGCCGAAAGGGGCAGGCATCTGATCTTAGTGACTAAGACAAGGTCAGACAAATATGTGTTCAGCTGTTATGGCTGCCGAAATGGGGAACTGGTCCATTCAGTGGGATACTTCATAAATCCTAACACTCAAGAGACAGAGGCAGGAGGACCTCTATGAGTTCAAGTCCATTCTGGTCTATACATCGAGATCCAGGTGAGCCAGGGCTACACAGTGATATCATGTCTTAAAAACAAAAACACCTTTGGTTGCTGGGCTTTCTCTCCCGATTGTGAAGAACTCAGATCATTGTGAAGGAACTCTGCCCTTTGAAAGTCATGGTGACAATGCTTATTTATGTATTTTAGCATAAGAATAGACATAGAATAGCCACTTGATCAACATTTGTTGACAGAATGAAAGAACAAAGTCAATATTATTTTTAAAGGTATTTAGTTTTCTGTGTATGTGTGTGTGCCTGAGTGTATGTATGTGCATGACTTGTGTGCAGGGAGCACATTCACAGGGCAGCTCACAACTCTCTGTAACTTCGGTTCCAGGGGATCCAACAGTCATTCCTTGTGTCCATGAGTGTGTACACACAAGCATGTAGGAACACCACACACACACACACACACACACACACACACACACACACACACACACACCATGCAGATGTATACACTGAAAAGAGTAAAAATAAATATAAAAAAAAGCCAGTTGAAAGAAGAAATTCTTTTCATTGTTATAAACTCCAGAAGTCCTGAGGCAGGCAGATAAGCTGTTCCTGCCTAGCACAAGGTCCCCTGTGCTCCAGAGTGCAGATAGCAGGAAGGCCTGGGAGGGCTGTGCTGCTGGCAAGGACAGAGTTGAGATATAAAGGAATTTGCAAGCCCAGTTTTCTAAGCAGCCCTTTGACTTGGTTTCTTAGGCCAGCTTTTCAATGACTCTAGAACATAAGGCTAATTTACATGGTACTAACTTCCCTAATGTACTAACTTCTGATTTTGCTTATAGATTACTCAGAACTCAGAATCCCTGAATTTCTTTTGCATTGATGTGGTTGTTATTTTTGTGTTTTTTCAAGACAGGGTTCTCTGTGTAACAGTCCTGACTATCCTGGAATTTGCTTTGTAGACCAGGCTGGTCTTGAACTCACAGAGATCTGCCTGCCTCTGCCTCCTGAGTGCTGGGATTAAAGGCATGCCTGGTTTCTTTTGCATTCTGTTCCCATTCTGAACAATACTCTTCTGAGTTCAATTGTGAAGCTGCATAAGTATTTTTAGATCAAATATACTTATGGATACAATTGCTGAGAGAAAACTATGTGCTATCTACCCTTTAAGTCTGTTGTAAGGTATTACCGAAATACTTTAAAGCAAAACTTCATGACTTTCTTCAGCCTAATTCTTGAGTTTTGTTTTTCAATGTGCCTTTGGAACTCAGTTTCTCTTAAAATGTGGTCTTCTGAAGAAATTGACTCCTGTCAGGCCTTTTCCATTTAGGACTCCATAGAAAGCCAGCTACTAGATGATGCTGGGAGAAGTTTTTCTGTCCTGCAACCACTCTCAAATAAACACACAGAGGCTTGTATTAATTATAAATGCTCAGCCAATAACTCAGGCTTGTTACTAGCTAACTCTTACACTTAAGTAACCCATATTTCTATCTATAGTTTGCCATGAGGCTCATTTTTCACATGTCCTGCTTGCTCAGTGTCTGGCCCGAATCTCTCCCTTGACTCTCCTGACTCTGCCCTTTCTCCTGCCATCATTCTCTCTACGTCAGGCTGTCTTACCCAACTTCTTCTTGCCCTACTATACGCCAATCAATTTTTTTATTAACAATAAGCATAATCTATAGCAAGATAACAATATGAGAATTCATTCAACACATCTACTAGGCTTTAAATTAAGTTTAAGAGGCAAGTATACGAAGAGCATGGACTTGAAAGCCACTGAAACCTTGGTTTGAACTCAGATTTTCCTATAATAGGCTATAATTTATGCAACTTATTTAGTGCCTTTGATTTTCATTTTTCTTACCCATAGAAATGGGTATTAAGCTCTTAGGGACATTAAGAACAATTAAATTAATGATAAGAAACCATCAGCATACTTTTAGAACTCAGCAATGGCAGTTGTAATACAGAATATATTCTGCAATTTCTTCATATAACTTCTATAATTACAGCTGAAATTCCAGTGAAGACACAAAATATTTATCATTGCATAAAATATAAACAAGTTTATCTGCTTACTTCCATCTAGGTCTACATCAAATCCATGTTATTTCTTCTTTGTGCACTTGCCTCTTAGACTCTAATTGCCTGGTAGACATTGAGTTCTTTGTCATCCAGTAACTGTTTTATTTTCAATGTTGATACAGATGTGCTTTACATATAATCCAATTTCTTAGGTGTAGATATGCCTGTCTATCTACTGTGTGGCTTCTTCCTGCAATCAGGAGGTCTTTCCTTCATGCTTTTCTTGTTGTTTTGTTGGAGACAAAGTCTCTCTATTTTGTAGATCTGGCTATCCTGGAACTCACTTTGTGGACCAGGCTAGCCTTGAACCCACAGAGATCCCCCTGCCTCTGCCTCTGCCTCCTGAGTGCTGGGATTAAAGGCATGCTTTACTATGACTGGTGTATTGCTTTTTGGTAACCATCTGATTGTGGTAAGATGAAACCCCAAAGTAATTTCATGTTTCCCTGATGACTAAGGTGTTAAATCCTTTTTCAAATACTTATTGACCATTCATAGTTCTTCTTTGAGAATGTCTATTCAGTTTGTTAGTCTATTTATTGCCTTGACATTTTTTGTTTGAATTTTGGAAATTCTTGATATATCCTGGGTATTTGTCCCTATCTGACATACAGTTGGCAAAGATTTTTTCCCCATTTCTGTAGGCTGTCACTTCAATCTGGTGATTGTTCTCCATTGTATAGCAGCTGCTTAATTTCATGTAACTGTATTTGTGAATTGTTGGGATTATTTCCTGTGTAGACCAGGCTAACCTCCAATCCACAGAGATCTGTCTCCTTGAGTGCTGGAATTAAAGGAATGTGCTACCATGCCCAGCCTCTTTGATTCATTTTGAACTAATTTTTGTGCAAAGTAAGATACATAGTTCTAATCTATTCTTTCAAATGTGGAAATCAGTTTTCTCAGCACTGTTTGCTACAAGATTTTGTTTGTCAATGAATGTTTTTGGCAAGTTAGGTACAATCACAGGTTAAAACCGTGTGAGTGTGAATTGATTCTTGGGTTCTCTATTCTATTTCACTTCTCTACATGTTTGTTTCTGTGCTGGTATCATGGGTTTTCTTACTAATGCTCTGTAACAGACTTTGAAGTTGGGTATTGTGACAGCTCCAGCATTGCTTTTTTTTTTTCTTTTCTGGCTAAGGATTGTTTTGGGTATTGGGCTTCCTTTTAGATATAGTGTGTGTGTGTGTGTTTGGTTTTTCATTCGAAGATGAGTGTTACTGAGATTTTCATGGGATTGCATTGAATCTGTAGATCATTTTCTGTAAGATATTCATCCTATCCTTGAGCATGGGAGGGTTTTCCATGGTCTTCTGTCTTCTTCAATTGCTTCTGCCATTGTTTTAATGTTTTCATAGTAGAGGTCTTTCACCTCTCATTTAGATTTATTCCTAGATTGCTATTGAACTATTGTAAATTGGATTTTTTTCCTCTTGATTTCTTTTTCAGTGAGCTTGCTATTGATATGATTTTATAGACAAGAATTATTATTAGTCAGTTGTCAATCATTGTTAGCAACATATAATATACACATGTTTTTATTGAAATATCTGGAATACCATAGCCTTTCATCCTTGTACATGTTGGCATGCATTTCTTAATCAAAAGAACATTTTCCTATGTAATCACCCCATATGACAACTATGAAATTTGATAAAAGTCTTCCTGTTAGAAGAAGTCTTCCACTGCGTTTGTTCACTTTCATCCTTTCTGGGGAAGGAAGTCATTCTGAATCCCTGCTGCCCAGATGTTAGTTCTCAGAGGCTCTTCAAGTCAGAGAGCAGGTTGGTTCTTAGAAGTCAGACATCACAGCACATTGTGATAAAATGACTCTGTATGAGAGAGAGAGCCTGTTCTTATCCCATCTCTGCCTGATCCAGATCAAAACTGGGAAATTTGGGGGACTGATTTTCTTTCTTCCTAGTATTTCTTTGCTTGATCATCATACTCAAGTGCACCTTTCACCCTATATATGAATCTGAAAACTTGCCTGTTGCATTCACTCCCAGGTTTCATGTCTCTGTGTGACTCCCCAAATACCATGCCAGCCTTCTTGCAACTATAGCTGTGTCTTCTGTGTGCTTTATCTGTGGAAGATTATCTTATAATATTTTCTATGACTTTTTGAGAACTATGTGGATCCTCTCTGAGCAAGGACCCTGGGACGGTTTTAATGAGAATTCTCACCATCCCTCACCCCCAGGCTCCTAAATTTAAATATTTGGTCCCAGTTAGTAGAACCACCTGGGATTAGGAGGTGTGGCCCTGTTGGAAGAGGTGTGTCTCTGGAGTAGGCTTTGAGGGTTCCATTCCCAGTTAGATCTCTCTGTCCCAGGCTTGTGAATCAGTTGTGAGCTCTCAACTATGGCTCCAGAATCATGTGCTCCTGCCTGTTGCCACGCTTCCCACCATGATGCTCATGGACTATGACCCTTTGAAACTAAAAGCACCAAATAAACACTTTCCTTTATAAGCTGTCTTGATGACAGTGTCTTATCACAGCAATAGAAAAGCAAGACAGAACCTATGAGTAAGCACTGTGAGAACATAATAGGTGCTTGATACTTATGATCTTGGCAAATTAAACTATTACTGTATAACTAATATAAATTTATTAATACACTGATTTATTTTAAAGCTATCTGTGACTAACGGTGACACTGTGCCAACTAGAACTTTTTTGTCAGTTCAAACGTGAGAGTCTACAACTGACACACCATCAGGGACACTCACAGTTGCTTTGTTATTGGCTTGTCTTTATCAAAAGCTACAGACCCATTATCTGAGTCAATGTTAGCCAAAGCCCTCTTGTTTACACAGAGGTTTTGAAGCCAGCTGGACACCAGGTACCATGATGTCATTTGGACGACTCCCTGTGTGTAATGATCTAGATGTTTCAGTCATTGTCATAGTTAGATTGTTCCATGGTTTGCTTTTTTATGTAGCTATCACTGTTTGGCATGGAGGAACATCATTCTTTGCTTTGGGATGAATCTCATTTGAATCATGAAGTGATGTTTTAAATAACTCCTTTGTGCTCTTTCTACTGGGTCTCTTCAGAGAGACACATTTTCTCACACTGTAGATTTTCCATCATTATATAGTTCATTAGAAACCTACAGAGAAACCCAGTCTTGAAAAACCAAAAATAAATAAATAAATAAATAAATAGTTCATTAGTCACCATTTATACATCTTCAAAGTTTTAGTAAGCTTTGTTTCTGTTTTTATAGAAACTGGTCACTTTAGACTACTGAGTATTATTATTTTTTTTAAGTCAAGAAAACTTTCAGTCTCCTTAGACAACACAATCTATCAGTTTCTTTAGTCAGAAAGTGATTCCATTTAGACTATATGATTTTGATTAATCAACAGCACAAGTTTCTTTTCAGTGCAACCTTTTATGAGATTTCACCCTGTCCCACCCCACTTCTCTCTGTCAGTGTCTCAAGTATCCCAGGCTGGCCTCAACTTGCTGTGTAGTTGACATGACCTTGAACTCTTGGTCCTCTTGCATCCACCTCCCAAGCTCTGATGTTGCATGTCATCATGGTGAGTTTACTGGGGTTCTATTTGCTCCCTTCAGCAGGTTCTGGGGAATGTGTGCCTGGGTCTCCACTTGTCATGGCTGTGCCAGTTGGATATGAATCGGCTGGTAATAGGGAGCCAGCCTCTTCCAGCTAAGACATGATTGCTTTCTTCCTCTCTGTGTCAAGGGACTCACCAACAGCACACACCAACCTGATTTTGTGTTTTGTTTTGTTTTTTGAGACAGGGTTTCTCTTTTTAGCTTTGGAGCCTGTCTTCTTCTCCAAAGGCTGGCCTTGGATTCACAGAGATCCACCTGCCTCTGCCTCCCGAGTGCTGGAATTAAAGGCGTGCCCCACCACTGCCCAGCCCAACCTGAAGTTTAAGCACACAAATTCCATGTGAGCATTTTGCATACACCCACCTACATTCAAACTCTACAGTGCTGAGAAAAAGCAGATCAAAATAAATATTGTGGTTTTATCAAAGTGTTAGTCACAGTATCAGTTTGACAGAAGTGATCAAGGCTTATGCACTGGTTTCCAGGACACATTTCTATAGCACCTCCATATAATGAGTCCAGAAAGGCAAACTGTAGGAGTTCAATATATTACAAAATGATACTTTCTCCAATGCTTGCTTTAATATTTGGCAGTGCTAAAACTAAGTTCTGGAATTGACACAATGGTTAACCAGATAAACAAGAAGCAGGTTTCCTCCTGAATCCTTGGCCTGAGGGACTTCTCTTATATATCAAGATAAAGTCCTCTTTGGGGACTTTAACTTTCACTATGGGAGCTCTTCTTCTACTATTTAAGTGTGCAAATTGTGGTGAGTGGTTTAAATTAAGAACAGATTAACTATAGAAAATTCCTTGAAATGTTTTGGTATTGAACTGAGATTTAAATAAGACATACTGGGCAGGCAGAAAATTGAAATAAATGGAATTTATAAGTCTCCAAATGTACTGAACAAATATACATTAGCACAAGGTAAAATAACAGAAGAGAAATCATATATTATTTTCTTAGAAAGTTGGGGCTGGAGAGATGGCTCAAAGGTTAAGATCACTGGCTGCTTTTTCAGAGAACCTGGGTTCAATTCCAAGCGCAAGACTGCAACTCCAGGGGACCTCATACCTGAGAAGTTATTTTAAAATTGTCCATTTCTTCTTTGCCTTGTCACCCTTTAGGTTTTCTGGCTGCATTCAGGTCACTTTCTGTGGTAAAAGTCACTTATTTCTCAGAACTGTCTTGTCTGTAGGATGGGAAGTGAGGACCATTGCTCTCTCCTTTGTGAGATGGTATCTTGCTGTTTTCTCCAGGCTGGGCTTCTGAGCTGAATGCTGAGATAACAGGCAGAGCCATCAATCCTGATTACAAAGGTATGGTGAACTGCTCTAGCATTATTCCTCTTATTTTCTCTTTCTCCTTTGTGCCTCCCAGTCTCAAACACCATCTATGAAAGTCTCTTTCTGAAACTAGAACCTGAACTTAAAAATAGAATGGTGTACATTTCCATACCATGTTTATTTGTACTTACATGTTTAACGAGTTTTATTCTAATTTCAGAAAGATCAATAAGGATGGTAACATTCCCCCACCATGTCCTATCGAGTGAAAGCATCCCACATCCAACTTTTTCTTTCTTCTTCTTTTTTTTTTTTTTTTTTGGTTTTTTTGAGACAGGGTTTCTCTGTGTAGCTTTGGAGACTGTCCTGGCACTCGCTCTGGAGACTAGGCTGGCTTTGAACTCACAGAGATCTGCCTGCCTCTGCCTCCCAAGTGCTGGGATTAAAGGCATGAGCCACCAATGCCTGGCCCCACATCCAACTTTTAACTTCAAAGTTTGCTCAGATTTTTTAAGCGGCTTATCCTTGGATGTGGTTTCAGTCTTATTTCTGTACTGTTGGGTTTCCTTACTGAGATCTTCTTCCCCTTTGACAATCATTTACCTATGTCTCCTGTACCATCTTCTGCATTGTGGTACCATCCTCTGCATCACAGTATCCATCCTCTGCATCCTGGTACCCATTGCTTATAAAGATGTGTACTACATGAGGCTTTAGGCCCCTCCATGTGCCAGGTTCTTTTCTGACAGCAACCTGAAAGGTCTCACAGAAGTGGAAACTGAAAGTCAGACAGTATGGCAAACAGAACAATGACCCAGTACCTGTGTGTGAATTTGTAATCCCATATTGTTTTTTAAAATGTGATTACAGATGAGACTTCAAGATGGGGAGATTCCTCCAGATTATCTAAGTGCTGACAGAGTAATCATGATATTTTTGCGCCCTAGAGACCTTTTTTTTCTGATCAGTGTAGACAGAAATGGAACAATGAGGAAGAGCACCAGCTTTGAACTTTCAGGATAGGAGAGTGAGCAAAATGATAGGCAACTCGGAGAAGCTGGAAAAAGCACAAAACCTGTACTCAAGAACTCCCTTGTCAGACTTTGATTTCTGTAAATAGAAGAATTCACTCCTGCTGTTTAAATATGTGAGTGCTTGTTATAGCAGCAACATAGAACTAATACAGCTAGTTCGAGTTGAAGGTTTAGCTTCATAAAAATCCCATATTGGGGCCTACAGAGATGGCTCTGTAGTTAAGAGCACCGTTGCTCTTTCAGAAGGTGCAAGTTTGACTCCCAGCTTCCAGGTGATGGCTCAAGTCCCAGGGGACAATACACCCTTTTACGGCTTCTGCAGGTACCTCTATGCATACATGCCCACAGAAAGTGAAAACAAATGTATCTTAGAAGCTAAATGAAACAAACGTCTGTATGCACTAGAGTGAAATTTAAGAGGAGGGACTAGGAAGAGAAGTGAGGAAGATGTCCGTCTGGTCTGTGGAGTGAAATGGAACACTGGGAGATGGGAACTGGAGGATTTCTGGGGCTCAATATTCAGCCAGTCAAGCCAACTGGTAAGTTTCAGATTCAGTGAGAGACCCTGTCTCAACCCAATAAAGTGGATAGCAATAGATGAAAACACCAATTGTTACTTTGTTTCCATAAACACGTTTTCTCTCTCTCACCCCCCCCCACCAACAACAAAAAAACCCCAAAGAATCTAGCAGCGAGAATGAACATTCCTTTCAACACGCCAAAGACTTAAACCAAATTTACTTCCTCAATTCTAGTATCTTTTAATTTATAGGAGTTTGAATGTAATTGGCCCCCATAATTCCATCATGTCATAGGAATGGCACTATTAGGAGGTGTGGCTTTGGTGGAGTGGGTATGGCCTTGTTGGAGGAAGGGTGTCACTGTTGGAGTGGGCTTTGAGGTTTTATATACTCAGGATACTGCCCAGTGTGTCAGTAGACTTCCTGCCACCTTTATGATGTAGAACACTGGGCTGTTTCTGTAGCACCGTGCCTGCCTGCATGCCACCATGCTCCCGCTATGATGGACCGAACCTCTGAAGTGTAAGCGAGCCACCACAACTAAATGTTTCCTTTATAAGAGTTGCTGTGCTCATGGTGTCTTTTCACAGCAATAGGAAGCCCTAACTAAGACACTTTTGAATAATTACCACAGTGCATGGACTCAATAGAAGTCAAGATATGAATGATATAGTGGGAAGAATACCCATTCACTGATAGATATTCACCCATGTGGGTGAATATCTATCAGACTCCACCAGCAGTGGCTGAGAACCAAAGATGCAAACAGAAAAATGTAAGCAGAGTTGTGTCCCTCATGTCGTATTTGCTGATAATTCAAAGGCCTTGGCTTCTACAGTTGCAAGAAGGTATATTCCATCTTACTGTATTGGACTTAGTTAAAATTAGGTTGGTACCCAGTTTATCTCATCTCAAGAAGCTGTTTCAGACCTACGCACCATCTCACCACCCTCATTATTTCACTGTCTCTCTATTGTTCTATTTGCAGAGGAAAAGCAAAGAAGGTGATTATAAATATTGACTGAACAAAGGATACTTAGGAAAGGAAGTTACTCCCATTGCCATCAAAGCATCCATCTAAATAGGTGGGAGGGTGTAACTGGGAACATATCAGAAGCATGGATGTCTTGAGAAACTAGATGGGTGGGGTTAAAATCTAAAGCAGAAAACAGCAATGAAGTAGGGAGATAAAAAAGACTATCAGGGAGCTGGGAAGACAGGGATGGCTCAGTGAGCACAGAATTGGGATTGGATTGCTTCTTTGATCCCTGGAACCCATGCAGACAGCGGGATACAGAGGTGCACATCGATAATCACAGAACTCCTATGGCAAAATGGGAGTCGACACAGACTCAGCCAAGAGTCAGCTAGCCTGGAGCGCACAGGTCAGCAGCAAGAAAAACAAAACAAAACAAAAACAGAGACAATGTTTCAAAACCTGGAATTTGCAATATTCTCCCCCCACACACTAGAATGAACTTTACAAAGAATTATTAGATGGTTGGAGTTGTTGTCACTAATGTACCATACAGCTTGATATACACACATATGTACCCAATAAAGTCTCTTCGTTTCTACTGGGAAAATCCCTGAAAATTTTATATGAAAGTTGAACAAGAAACTTTTAGATAAAAGAATGATGGACACATAAATAGAAAATCCCTTTTCTTCCCTCCCCATTCCCTTCCCCATTATTCCTTTATCCTTTCCATCTTCTACCCTAATCTGTATACCTCTCACTTTCCCTATTTTCCTGTACTAGGCAACCGGGCACTGAATCCAGGGCTTTACACATGCTATGCAGGTGTTGTACCACTCTTTATTTCCTGACAGAGTCCCCTAAGTTTTCTCATACTCACTCTGGAGCCCAGGCTGGCCCTGAAGTATCACTCACCCTGCCACAGCCTCCTGAGGGGCTGTGATTATAAGCCAGCAACAGCAAACCATTTTTCATCTCTGAGAAAAAAAGTTTGTTAAATACTGGAATGTCTAAGGAAATGATGGATGATGTAATGGATCTTTTGTCTTCTTTGTATTATTGGGGATCAACTCATGTCCTTGCAAATAGTAAGGAATCACTCACTATCACTGAGCTATGCCCCAGCTCACAGAAGTCCTTTTACTTAATTTGTACACCTGTGGTATACTGAGGATTGAACCCAGGGCCTTATTGCACATGCTCAGCCAGCACTCTGCCCTGGAGCTATGACCTCACTGCTTTTTCCTTTTTAGATATTTTATTTTGAGAGGGGCTATTACTAAATTGCTCAGTGTAGCCTTGAATTCATTCTGTAGCCCAGGCTGGCCTTGCACATCTGGAGTCCTCTAAGACAGAGCCTGTTCTTTATTCACCAATGATCATTAAAGACAGTTTCAAGTTGAGAGAATGGTCTAGTTGATTACTCAGAAAGTTATTGTGGAATTATCTCATGACGATTTGTAGGGGTACCACTTATCTCTGACATTGAGAACTGAGAAATCAGGCTGATTTACACTGAAAATATCTTCCAGTTAGTATAACACAAGTATCTTCCAGTTAGTATAACACTGTAAAGACAGGGTCTTGTTACATAGCCAGGCTGGCCTAATACTCACAATGTGTCTCAGGTAGGTCTTGAATGCTTGATCTACCTGTCTCAGCCTCAAGGGTACTAGCATTACAGGCATGTATAACCATCCCATGTAGTAAAACCCCTCTTAGCAATCTACAGACTTATTTAAGGAACCATTTCTCACCAAGTGACTTTATTTAATACCAATCCTCAGAAGCTGAGGTAGGAGGATAACTGCAAATTTAAAGGCAGCCTGGACCACAGAGACAAGCCTCAAAACAACATCTGCAGGTTATTTCTCTTCCAATGATCAATCATAAAAGCCTACCATGCAGGCTTCTGTGATGCTGCATGCTTACATTTCCAATGTACAGTCCAGACCCATGAGTCATGAAGCCAAATGGGACAGGTGGCTATCCAAGTGACAAGAGGTAAGCATCAAACAGAGGAACTCATCCTAGTTTTACCATCCTCTGCAAACTCTGCAGAAGGGCAGACTTGAGAGTGACCCAAGAAAGGAAGTCTTTTGTTGTTGTTTGAGACAGGGTCTCATATAACCCTGGCCTGCCTTGAACTTGCTATGCAGCAGAGGTTAGCCTTGAACTCCCAATCTGTCTGCTTCCATCTCCCAACATCTAAGATTACAGTCAAGCACCGACATATACATCTTGTTGATCTTGAGTCACTTGGAATTAAACATTTCACAGGAGGTGAACATAGCGATCAAATGTGTGCCTGGTTTCCTCACTCTTCACTGCCAGATAACATGAATGCATTTACTTATCTTGACTAAAGACCTGCTGCCAGCGTGTGTGTGAACTTGAAAATAAGAATGTATTACATAATTTTAAATCAGACTGCATATCTTCCTTTCCACCCAAGATTAATGTTTGTGTGTCTTTGCTGTCTTTCAATCTATAATAAGCTTTAATATATACAGAGCGTTGGATACTATGAGATAAATATATTCTATTTCTGGGCACTTGAATGGCAGCAACTTCCTCTTTTCAAACAAAGGAGTTGGTTTTTTTTTCCAAGACACTCGATGGTGCCAGTGCTTCTGACCTCCCATTGTCTGGGCTCTTTGCTCTAAAGGTTTTGTGAGCCAGTCTAATGAAGTGTGCAGCCAAAGGCTGACCAATATATCCCCCTATTGCTTCCTTCCTACCTGCTAAATCAAAGGGGCCCTGGGATGCACACCTGTTGTTTGTGCTGCCTGTATGTTCTTCTTTCTTCTGTAAGTCATATCCTGATTACCTTTTGGGGAGTCACCCTTGTTCTGGCCCAGTTGTTTTCAGTCTGGTGTCTCAGACGTGGTGGTCTGTGTGGCCTACAGAGACTGCTCTGTATGGCTATGGATAGCACACATGAATGGTCATGTGATCCCAGGTATCTAGCATGTCAGCTAAAGGCCTTTTGCTGGCTGGCACAACTGAGAAAGAGACCAATACAGTAGAACACAGCTTAAAACCATTGAGAAAGCCATTGGCTCATCATAGCTGAGAACAGAGGCTCTTTCCTGATTAAAGGGCAGAAAACAGTCATGACATTTCCTTGGCTTCTCAGTTACATGACCAAAACCAGCCTCTTCTTCCGTGGGTCTCTGTGAGCTGTATTTTCCTCAGCTGAGGCTGAATCAAGTCCTATTTAATGCTTGTGATCACTAACTAGTCTTGATTGTGAACTTGACAAAGTCTGGAATCAATGAAGAGCTCTGCCCCGGAGAAGGACCAGTGAGGATATTTCTGGAAAGGATTAACTGAGGAGAGAGACTCTCTTTCAGAGTGGGCAGCACCTATCAGTGGGAGGCCCAGGAAAAAGACAATGTCGCCAGTCTGCCCGCCTGCCTGCCTGCCTGCCTGCCTGCCTGCCTTTGCTTCTTGCTGGTAAGTGTATCTGTCCCTGCTTCCACTTCCACCATTGGTGAAGTCAGCACCTTTTGCTGACTTCAGACTCCAGCTTTCTTCTGGCTTCCATTGATTATTCAAGACCAGCAACTCTCCAGGAATTTTCTAGGCCCTCAGCTTCATGGACTGAGTTAGGTGTGCGGTTCTCAGTGTCTCCAGTATGCAGATAGAAATGGTTGAATTCCTCAGACCTCATGGTCTGAGTTATTTTAGCAAATTGCTTTATATAGTATGGAGTCACATCTTATCAGATCTGTTCCTGTTACTCTAATGAATCCTGCCTGATACAATGTCACCATCATAACAGCATTATATATATGTCACAAAGATCTCAAAGTGAATCAGGAATCATAACTAGTTCCTCATCTGTTTAAAGAAATAGATTCCGCTCTAGTATCAGCAATGCCATGTCATTGTATTCAGAGAAGACATTGTTAATCAATTACCACCAGGTGTTCTGCACCCTAGATGGAGCTTTATCATTGTGCTTGAAGAAGCTGAAGCAGCATATGAAATGGTATCATCCAGGCTCCAGTGCTTACCTCCTCTGGTGACTCCTCTGCTCTCTAGTCCCCTTGCACTCCCTGAGGTGGCCTCAGACTAAAGTACATGCACAATGTATTTTTATTTCTTTGGCAAGAAACATGGTTTTTTTCTTTGCAGAAAAAGTATAGGGAAAACAGAAAGATTTATCTTTCACTTTGTCATCTTACACATCAGAGTCCTTCAGTGAGGGAAGCCAGTGCAGGACCCCAAGGCAGGAACCTGCAGGCAGGGACTGACAGAGAGGCCATAGAGTGAAGGCACCAACTCTTCCCACCCTCATTTCCCCCTCCCCCATGCTGGCAGCCATGACAGGATAACATATGCTCCCTGACCTTGCTGGGCCTGTCCTGGTCACTTGGAGGTCAGATTTCCTCCTTGTGGCAAGGAGCCAATCAGAAGTTAGCTAGCTGGGATATGCTTTACGGATCTGGGTGTGCTTTATGGAAAAGTGCCCAGCAGTGACTTACAGAGCATAGCAACTGCCCTGGGAGGGCCTATGGGCCATAACAATCAGTTGACCAATCAACACAGGGCAGGGCATCCAAGTCTGGAAGCACACCAATCCTAAGACTGTCTGTACCCCTAGACACTCCCCTTACGCTGCCTTATAAAATCCCTGTCCCATGGTTTCTCAGAGTCTTTCCCCAGTTGCCATGGTGGAAGGATGAAAGGCCTGAGCTAATGGGGTTATCTCATTAAACAACTACAGTAAAAGACTCTTTGCTTTTGCATCGAAATGGGCCTCTTGGTGATTTGGGGGTTCAGAATTGGGCACAAAAAGAGGAGTGCTGTTTACTGGCTTGCTCCCCAAGGCTTGCTCTATCTGCTTCCTTCTATTACACAGTAGCACCTGGCCATGGGTGGCACTGCCCACAGTTGGCTGGGCCCTTCCACATCAATCATTAATTAAGAAAATGCTCTACAAACTGCAAATTGCCTATGGGAATCTGATGGAAACATTTTTCTTCCCTGAGATTCCCTTTTCCTAGATAACCTTGGCTTGTGCCAAGTTCCCCAAATACTCACTAAGCAGAATGTCTTACAGGCTTGTAGAAATTGTTACAAATAACAGTAGTGCCTTATGTTTTAAGGCTGATATATGATATGCTGTCTGTTGAGATGATCATATGGTTTTGTCCTTTTGTAAATGTAATGTACCACATGTACATTTGTGTGTATGTTCGACCATCATCTCATTCCAGGGGTAAATCTTTTTTTTCCCTGGGGTAAATCTTACTCTTTGTTATTTATTTTATACTGTGGTCTTTGGTTTGGTATAAGTTTTGGAGGACACTTTCTTTATTAATATGCCTTTGTATTAAAGATTAATGAATGCCTTAATATCTACACATATTTTATGTGCTTACTCACTTATTCAACAAGCCTCAGAGCTCCTGCTTTGTCATAGGCTCTGGTCAACATTGCAAAGCACAGACATGAGCTTGGCAAACAGCCTCTAAGTTCACCAAGCTTGGATTCTGGGGTGTAGATCCATCTAGGAACACCCTTTGGATTTTTTTTTTTAATTTCATGTTTACCATGATTCTGGGATGAATTTTTTTCTTTCTTTCTTGGGCTTCATGTTTGGGTTCTGGGGATTGAACCCAAGGACTTGTGTATGAAACACCCAGCCCCAGAAGAGTCCTCCTATTTCTGTAGATGGATTATAAGTGTAAAAATGCTAAGTCTTTTGCCCCAGTCATACAGCAGTGGAATGGAGAATGGGAAACTGGGGTAGAAGTGGTGGCCTGACTCTGGAGCCTACAAACAACGTCATTACAGACAAATAACTTTCAGTGGCGAGAAGTCTGAATGCATTGACATCTTGAAAGGAAACATACCGTAAGTCATTATTCAGCCGTTTGATTTGGTCAAAGGATGGGAGAGCAGATATTTTCACGGTCACAGAATGTAAATCAAAAGTGGGCTGATCAGAGTGATGGAACTGGAGGAGGAGATGCAGGAAGAGGACAGGAGAGGGTGGGAAGCTGCCTCTAGATGAAAGGTTCCTGAGTAATCAACACTGGCTTAGCACACTCTCACTGTCTGGTCCCTTGGCCATTGACACTTAACACATTCTATTATTTAATCCTCAGCCAAGTGCTTGTCTGCCTCCTAAATCCATATTCTTGCAAGTCACTTGAGCTCTGCTAATTCTATGTGGCCTCTATTCCTAGGGTGAGCCTTTAGCAGGCCCCAGATGAAAACTTGAAGAGGCATTCAGGGTGGAGTTTGCAGAGCCCGCTCTCTGAGGAGAGTGCACCAAATGAGAGATGCCTTAGCTCTGAGAACTTGAGCGGTATTTGGTGGTGATGCTTCTGGGTCTAAAGCTGTGATGAGACTCAAGTTAGATCCAGACTTTTCTCACTATTTCTAGGAATTAGATCTACTGTCTGAACAAGCAGTCCCTAGATTAAAAGACAGATGAAGGAAAGAGTAAGACAAATGTGAATACTCAATTCCTAGAAACCAACAGGAAGGGGTTTATATATTTATCTGAGTTTTGTTTGATGTTGGATGTGAGTGTATGTGTGTAGATATGAACGTGTGTGTGAGAAAGAAAAAGTGCTGCTGGTGGTGGTGTGAGTGTGTGTGTGTGTGTGTGTGTGTGTGTGTGTGTGTGTGTGTGTGTGTGATGTCCAGATAATATAATTCTTTCCACAGTGGGGAATTACTTCCTTCTGGGGTTGAGAACTGTGCTACCAAGCTGTCTTTTGGAAGCAGGAAGAACCAGGTACCTTGTCTTTTCTTACTCCAAGTGGATAGATGAGCAGTCTTCTTCAGATAATTTTGTTTGCAGCATTTGTTAAGACCTACTGGGGAAACAATAGGTGCTGGTCCATCTGGAGTCTCTTATTTCTCCTCACACAAAAAGTGAATTGTCTAATGAGTGGCTTGTATGTGGCTGCTATTCTGGGTTCACATGATTATTGAGGGCGTGATTGAGTAAGCGACTGAGTCAGGCAAAAGAATAAGCTTTCTTTGGCCAGAGCCCTGTGGGCAGTGAATGATCACTGCAGGTTTTTGAGCAAGACGGTTATTGACATGATGAAAAAGAGTTGCTTTGAAGCCGGCAAGACTGTGCTTGCCTGTAGTACCAATACTTAGGAGGCAGCAGCAGAAGAATGGGGATTCCAAGGTCAGCCTATATACTTGGTGGTTAAAATGATAAAGATTATGTTTGGATTAACATAATTTAACAGTAAAGGTACCCCTACCTGGGTTTGATGGCACATGTCTATAATCCCGGCATTGCAAATGTTAAGGCAGCAGGATCATGAGATCCCGTCTCACCCACCCAAAAGAAAATCTGTAGAGAGGACACAGGAATAATAAAGTGTGGAAGAATTTATGAATTTAGGATGGGCTTTATAAATGATGATATACTTCTGAATGGGATAAAGGACTTCAGACCTGGGGGAATACTGAATGAGTATTTGGTGTCACACTAGCTTACATCTGTAATAGTGCACATCCATAAATCAAATACAGCATGCATAATTGTGTTTGGGTTGATAACCTTTTCTTCCAGAATTAGAAAAGGCTCTCTGGAAAACACTGTTTTGGAGTTTATATCTGTTAGACAAATGCCATTTTATAAATAGATCTTTCCCCTTCTATTAACATATTGTCTCCTAAACAATTTACAACCCAAGGGCCTTAAGATATGTGCAAAATGACTGTGTGAGTCATGTTCTATTTCTGTGAAAGTGCTCCATGACCAAGGCAACTCTTATGAAAGAAAGCATTTGACTGGGGTATGCTTACAGTTTTAGAGGTTTAGTTCATTATCATCACTGCAGGGAGCATGATGGCATGCAGATAAATTGCTGGAGAGCTACATCCTAATCATCAGGCCCAGAGAGAGAGAGAGAGAGAGAGAGAGAGAGAGAGAGAGAGAGAGAGAGAGAGAGAGAGAGAGAGAGAGAGAGAGAGAGAGAAGAGAGAGAGAGAGAGAGAGAGAGAGGAGAGAGAGAGAGAATGGGCCTGACATGGGCTTTTGAAACCTTAAAGGCCACCCCCTAGTGTCACAATTCCTCCAATAACGTTACACCTACTCCAACAAGGACACAATTCCCAATCCTTCTAATCCTTTCAAACAGTTCCACTCTCTGTTGACTAAACATTCAAATGTTTGAGCCTATGGGGCCATTCTTATTCAAATCACAACAATGACAAGATACAGCTTTGCTCCAGGAGTTTCAATTTTATGTGTGAATGTTGGAAATGCCAGATTGTGATGGATGGAAATTGATAAAGTTTGGAGGAAATGCTTCACTGCTTCCCACTCCAAGGGAAATCAGCTCCTCATTCCCCTTGGAGCCATCAGAACTTCCCAGCATCCTTTTTCCAGCCAGATTGCTTCCATTACTCTGGAGCCCCATGGCAGAACTGCTCCTACAAGGCCAACCTGGCTCCTCCAGGGCCACTAGGTTTTCCATCTTACAGGCAGAAGTGGGAATTGCCATTCTCTACCCTTTCCTGAACCAAGAACCATCCATTCTCTATTACTGCATCAGAATGTGAGTGTCTGGGATGACATATGGAAGTCAGCTTACCTACACATCAAAGCAGCTGATTTTCTTAGAACAATGGTTCTCAAAGACTTATTAGAAATGCAGATTCCTAGTTCTGCAATGGTGGATTGAATGAGAGTGGTCCCCACAGGTCTACATGTTTGAATGCTTGATCCTCTGTTGGTAGTACTGTTTTGGAAGGATTAGGAAGTTTGGCCTCATGGGAGGAGGTGTATCACTGGGGACAGGTTTTGAGGTCTTGAAAGACTCATGCTATTCCCAGTGTGCTCTCTGCCTCCTGTTTGTAGAACAAGATGTGAGTCCTCAGCTTCTGTGCCAACTGCCTGTTGTTACCCCCTTTCTCTGCCATCATAGACTCTAGCCCTCTGGAATTATAAGTCCAATGAAACTGTAAGTTGTCTTGGCCATGGTGTCTCATCACAGATACTGAAAAGAAACTAATACAGGGGGACGATATGAACTTCAGTGGTAGAATGTTCCTGTAGTATGTTCAGAGCCACAGGTTCAATAGTGAGTCTCTCTCTCTCTCTCTCTCTCTCTCTCTCTCTCTCTGTGTGTGTGTGTGTGTGTGTGTGTGTGTGTGTCTCTCTCTCCCTCCCCTCTGTCTCCCTCCCTCTTTCCCCCTCTCTCTCCCTCTCTTCCCCCTCTCTCTATCTATCTCTCTTACACACACACACACACACACACACACACACACACACACACACATACACACACACGTTATCCTTTCTTGCCATTCTTCCATTCCTGTTAATTCCCCTCTTTTTTCCACTTAACCTCTCTTTTACTTTTCATGTTACACATGACTCATATATTTGAATGCTTGGTCACCAGGAATATCACCATTTGAAAGGATTAAAAGATTAGGAAGTGTGGCTTTATTGGAGGAAGTGTGGCACTGGAAGTGTGGAAGGTTTCAAAAGCTCATGACAGGCCCAGTGTCTCTCTCTGTTCCTCTTGGCCTGTGGATTAGAATGCAGCTCTCAGCTACTTCCCCAGTACCGTATCTAATCACAGGCCAAGAGGTTCTTCCCACCACAGTGATAATGGACTAAACCTCTGAAACTGAAAGTGAGCCCCAACTCAATGCTTTCTCTTATAATAGTTGCCTTGGTCACGGTGTCTTGTCACAGCAGTAGACTAGTGAGGAAGACACATGTACAGACATACACTCAAAATTCCACCTTCCAGACAGTATCAGTGGAAGCAGAGCCTCCAGAAGAGTTCTAACACGCCGTCTTCCAGTGGTTTTAATTTCAGCTCATTTGAAAATCACTTGGAGGGCAATCGTTGTTCTTATTTCCATTTCTGAATCTGGGACATAGTCCTCAACCAGTTGGCCAGATCTCTGTATTTGTTGTGTGTGTGGACAACAATGTCAAGGAGTTATTCTAGCCAGTGTCAAAAAGGGACTATGAATGGGCAATTGGATAAAGATGATAACATCCTGGTAATTCCTGTTTAAAGCTTTTTGGGGATATTCCCAAAGCAGAACTTTGAACACCATACGAGAATTTTCCGCACTTGAAACAAGATGCTCAGTTGATAAGCAACAGCATCTTTACTTACCAACAAACACAATCTGTGGTTCTCGAAGCTGGCAGCACTCAGCCTTCGCAGGTCATCCTTGCCTGTGGGCTCAAGCTGGAAGCTGTGTGGCTATTCCATGCTGGGGAGGCATGGCAGGAAGTTCTGATGCCCCAACCATATTTCTCTTCCTGTGTCCTAGTGCTCTGTGGACAGGCTGTTTAAACTGAGATTCTGTCCAAACTAAAATGAAGAGAGAAGACAATGTATCTATACATACATACATACATACATACATACATACAAACATACATACATATATGGGGTAGAACTTTCTAGCATTTGTTCTGTTCTTTGGAGGCAAGTGTACCATGGAGGAGTGAAGAAAGGTCCCTAGACACAAGAAACAAACCAGCTGGGTGTGTTTCCTAGAACAGATTTCCATCCGGTTTGAATATCAAATAACATTTGAAATTCAGCAGTGAAATTGCTATTTGAAAGGAATTCTCCTGTAGATCTTTTGTCAAATATATATTTGTTTTGTCGTTTGTCTCTTAGCAAAAAAAAAAAAGTTTTCTTTTAGCAATACAACCGCAGTTAAACACAATGTTTAAGGAGCTAGGGGATTCTCAGTTAAGTGAAATGTTTGAGAAGCAGGGGACTCTTTGTTATTTAAGTCCTATCTGTTTGGCTGACACAATATTTGGGTGGAGGGTTTTATCACCTCTTGTTTTGAGAGTAAAGACACAGTTGCCTCCTCCTATCAGTTAGATAGCATCAGACATGAACACCTGGGTTACAGATGGCTCAGCCAAGAGGATGCCCTGGCAATTAGTGTTTGAGATACTAGAAATCCCCTTGAAGTTTTATTTCATTTTAGTGGGTGTTTTACCCAAACGCTCAGTAGACAAGAACATATTTTGGTTTAAAGTTTGCTTTTAAGTACTGATGGAATTTTAACTCCATTGGCTTAACTTCATGAGAATACATTTATATTTAGAAACACTAATCATTAGGAGATCACTAGACTTAAGACATCTTTAGTGTGCAATTATATTCTTACTGGGTTAAAAGCTGTTTGTAAAGAGGGTAGTCTTTATTTTAACATTTTATTATTGGTGTTAAAGTAGCAGCTTTCCAGTTGACTCTGTTCTAACTTGGCAGAGAGCCACCATCTGTAGATGCTTTTGACAGGAGAGTAGGCAAGTTCAAAGCCTAGGTCACTCTCTGGGATCAATTTAAATTCAATGAGGGTTACTAGACACCTAATATGACTGTTGGTCCCCAACACTTGGTGCCACTGGAGAGACACAGACACAATGCTGCTCCAGCCTTCTTAGAACTCAGTCTGATGCAGGAAAATTCCTCTGGTGCACTTTGGAGAATGGGAATGTGTGGGGCCCAAGTAAGGGAGATGCAGTCCAGGAATCATCAAATGTGTTGTACGTGGAGGCTGTAGATGCCATTGGCAAACACCATGGAATGCTGAGAGATTATATTTCACCACAAGGGCTAGGCTGTCTCTTGCGCACAGAAAGCGTGCCTACTTAAATTATATATATCCACACTGTGAAATCACAACTGTGAACACCCTGATCCACATAAATAACTCCCAGCTACCACACTCACAGGATCGGCTGTTTCTCCATTTTTTTCTGTTCATGTTAACATTCAACTCGTTAATTCATGCTGTCATCTGTTAGAGCTTGTCACTAGACATGTAGAAACAGGTGTTGAACATTGATGGAAAATAGAGATGGGAGAAACTTCTATCTATTAACTTAATTTAAAAATGTGATTTAGAAAAAGATGATAATCCTTCTACTTTTGTTGATGTTCAGGGAAACCCATGGTCCTGCTAGACAGGTGTGAGAGCACCTGAGGACCAATGTCAGAGGTTTGCAGTTGTTCCAGCCCTGTGCGTTATGGACTTCTTTTTTCCCTGGAGGTGGGAGGTGGACAGGGACAAAGGTGACTCTTCAGCTTTGTACTCTATCTTGGTGCTAACATGCTGAATACAGTAGGTGAGTATCCAGTAATAAGCTGCTGAAGATAGGTGGTGCCCAGTAACCAGCTTTGAAGAGAGAGGGAACCCAGTAACCAGCCGTTGAAAGCTAGACCTGCTCTTCCTGAACAATAATGTCATTGTGATGATTAGACATAAGGGGAATTGTGATAAAATAATATAAGCAAGACACAAGTGAGTTAAATAGACCTTGTGGCCAGACCTTGTACTCTCTATCCCTTGTTATAATTTAAAAGGACTGTAAGTAGGGCTTCCTTGTTTGTGTCAATGCAGTTGACTAATATTTCCATATTTTGAGCACTTTCTGGACACCGAGCATAATTTTTCCTTCTGTTAAATGGGGATGAAATAATGTTCTTAGCCCAGTAAGATTAGTATGAAAATTAAGTGATTTATAATATGTAACCTGTTATTATGAGTGTCTGGAATATATAAATTGATTAGTAAATACCATCAAGCCATTTGGTTTTTTATCATTTTTTATTTGAATTAGAAACAAGATTGATTTACATGACAAGCCATTTGTTTATTTATTTTTGTGTATAGGGCAATTAACTTATTAGAGTTTGTGGCAAACATCTTTAATGGATGGACTATGTCTCTTGGTCTCAAGGCATTCTGTATTTACATCGATGTGATGGAGACATGGTACATCCTCATGGAGAAAGTCAAACAGCATTGAGAAACAGAACACCTCAGTATCAAGATCCTGTCTGTATAGGGTTTTTTGAAGTCCCATCTGTGGTGATTTGAAAGAAAATAGCCCCCAGAAAGAGTAGCACTATTAGGAGGTGTGGCCTTGTTGGAGGAAGTATGTCATTGTGGGGGTAGGCTTTGAGGTCTCATATATGTTCAAGCCATGCCCAGTGTCTCAGTTCACTTCCTGCTGCCTGTGGGATCATGATGTAGCTCCTCCTCCACTCTCAGTTCCTTCTCCAGCACCATGTCTGCCTGCATGCTGCCATGTCCTGCCATGGTGATAATAGACTAAACCTCTGAAATTGTAACCCAGTCAATTAAATATTTTCCCTCATAAGAGCTGCTGTGGTCATGGTCTCTTCATAGCCAGAGAAACCCTAAATAAGGTATCATCTCTAAGTTGATGTCCTACAGCTAAGGCTGGCATACACTGTGACCAGGTGGAATGTAACTGTAGGCAGAACTTGATACTCTTCACCAGGCAGGGAAGGAAAGTGGGTGGCACAAACCCTTGGTTGCTTCTGGAAACTCTAATCCATGAGAGTTAGAAGCTCAGGCCCCTGTTTGTTTACTTAGAACCTGGGCACCAGATGAGCCTCAGATGCTGTGGTGTAGGCCCCTCTTATTGTCCCCAGTCCCTGGCACTATAGACATGCAGGTTTCTATGTCCAGTGAAGGCGGAGTTCTGACCTGACACTTATGGAGTGGGAGAGAGGGAAATTTGGAGCCCTTCACTTGTAGAGTAAGCCAGTCTTGCAGCTGGCTCAGTTGGTTACAATGCTCCTGGATTTTCCTGGGCACTCTTAAGAAGCATCCTAAGTTCTGAAGGTGCCAGGGAATTTAGGTGAATTTCTTAGCTACTTCCTTCCACTTAGTCCTATGCAGCTCAGATTAGACCCTGGTGGACTGAGGGGTACTTACATACTGTTGAACAGTGTGGGAAAATGAAGTTGTTAGTCCTATCTCACTAAGGTTACCCTGACATGTTCGAGATGAACCATGGCCAGAGTTGACAGGAGTGTCCTTTGCAGGACAGAATGAGAATTGTTCTTTACAATGGATATTCATGTGCCTATTTGGACGTCACCTTTTTTATATATAAACTCTGAAAGGCACATATAAAAATACTCTATTGAAAAGATCCCCTGGCTTTCAAGGGGAAACTCTGTTTAGTAGGTGTACTGGCTGAGTCAACTTGACACAAGCTAGGGTCATCAGAGTGGAATGAGCCTCAATAGAGAAAATGTCTCCACGAGATCCAGCTGAAAGAAATTTTCTTGATTACTGATTAATGGAGAACGGTCCAGTCCATGGTGGGGGTGCCATCCCTCAGCTGTTAGTCCTGAGTTCTATAAGAAAGTGGGCTGAGCAAGCCATAGGGAGCAAGCCCGTAAACAGCTCCCCACCATGACCTCTACATCAGCTCCTGCATCCAGGTTCCTGCTTTGTTTGAGTTTCTATCCTCACTTCCTTCAATAATGAACAACAATGCTGAAGTATAAGCCAAATAAATCCTTTTCTACCCAACTTGCTTTTTGGTCATGGTGTTGTGTTGTAGCAATAGAACCCTAAGGGTTCTCTCTAAATGTCCATTTTTTTTTTGTCTAACCCTGTGTTAGAATAGTTCCATCTAACCCTGTGCTAGAATAGTTACATCCATTCAGCCATCTCTCCATTTCAATTTTATTTGTTTTCTATCATCCATAAAGATTTGCAATAGGAACTCTAAGAAAAAGAGTATGTAATTATTGATACTGTTTTTTGACTATTCTACTTCAATTTCAAATACATCAAAAGAATGCAGATGTATTCTTGGTTTCCCTAATAGTCTTTGGATCATGGGTCTAGGAAGATGGGAAGCAGGGGGGGCAGGTGGGGAGGACTAGTCCAGTCTCGTGGCTATGGCTATATGCACTGTTTGACAAGAACAAGCAAAATGTCATGATAAAAATGACCTCAGGGAATACTCATGGAGTATTTGAATTTTGTCATCTGCTCGACTGAGAGAGCTGAAGGAGAAGTACAGCTACCAGTGGGAAAGATGGATGGTTTTCTTGAGGTCCTGGATGAGGATGAGGAGCTCTGTTATGCTAAGGGGGCTTGTGCACTTGTAATGAACCTCATTCTAATGCTATGTATATGATGCTGGGTGAGTGGAATAACCTTTCTGTTCTCAGCTTCTTCACTGTGCAGTGGGAATAATTGTCCAAGATGACTACATAATGAAACAATGGACATTTCTCCCAGTGTCGTGTACATAATCAACATCCAATAAAAGTTGGGACTATTCTTGTTAATTTTGCTGGTATTTCTAACAAACAAACAGTAAAAAAGCAATTTAAGAAGAGGGAAGAAAATAAATACATTTTCTATTAGGAGGTAATATTGAAATGATTGGCAATGCCAAAGGTGAAATTCTCTCAAGACTTTAGTTCTAACAATTAAGAAAAATGCTTGTTATGTACTAAGTGAAACAATCCAACCACAAACAGAAATGTTGCAGAGTTCCACTTACATCAGGTATTTAACATGATCTAACTTTATTAGTTAGGAGTCCTGAGAGAAATAGAAACTTATAGAATGAACCTCCCTACATATAGAAAGGGGGCTATCAGATTGGCTTACAGACTGTGGTCCAGCTATTCCAACAATGGCTGCCTATGCATGGAAGGTCCAATAATCCAATAGTTGTTCAGTCCATGAGGCTGCTAAGGACTACACTAGAGGCTGGGGCAGGAGGACTGCAAGTTCAAGGCCTAAATGGGTTACAGAGCAAATTCAATGCCAGCCTAGGAAACTTACTGTGATTCAGTCTCAAATTACAAGCAAAAGTGGGGCTGGGGAAATAGCTCAGTGCTTGTCTAAAACATGCGAGACCCTAGGTTCAATCCCAATACCATAGAAGAAAAACAAACAAACAAACAAACAAACAAACAAATAAATGCCTCTTTCGATGCTCAAAAAAAAAAAGAAAATTGCTTGTTCATTGTTTTCTCTAAAAAGTATTGTATTTATTTATTTAGTATGCATATGTATGTGGATTCATGTGTGCGGGTTCATGCATGCATGTGCATATGTCTGTGAGGTGCCCAGGCTACTGTAACTGTATGGAGGTCAGAGGACAACCTTTCTTTGTTGTCTCCTTCTGCCATGTGGGTACCAGGGATCAAACTCAGATAGTTAGGCTTGATTAGCCAGTATCTTTACCTACTGAGCCATCTTCCTGGACCCCATTTTACTTTCTTAAACAGTTTCAGAGGCTAAGAGTGCTCGCTGTTCCTGCAAAGGATGCAAGTGGTGTGGCTCACAATGTCAGTTCCAGGGGACCAAACATCCTCTTCTGATCTCCTTGGGCATCTGCACTCACATGCATGCACCAACATACAGACACATACATGTACACATAATTAAAAATTAAATAAAGGCTTCATATGCCAAAGTCATTGCAGTTTTAAGTCCAAGCAATGAACAAATTGGAAAGACAACTATGGAACATGCCTTTACTATAAAACGTGTGGTGTCTGAACACATTTGTCTTCTAGCTTTTTGTGTAGATGAAGAGTTCATGGGGACAAAGTAAAAGATTCAATATCCTCAGCATTTATTTCTTCAAAGGAAATATTGTTATAACTATGCCTTTTCATTTTAAAAGTATTTTTATTCTTTGAGAATTTCATACAATGTATTGTAATATTTACCCCCACCCACTTCTCCCTTTAACTCTTCAGAGATCCGACCCCATCTCTCTGCCCTCCCTCCCATGAAATTCGTGGCCTTTTTTCTTTTAGTAACTCATTGGGTCCAATCGGTACTTCCCACATACTCCTGGATAGGGTACCACTGGAGCATGGTTGAATTACTAGGGGCTACGTACCCTTAAAGTGAACTGACTCTCCCTTGCCCAGCTGTACATAGCTCCTCACTCAGGGTTCACAGCTGGGTAACTGTTGATAACTTTTTTCTCCTTGGAGCCTGAATAGCACCTAGTAGTACTGTGAGAATTATTGAGCACGGGAGAACTTCCTGGGCAGTACAACTTGAGTTCGCTATGTGCTGTGACCAGTGTGTGTGGTGTCTTAAGCAATAGGGTATTACTATTCTGTTTGAGAGCATGGTGACAGCCTGTATTGTTTTGGGGGTTTCTGTGACCTCTGAATGGCATCTGGAGAGGAGATATCCCATACCTGACACTGGGCAATTCATTTGGCCAACTGCAGCTTCTGTGTTGGCAGACTGTATTTTCCCATGACACTGCATTCCTTCTACATTTTGGAGCTAGATGGCTAATTGTACCACATTTAGTCTTTATTTTAACACTGGTTTTGGAAAAGTGCTGTTAAACATTTTGGAGTTACTTTTCATTTTCTAAGCCAATGGATCACGAGAATCTTGTAAGGAGTCACAGTACGTAGGGTATTATTATTTATCACTCTGAAAAGAGAAAACCAGCACCGAGGACTGAGGGGCACAGCTGGCAGGGGCTGGCTCTACACCCAGTAATCCTTACACTGACAACTTAAATATGTTTGGATACTTGCTGTCCCTCAGAGATCCTTGACAGGAGACAGATGTTCTTTAAAAAATTCCTTTAATCTCAATAGTGGTTCTTGCTATTACATTACACTTTCTCATTTCCAGAACTATGTAATATATATTATATACATATATATATATTATTTTAAATGTGATCCCTGAATCCATTTCCACTGAATAATAGGCTCCAAAAATTTGAAATGTATAGGTGACCTAGGTAGATTTGAAGGAAAGGAAAGTAATCAGGTATCTGCAAACAGTAGATGACTGAAATAGATTTATTTTAATTATTTTAGATAGACATAGACTTGAATGAAGATATGATCCAGGTTGTAAGAGTTTAACCCTCTTTCTGAGTTTCTCATCTTGTGTTGGCTTTAGAAGTTCTTGTTACAGGGGTAATGCACTGTATTAAATATGTAAGGTCTTAAAAAAAAAAAAAAGAAGGGATTTTGAGAGCCCATCCCTTGTGAAGGGATGCTCTCTTGGCTGGACACTTGGGGAAGGGCCTAGGCCTGGCCCAGGATGATGTGGTAGACTTTGGGGAGCCCCTTTTGAGGGCCTTACCCTGCCTGAGGAGTGGAGGGGGGTAGCTAGGGGCAGGTGGGATGTTGGGGGGGAGGGGAGGGAGAGGGAGAAGGGATTGACATCTGAAGCAAGCTTGTTCCTAATTTGAACTAATAAAAGAATTAAAAAAATGTTCTCATTGCTTTGTCACTTTGGAGGAAGCTTTGTTGCCTTTTCAGGGTCTGGTCATGCTTAGTGCCTGGCTGAAGAACAAATGTCTGTCTGCTAGCTCTCTTACATGTTCACACGTTCCCATGTAGGACCCATCTCCAGAGGATGTGGAGAATCTAAGAGGGCGTTCCATAGCTGGACACACAACTACAATCCTAGCACTGGAGGCTAAAGGAGGAGGATAATCTGGTATTACATAGCAAGGTGCTGTCTCATAAAAAGAAAAAAAAGAAAAACCAATCCTATGTGTTTGAAATATCATTCAGAGATGAGGGGAAATAGCATCACTTCTTGTCCTTGCATTAATTTGAAAAGGCACTCCCCCTCCACACTCTCCATCAGAGTGAGACAACCTGAGACATTCAAAGATGGAAAACAAGTGTGGTGGTTTGACTGAGAATGCCACCCCCCCCCCCCGCCCAGTATCTTATATTTGACTGGTTCCCACTTTGGTGGAACTGTTTAGGAAGGATTAGGAGTTGTGGCCTTTCGGAGGAGGCATGCTACTGAGGACTGACTGAGATTTTAACAGCTCAAAACAGACCCAGTCTCTCTACATACCTCCTGCCTGTGAACCAAGATGTAAAGCTCTCAGTCTCTGCCTCTAGCCATACCTGCCTGCCTGCCTCCACCATACTCACAGCCAATTTGGCCATGGTCTAACCCTCTGAAATGGTAAGATAGCTCCCAATTAAAATGCTTTATTTTATAAGTTGTCTTTGTCATGATGTCTTCACAAAAAATAGAACAGTGGTTGAAACACCAGGTGTTGCTGGGACTGGGAAAAAATGTGCTAAGGAATCTTTACAGAGTTTTCCAGGTTCAAGATCAGTAAAAACAGGAGAGTGGTGGCTCTTAGGTTTAGGAAACAGCTCTGACCTCTGTGGCCTTAATGTTTACTCTGAGGTTGGTTACTTTGCACTAGTCTATTCTTTCTGTTGAGAACAGAAGAACCAGCATATTTCCCAGCTGCTTTTCTGTGTGTTCTCAGGTGTTCACTCTGGTAGATTCTACAGAGATCCAACAGTTGAGAGACTCAGCTGGTGCCTACAAGCCCAGAGCAGCTGCAGATTTCTCTCCTTAGTTTTGATTCTTAACAGTCCCTCGGTTGGCATTGGAGGTGATGAATCCTTCCATGGGAAGGCTTTGTGACATTAAAAAGCTGACACATGAGTGCATATAAACATGGCTTCACTGACAAAAAGAGAGTAAGAATTATTTAAGGAAATCAATACAAAGCCAAGATGAGTGGGTCATGCTTAAAATCCCAAACACCCTGAGGTTGAGGTGGAAGGATTGTCACAAATTCTAGGATAGTCTTGGGAAAATCAATTTAAATATCAGTCATATGGGACAGGTCTCCTCCCTCCTCCTCAGTTCACCATGTATCAGTAAAGAAATGAGAAAAAGAATTTTTGATTGGAATCATGATAAATGCCACAATATTATTTTCACTTGTAAGACATAAAGATATGATCCATTTTCTGGGAAGATGGGGGCTGAGAGAGTCACAGCCCTAGGTAGTAATTTCCTAAATACTTCTCAAAACAAATCATTCAGGGTTGTTCTTGAGCTGCTGATCACACACAGGAAGCTGCTTTGCCTTGGAACCTTCCAGAACCTCCACTGGCATTTTACCTTTTCTTCTCCAAGCCTCTTCACCCAGCTCCTCCATTCCTATTTCGAACTCAGCATTTATCTCCATCTTTTCTTTTTAAATTGGGCAAGGTCTCACTCTATAGCCCATTGTAGCCTTGAACTCACTATGCAGTGCAGGGTGTACTCAAATACATCTTATTAGCAGGGGTTTCTTGACTCTTGTCACAGAGGTCTTGGAAAGTGGTCATTCTTGGAAGCAATGATGGCAAGGGAAATTGAGACCTTCCCTCCTCTAGTTAATGTGTTAAAAGACAGGAGCCACTATCTCTTCTCTGTCTGTCCTCCCCTTCTCCTCCCCCTCCTCCCCTTCCTCCTCTTCCTTCTCCTCATTTTTCTTATCCTGGTCTAGCCCTACATTAAGTTTTGAGCTCACTGATTGGCTAGACTGGCTGACCTGTGAGCTCTGGAGAGCCATCTGTTTTCCCCAACTCTGCCTGGGCATCAGAGTTACAGCTGTGCGTGACCACATCTGGCTTTTCTGTTGTGATGTGAACTCAGATGGCAGGTGCTTCACAGACTGGGACATCTCCCGAGGCCCATTTCTTTTTTTTTTCTTTTTTTTTTTTTGCTCAGGGAAATTGTAAAATTTGGATTTAACATGTGTTTAAATTTCTTTTGGGGATTTGTGTGTGTGTGTGCGTGTGTGTGTGTGTGTGTGTGTGTGTGTGTGTGTGTGTGTGTGTGTGTGTGAAATTAGAAAGACTGCAACACAGATTATTCTAGGAGTTTCAAAATAACATATGGCAGTAATACGGAGGATGCTGGCGGCAATGCTATATTTATATAGTGTGACCCTACCTTCTTTTGCACATAGATATTTTCTGGAGTTTATTGTTGTTGATTATTTTTCTTCTTCAGGTAATCATCTTATTTTGCTGAGGCACTCTGTGTCAGATAATCCTAACAAACATAAGACAGCAATGTTATCCTTCCTGGTGTTTGTCTACAATAGTATCGAAGGTTGGCTTTATGGAATTTGAATTTTTAGATGCATTCACATAATGTACATGCCCTATAAATAACTTGTCTGTCTATACAAATGGTGTTTGTGAATTCTTTGCTTGCCCCAAACACCTCAACCTTCCTTCACCATGAGCAGAAAGTCCTCTCATTACTTTCCAGGCTGGTCTGTAGACACTAATTTTCTAAGTGAACTTTTGTGTTCTTTAAATTGTCTTAAGTTCAATTTTCTTATTTGAAAATGAAGGGTTTGAATAAATTCTATTTTCTTTGATTTTCCATGGTCCCTCCTGTCTGTCTCCCAACAAATGACATTTCTGGTCAGTGTATTCCTGAATCAACTTGCACAAAATGTTATAGATAATTCTAATCATGCTGCAATCAAAACATTGCTTCTGATCTTAGCAAAGGAGACTTTAATTGATTATAATTGCCCTTGGGGACTTTATTATCAACCGGTTGTTCTTTATGCAAATCCTTGATCACCTTTTTGTACCTTACTCAAAGAAATTCTTATGACCTACTTGGACTCCATTCTTCCATTGGACCCTTCCATCTTCATTACCATCTATACCTCTATTGAGTAGACTACAGGCTAGGATCATTGATGAACCTGAGTCTCAGCTTTGTCCTACTTTCTTATAAGACTACACAGAATAAATTGCGGTACTTTCCCCATCTTCTTGCATCATCATGAACTGAGAGGGACATGTTGGCATGGTGAAGACATGCTCAGTTTCAGAGGAGGTTCTGTCCGTTCTGATTTTAGAGCCCACAACTGTATGCTCTTTGGCTTTCCTTGGAAGGTGATGATGATAATCTTCATCTCCCAGTTTGTGTACGGCAACCATTGTTGTTTTGTTCAGAAAATGCCCACACAAGCACGTGAAACTGTGTATGTGTACAGAGTTCATGCAGCGTTTCCTACTGAGAGCAATGCACCCCTGAAGCATGAACATGGGCTGCAGAGTGCACTGAGGTGTGGCACTGTGTGGGGATTTTGCACAGGGGTGGTTACTGACTTTCCGTGGTGTGTCAGAAAAGTCTTTGGCTTCCTGTTGAGAGTAGATAGATAAAAACCAGTGTTAGTTGAATTCAGTTTCTAGCTGTGCAAAGAACTGCAAAAACTACCCTCCTCCTTTCACTCCCAACCTGCCATCAAATACACAACCAGGCAAATATGCCAAGTTTGGTTTTGAAGAACACATGATCCTCACCCAAAACTGTCAATAGCCTCAGGATTTTTCAATGCTTGCCTTTCATACAGATACCAACATGCTAGGATCAATGAAAGCCGAGCAAGCCTTATGGGTGTGGCCGTTTATGACTATAATCCTAGGGAGGCAGGAATATTAGTTCAAGGCCGGCCACAGACATAGGAAGTTGGAAGCTAGCCTGGGCACACCTTAAAGAAGTTCTCAGAAACTCAAGCACGAGCTTAGGAAAGTGATGTACACTTAGATAGCAAGGCTATTGTTAAAGTTCCATCTCACTCTCCAAAGTAGAAAGGATGGCAAAGAGAAAAGCTGACTTCTTTCCCTTCTTCTTTTCTTTTCTTCCTTTCCTAGAAAAGCCTACAAAAATGAATACAATCTTTTGGCCTCCCCTAGCCCATTGTGTATCTTATTAATCTGAGCAAGACTGTAAATTATAAATATGAAATACATCTTAGGGAGAGCGGAAGAAATCACTCAAAACTCTGCTCACTGACTCACTTTTGAAAGTGACAGTTTAGCAGCCGATGACACTGAGTTGCTGCCATGATGGGCAAGGTGGTCAGTGCTTGCTTCAGCGAGGCCCCGTTATTTTCTGTGAACTAGTCAATTGAGCACCTGTCTAAATGGATGCTGGCTTTTCTTCCCAAAACTTTTAGTTGAGTTTCTGCTCTGAGGAGTGGGTGCTTCCTTGAAGTTTTCTATAAGGTATTGTGTGTTTCACCTCTGATGGGAGAGTTCAACAGAACTTGTTATCTTTCATTGACAACAGCCTTTGAAGTTCGTTGTCATGTCTGTTTAATTGCTTTCCATTACTCTTTCTGTACACACGTACAGGTAGGTGGATCAGGAGTTCAAGGCCATCCTTTGCTGTGTAGTAAGTTTGAGGTCAGCTGAGGCTAACCTTGTCTCAAGAAAACCAAAAACACATAGTCAAGCCTATAAATCCAGGCTTTGGAGGGCTGAGGCAAGAGAATTGTAAGTTTAAACAGGGGAATCAGACCATGCAGTGAGTAGGGCATAGAGGTTTACACCTATTATCCCAGTATAAGGAGTGTGAGTCAGGAGTGGAGGCACAGATTTAAGGGCAGCTTGGCTATGTAATAAGTTACAGGCTAAACTGGGCTACATGACAAAACCATGTTTGAAAAACAAAAAAACACCACAACCACTAGCAACAACAACAAAAGAGGGTAGGAGAGATGTGTCAGTTGGTAAAATGCTTGCTGTCCAAAAATGAGGAACCAAGTTTGGATCCCCAGTACCCCATATCCATATAAAGGCCAGATGTGCCTACTTGTAAGCTCAGGCCTTGAGGGGAGGGTAGTGACAGGTGGATCCTGGGGGTTTACTGACAAGATAGTCTAGACAAAATGATGAGTTCCAGGTTCAGTGACATGACTGAGGAGGACAACCAAGAGTCAACTTCTGTCCTCTACATGTACCCACGTGGATGATCATACCACCCTGCCACATGTACACACACACACACACACACACACACACACACACACACACACACACACACACACACACACATACACACCACTAAACAAGAGAATACTTGAAAATACAACTCAAATTTCAGTGTTCATGATTAAATATTTATTTATTTATTTATTATTAAATATTGATTGATTTACTTATTTTGGGGACAAGGCCTCTTGAGCTCAGGTTGGCCTTAAAGCTGCTATGCAGTTGGGGTTGGCCTTGAACTCCTGATTTTCCTGTATGTACCTTCTATGTACTGGGATTACAGGTGTGTGCTACTGTACTTGACTTCTGTGCACTAGAAAGCCAGTTCTGAGTCAGCACTCCTAGTACTAGTAAAGATCCCATGTCATACAGATATTCTCATTCTATTTAATTATAGTTGGTTTCTTGCTACAAAATCATTCATATATTTGAATGTGTGGTCATTAGAAAGTAGTGTTACTTAAGAGAAATTAGGAAGTGTAGCTGTGTTGGAGGAAGCATGTCACTGGGGGTAGGCTTTGGGCTTCAGAAGCCCAAGCCAGGCCCATTGTTACTCTCTTTTCCTGATGCCTGCCAATCTGGATGTAGAATCTCAGCGCCTTCTCCAGCACCATGTCTGGCTGCATGCCATCAAGATAGTAATGGACAAAACCTCTGAACTGTAAGCCAGCTCTACTTAAATGTTTTCCTTTATAAGAGTTGCCATGATCTTGGTGTCTCCTACAGCAATAAAACCCTCACTAAGACTCGGTCTAACAGGGAAACACACACAGACACCCACACAGCAAGTGAACAGGAAAATTTCAAATATCTAACTGGGCTCTGAGGCAGTTGATAGTTGAATGACAAGGGACCAGAAACGTAGAATGTAGAAACAAATTTCAAATCAGAGGGACTAGCAAGAGGTGGGTCTTCAGAATAAGAAAGCACTGTTAATATCTCTGAGGGACTCATGGAATAGTAGGTGGCAAGGCCAGGGAGAGAGCTAGGAGCAAGTGGCGACCAGGTCACAGATTGCCTTTCATGGGATGGCAAGTTCACATTTTCTCTATGGTCAAAATTTCCTGGACGATTTCATGCACAGGAATAGTGTGTTCTCAATCACATTTGAAAGGATCAGGCTAGTTTTGGGAAGAGAAAGTCTAGTGAAAGTCAGAGTGCAAGTCAGAGTTAGAGGGCACTGACAGCAGCAATGGGAATGGCTGCTGCAGGAGGGCATGTATGGAGGAAAGAGACTCGATGCAGGTCCCATTTGGGTTTTCACACACTTAACACCATTTCCTCACAAAAAGTGAACCGGAAACTACAAAATGAATCAGACATTGTTTGCGCATGCCTGAATCTCAACACCGGAGAGGTGGAGGTGTGTGGATTGAGAGTTCCAGGTCAGTGGAGGATGCTGACAACTTTAACACACAACCATTCTACTAAAATCTAAGAAGTGAATTCATCCAAGATCTCAAGCAGGACTTGTAACTAACAGATACCACTCTCTGGTCTCAGGGACTACTGTAGTTGTAACCTAACTGAGGGGATTTGGTTTGTTTGGCTTCTTCTGGTTTTCTGAGATGGATCTTACACAGCCCAGGCTGTCTTCACCCACTTTGTAGCTGAGGATGACTTTGACTCCTGCTCATATTCAACTCCTGAGTTGTGAGGTTACAGATAGTGCCTCCACACCCAGCCAGTCAGTAACCTTTTACCATTTTCTTCATTGTTTCTGTGAATTTAGAAAGAATTGAGAAGCATTCTGCAAGTATTCACAAATAAAGATTTCAACTTTTAAGTTCTAAATTCATTTGTGCTCCTCTGGACAGAGGCTAAGAAAGAGCACAGTTAGTGGCTTTGTAAACAATAGAGGAATGAAGTTGGGTTCCCTGTGACACTCTCCTTCACTTCATTCCTATGGGAGGTGCTGCCTCTGATTGCACTGTTTCATCTGGGTCTGTTGTTGACACATGGATGATGCTCGCAGCTCCACCATAGTAACCCAAGCTTTCTAAGTCTGTCTGTAGAAAGAAGCCTGTTCCTTCTGGTTTTGTCAGCATGATCAAACACTGACAATGTGTATCCACAGAAGATTTTCCTGACCAAATCTGGGCCGTCATCTTACTGATGATACCTTTCAAGATGATAAGAAGAAAGGGGAAAGCATTTTGAAAAGAAATCCAGACTTTTATCCCTCCTTACAGACATTGTTGATACCTGCACCACTTACAAAGATGACACAGCTATGAATAACTTCAGCGGTTTGAAAACTCATAAAAGGAACCGAATGATAGAAAGCTTACAGGAATCAGTGGCAGATCAATAGGACTTTGGGGCAGGTGTAAGGTGGTGGGTGTGCATGAGAGAAATATGGGTGGCTAGCTGCATGAGCAATGAAGCTTTTCACTGACGTGGGAAACAGCAGAAAGTGACTTGATACATGGTTTCCATTTGGGGGCTATGTTGAGTTCAATGGACTTGTGCAGAACTATTTATATACAGTAAATAGGCTGGCATACAGGTCTGAAGTTGATCAAAGAGACTGAAATCAAATATTTAGGGCATTTGAAAAATTCTTGCTATATAGCTTGGGCTACCCTCAAGTGTGTGGTTATTTGGGACTTTTAGAATCCCAGAATAAATATGACAGCCAGAGCAAGCACTCAAAGCATGAAAGGAAAATACAAACAGCTAGTGAGACAAGAATTGGGTGAAGAGGACCAGAGCAGGAGCCAAAGACTCTGAAAAGCAGAGTGAGGAACCCTGGGAGCTGTGACGAAAACACTTTGAAGAGTGTGGGCTGGGGCATAGCTCAGTGGTGAAATGCATGCCTAGCACATGTGAGGGCCTCAGTTGGATCCCCAACTCCAACTCTTTCAAACTGTGTTCTCACAACAGTGTTTCTATAACATCAAATGCTAAAGAAACAGCAGTTAGAGAATGATCTAACCAAGAGCAATAGTCCCTATTGCAGGGCTTGAGACTGAGGCAGGAGATTTGCTGCACACAGCAACCTGCCTGGGTTTCATAGCAGGACCCTGTCTTTAATAAATCTTAAATATTTACTGCATTTGGTCATATGCACACCGCTTTAATAATCTTGGCATGAACTTTTCTGGTAGAGTCAGCTTAAGGGAAACTAGAGGCGGGGACTGAGGAATGTACATGGCAAGTAAGAACACACTGAGTACAATGACGCTTACCAAAAGCATTTGACAATGGAGAACAGAAGTGATGCAGGCCACCAGAGAGAAGGCACCTACCTCCTTCTCTGCCATGAGATCCAAGTGTCTTTAAATGCCGACGACGAGGAGTAAAAGAAGTTGTCTATGTACGTACACTTATGTAGGTGAGATTAATTACAGATTAGCAATGGGAGCTTTGCAGAAGAATCACAGCACACATTGAAGGACTGGCTCTAAATAAGTGATGAAGACTTTCCAGTATAAGAAGGGGTATTGACAATAAAATCAAATTTGGTGACTAGGTAGTTGGAGTAAAGAAGTGACCTTGTGGCCACTTTCATGATCTCAGCGGGACAGGATGGAAGGTTACTTGGTGGAGGAGTGAACCAAAGGGGAGCTGGAAGATTTGACAAAAGAGCACTTGCTGTGGGACTATAGTGAAGTTGCAGCCAGCCTGAAGAGCCCATCTAAGATTGATGCTCATAGATTTGGAGCACCAGCGTACCTGGTTGTGACTGCTGTACTGCATCATGTAACAGGGAACCAAGCCTGCCATATGTAAAAGGTTAGCAACTGGGTTGACACTGAGTTCTGCCTGGTAGATGCTATGGGGAAACAGTGTGGCAGGGAAATGTGGAGTTTGATGGGAAGAGCCAGAATGTTCAGTGATGGAATCAGGTGAGATGAGTCAGAAGAGAAGGGAGGCAGTCACTGTTAGTAAGGGAATGAGTAGAAGACTGGAGGTGCCTACAGGACCCAGACACTCACTCTAGCTATGGGATGCACTTGATGTTTGCAGATGGCTTGCTCCATGTTCAGTTTTTAAAGGCTCAATTGTATATTTTTTCATAGCACTTCTCAGAATGGGCTGGACATGGTAAGTACAAATTCTTACATGATAACACGGATAGATAATAGAGTTAGGCACACTAGGAAAACAGCTGTGACTGCCATCTGCTTCGACCATTTGTGTTGCTATAGTAAAATTCCCGAGACTTGATGACTTGTAGAGAATCAGGATCTATTTCTCACTATTCTGGGCCCCAAAGCAAGGGGTGCACATCTGAGCACATTTTTGCTGTACCACAGGGTAAAAAGCAGAATGGCCAGGTTGTATGCGGTGGAGAAACCACTTTCTTGATGACGATATCAATTCATTCTTGAAAGCAGAGTGTAGGCAAGAGTATGGGAATCTGAGAAAGCCCGAATAAAAAAAATATCAACGATTTATTAGGAAACACGAATAACTACAAGGTAGAGAGTTTCTGCATTGTCTCCAGTTCTGCCCTGGGGTAAATGGAAGCAGCAATCTTATCTCCCAGCAGCACACAAGAACCTGCCCCCCTCTTTCTTTGTGAGCAGACAAGAAGCTCTGCCTCCATCGGGCCAGCTAGCCCAAGGTCATGGGCAGAGGAATATCCATGGTAGCACGGTATACCCCAAGTCATTTCTCAACGCCTCTACTTACAGCACAACTGCACTGGAATTTAATTAATTTAGTTTTTGCTTTTGTTTCCCCTTAGGATCTCTTTCTATAATTCCTGGCTGGCTTCAAATTCACAGAGATCTACCTGTCTTTGCCTACTGAGCGCTGGGATTAAAGGTATGTGACAGCACACCTAATTTGAAATTGCATCAACACACAATAGGACATAGGAAAACCAAAACATCAATTATTATCTATTGTAAACTTATGGTACATGATTGAGGGAATGAAACCTGAGAAATACTGACTTTCATTTTCAAAATAACTAATAAGCCTTATAACTGACTTAGACTCAATGGTTCATATTAATGATGGACTTTCTCTCCATTCAGATGGACAGGATTAATATTTATTATTATTATTATTATTATTATTATTATTATTATTATTATTATTATTTATATAAAAGAGACAAATGGGACACACTTTCTTTTTCAGCCATGTTTCCGTGTATTTGGGTGTACTGAAAATTCAAGAGAATCTGATTCACTATTTGTCTTCATTTTAAAAAGTGACTACTATATAATTTAAGTAGTTTTATGTTAAAAGCATAGATGCTATTTGAAAAACTGGCATCTGAATTAATGTTAGCTAAGAACTTCCTTTAAAACTTTGAACCAAATAAAAATAATACTGTTCACAAATTGGGTGTCAATGTCGACAGTGCAGATTCCAGCAGGGGCTGCACGCTTGGTTGGCGTAAGAGTCTGGAATTAGCCCATTAAAGGAATTTTGTAGCATCTCATCCAGAAACAGCCCTGAATTCTCTTCAGTGAATCATCCAGTCTTTCTTCTTTTCCTTGTCCAAAGGCCCCTCCTTCATTTTCAGGCAGCTCGGAAGAGGTTTATGTTCTTAAATTGAATGTCACTGATAGGATCTGCCAACATGACCTTCATTCCATAGAGGAGGGGAATCGAGCAGCCTGCCCAGTTCTGTGGAAATGTTTGAAGGAGCCGGCCAGAGAACTGGAGTTTCCCATCTGCAAATGAGGTGATTGCTTCTACTTATTTCATGAGTAAAAACTGACAGATTTGTTATACAAAAACCAAGGAATCAACTTTCCCCCTCTACAGTCAACTGTGCATGGGTGACATCATTTTCATTAGTGACAACTTGCTCAAGTTTACTAAAAATGTTCACCCTAATGAAACAACAATTCATGTCAGTATTTCAAACAATGAACAGTGTTTTATAATCAAAAAAGGAGATTTTATAGTTTTTCAGTCACAAACTGATAGTGAAAACACATTTTTGCCATGAAGAAGGGTAGGCCATTTCCATGTCTCCCCCAAGAGTAGGAACTGATAGGAGCTTCAGGATAGTCATGTTTGTACAACAATTATTACATGGTTTTGTATATTTGTGTGTGTGCACAAGCGGCTGGGAGGGGGTACTAAGGATCGCCCCAGAGTCTCATGCATGCTAGACAAGTGGTCTATGGCTAAGCTACACACTCAAGCTCCCTTTATCTAACCTCTTAAGTATAAAGTTATTTTCCTCATTACAATAATACTATATACACATTGTAGTAGAATTTGAAATTACAGAAATATAAATTGATATAAAACAAAACAAAATCACCGTATTGGATACATTGCTCAACACATTTCTCCACACCTTTTCTCTGCATGTGTGTGCTCCACCATATCTACAAATTTACTAGTAGCTTTATGGTTGATAATTATATATGATATATCTTCCCATATCAGTAGCCTGTAAAGATACTCACATTTAAAAATAACCACATAGAACACTGTTAAATAAATCTTAATACTGGACATTTGGTTATTTCTGATAATTTGCAGTTACAAATAGCTGCTTGGTAAACATCCTTCTACATAGTTCTTTCTGCATGCTCTTAATTATACCCCAAGGCTGAGTTTCCAGAAGATGAGCCACTAGGCCCCAGGTCTGGGCATTGGGAACTCTGATGCTTACTGCCAAATTGTTCTCCAGCCTGTTATCTGATCTCTGACCAGGGGACTAAGAGACTGCCTGTTTTGCCTCACCAACAGACCTGAAGTCTATTCTTTATGGGTTTGGTCTGACTCTCACCATAACTTTTTGAAGCAGACAGAACAAATGGGGAGGGATGGGAATAGGCATCCATGTATCTGCTCAAGCTGAGGGCAGCTCTCAGCTCCTTTCCCTTTCTTGCCCTCCTGCTGCAGGTGGTGGTAACACCAAATGACTCCTGGGAAGAAAGCAGGAGTAGGAATTCCTGCTCCAGCCACAGTCTGGCTCCCACTTGTATTGCTGGCAGGGCTCTGGCCTCCAGCCACCAGTCTGTGGGTGGCATGATTCTTGTATTCTGAGCAAAAGGCTGTGTTGGCACACTGCTCACCCAGGCCAATGCTTAAGCCAGCAGGAAGGAGTCGGTAAGGAAGTAGAGGGTGACCAAATCGCAAACATAGGAGCACAGCTCAAAAATCCTTCAATTTTTACTTCACACTGTGAGTACAGCAACCCAGGCTATCCATCTGCTGTAAAATTTTAATTAATAGGCTTGTTTTTCAACTATAAGATTTCTATGCATAGACTAGTTTTGATGTTTTAGTTTTTTGTTGTCGTTTTGTTTTGTTTTGTTTTTGGAGACAGGGTCTTATATGGTCCAGGCTGGCTTCAAAATGGCCTTGTAGCTAAGGATGACCTTGAACCCCTGATCCTTCAGCTCCCATCTACCAAGTTCTTGGACAACAGGTGAGTATCACCATGCCTGGCTCTTAAGTTTTAATCATAATTCAGTTCTGGTTATGGAGAGATCCAGGGCCTCTGGCACGCTAGGTAAGGGGCTTAACCACCGAGCCACGCCTCCATCCCTGTATTTTTATTTACACAACATATCCAAGGAGTTAAGATTTCCTAAACAGAAGAGGTGTTGAGGGAAAAATTCCATTCAAGATAAAAGAAACAAGAGTGTGTTCTTTCTTTCTTGATGCATGCAGTTTAGTATGTTCAAGAAAGTAGGAAGAAATGTGAATGAACAAAGCATTGAGTATAACCCTGAAGGTGTGGGCACAGTTCTAAGAAGTGTTTGGCTGTAGTATTGTGCAAAGAAACTGTTATGCAAAAGTACAAGGGTGTGGGTAACAGGGAGTAAGCCAAGCATGCTAGTGGGTGCTACTGGCTTACCGAGATGAAGAAGCAGTTACAGGCTCTGCTTCTGGGGTAGCCTGTGAGCTCATCATAGTGAGGAGTTCCCAGAGGCTTTCCACAACAGTGTCCATGCTTCCTTTGCTCTTTGGGATCACTCTGTTTTCCCATCATCAAACCTACTTCATCGAGTGGATGATGCCATTTATTTACTGGTCTGTTCACTCAAGCCCCTTAGAGACAGAAACTATGCCCCATCCCCTGTTACAGACAGAAGCAAATGATCCCATAGCAAATGCAGCATCACTTTTACCATTGGGAGATGGAAGTTTGATCATTATATTCATTATTTCTCAAATTGGATTGTCTTTTCAATATCTGAAGTAATAATATCTGAAGTCAATTTATGAGTTTAGGAAGATTATGTAATTTATGAACTCAGTATTTCTAATCTATACTGTAAGACTGTTAGACCCAGACCAGCAATTCTCAAAATTCAGGGATGAGTAGAGCATATTAGAATCTTTAGACAATTGAAGGTTAGACAAGCTTACTCAATAATACCATATAATCTTATAATTGGGAGTGAAATGTATTTATGTCAGTTACTTTTCTTGTGACTGAGACAAAAATACTTGACAGAAGCAACTTTAGTGAGGGATAGCTCAAGATTTTAGCGTCTTTCAATCAGTCATGAATGGCATGGCTGCCGCAGTGCCTCAGTGCGTGTTGTCAGGAGAACGAAGAGGTAGTCATGCTGTGGAGGTTGACTAGGAAGCAGGACACAGTCCTGAAAGCAGAGGGAAACTTTGACTCTAGCGGCTCACCCCTAGTGGCCTGTCTGCCTCAACTAGCCACTCAGCTAGCCAGAATCCATAACTTGTGGCATTTCTCCTCCCTACATTCTTGAGTACCAAAATGACAGGTATTTATTTGACACTGTGCATGGCTTTAGTCCAAAATCTTAAAGGGCCTCAATTAGTTTATATCAGTTTGGGTCCTTTGATTTGTTTGTTTGTTTGTTTGTTTGCTTTGTTTTGGGACAGTGTCTATATTCTAGGCTGGCCTCAAACTCTTTATGTAGCCAAGGACAACCTTGGACTTCATCTGCTCCTGCTTTTACCTCCTGAGCTATAGGTGTGCACCATCATGCTTTGTGTATGGGGTGCTGGTCTCCTGAATGCTAGCCCAGCATTCTGCCAGGTGAGTTATACCTGGGGTTTGGTATGCAGGAGAGGAACACCTGTGGAGAAGAGTAGTGAACATACAGGGAAGGGAGGGGCAGCATGCTCCCTTGGTTGAAGGTTGTGAAGTGAGCAGAGGGAAGATTGAGTTGGAAGAAGCCTGATGAGTCACACTGCGGTTCTGAGAATGTCTCACCAGGACTCTGGTGGCCTGAGTCCCACATACTGATCTCTCACTAGAGGATGGTACATCAGGCAGCAGGAGCAACCTGGTTGTGTCATTCCCAGTGCTCTGTGATTGTCTAGGTGTACCCCAGGGGAAGAAGGACCTGCTCTGAAGCTTCAGTGGATTAAAAAGTATGTATCTCATCCCAGCGGCAGATCCTTTGTAAGGGAGCATCAAATGGTAAGGTGACCTTGAATCCTAGGAACTTTGCAAAGATTTCCCAAAGAATATTGTCATATTCCCCAGTTCTCTACTCTTAATTCCCCAGCTCAGATGAAATTTGAAAGGAAGAGTTCTTCTCCTTTTCTTTTTTTTTTTTTTAAATTAATGTGCATTTTCGCCTGCCTGTATATGTGTATGAGGGTGTCAGATACCTTGAAACTGAAGTTACAGACAGTCATGAATTTCCATGTGGATGATAGGAATTGAACCTGGATCCTTTGTAATAACAGCCAGTGCTCTTAACCACTGTGCAATTTCTCTGGCCCAGGAAGAATTCTTTTGATTCATCCTTAAATTCTCTACCTGTCTCTACCGCAGGATTGTGCAGGAAGCCATACTTCTAAGGCTCACCTATGTTTTTGTATCTTTTGGGAAATGCCAATTCCACAAACATTCCAGTACTAGCACTCATAGCCATAGGGTGAATACAGGGAACACAAAGAACAAGATATTAAAGAGGGGGCCTGCATGCATTAGCCAAAGCTGTAGCAATGGCCTAAGGGACAAACTGGTTATAGTCATAACCATCTTGGTCAGCTTAGGCAAAGGTTGACTGGGTCTCCAGGAAGCAAATGCAACTTCGAGGAAAAGGCAGCCTCAGGAAGTCCAGACTGAAGCACTGATGCATGAGGTATAGCAGCCTGGGCATTTAGCTATGGAAATGGTATACATGCATTGAAGAGCAAATTTATCTTTACAGAAAACTGAAGCACATGAGGCAAGTACAGACACAAGAAACAGGTGTTCCTGAGGCTAGAGAGATGGCTCATTCAGTAAAGCTCTTGTCCTTCATGTCCAGGGCCTGATTTGGATCCCCAGAGTCCACGTAAAATAAAAAGCTGGGCATGGTAGCATGCTTATAACCACAGTGTTGAGGAAGCTGACATAATCAGATCCCTGGGGCTTTTTGGTCAGCCAGCCTAGCCTATTTGGCAAGTTTTGGGCCTCTCAGAGACTCTGTCTTAAAACAATAATAAAAATAAACCCATGTTAATACCCGAGAATCAGTACTCCAAGTTGTTCCCTGGCCTGCATATATGCACACTTATGCATGCGCACACACTTACATGACTGCTGCAGGACAAAGGGTAAGACCCACAAGGCAGGCAGGAGTCATCCAGGCTAATGCATATGACATTGGGTTGTACCAACTCAGTCATGTGTGCATCTCATGAATGTGTAAAGGCATATGAGTGCACCAGAACAGTGAAGTATGGCTTGGTTGGTATTTGCTTACACTCATTAATGGGTTTGCTAACAGGACAGGAATCAGACTTCACAGAGCAGGGGTCGAGTGAAGGGGGAGCATGTGCCACGCCCTGGGTTCAAAATGACACCACCAACAAATCCAACAACCCCAAACCCTAAACTTGGGTTCTAATCTCAGCATCAAGTTATCTGAGTGTAGACCAGTTGCCTGAGTCTAGAGGCAAGTTCCTTCTTTGTGAACTGTAGACACCAATCTTTACAGAGTGCTTTGCAGCCTCATACCACTGTGGAAGTTAAGAAACTATGCCACTCTGACGTGCTATTCAGGAAGTGACAGGTACCTGGGAAACCCACAAAGTATGGTTTTGTAAGAAGTTGCTTAGTGTGCCAAGGAGAGAGCATCTGACTTCTCTCTGGTCTTTGACGTACTGATGTGGGAAATTATGACACAAGGTCCAGCAAGTGAGGCTTTCTGTTTTCTTCCTGAAAATGACAGTTGCTTAAATTCCATTCTCAGTGTTCGCCATGCTTCACCAGCCATGTTCCTGCAGTGAGAGGAAGTGGGTCCTGGGGATATTATTGAGGCTTGGGAGACCAATAAATCACACTTGATGTGGAAACAGAAGTGTGTCAGTGGAAAGGGTATATAGCATTGAAGAGCAAATTTATCTGTTGTGGAATATTTGTACACCATGTGAAGATGTGTTGCTGTGATTGGTGTAATAGAAAGCTGAACAGCTAATAGCTAGGCAGGAGAGGATAGGCCGGTTTTCCGGGAAGAGAAAGGAAGAGAGAAGGAATCTAGCTACTCTAGTGAGACTCTGAAGAAGTCAGACATACAGTACAGAGCAGATATAACTGAGCTACGTGGTAGAATATAGATTGATAGAAGCAGGTTAATTTGAGTTGTGAGATATAGCTGGGGACGAGCCTAAGCTAAAGACCAAGCTTTCATAATAAGTCTCCAGGTCATTGTTTGTGTGCTTGTGGTCCTGATGAAAACGTACAACTGCATTTATCTTCACAGAAAACTGCTTCCCTGGGATCATGTGGGTCCCCAATCCTCTTGAACTGCCTGGAGAAGGACCAGTGCACTTATCAGATAAAAACAAAACCAAATATTTTAGTGCTTTTCTTCAGGAAGATTAAAAAAAAAACACTTTGTTTTACTAGCTCTGTTTTGTCAATGAATTATTTGATTTTCAATAAGAAAACGGCTGGGAATGTCATCACCATGTTTAACATTAACGGGAAACGGGATACAGCGCAGTGTGTGGGTAAGATCACAGAAGCTGGTGTTGTGGGCCCACCTGTAATCCCATCACTAGTGGACTGGGGCAGGAGGATTGCCATGAGTGTGAGGTCTCCCTATGTTACACAGTGAGTTCTTTTTTTTTTTTTTTTGCAAACAAAGCACTTCTTATTTTTATTATCAAAGCAAGCAAAATATGAGATGACATTATGACATTTACAGCTAGCTTAAGCAAATCCATGTAGATTGAAAGGATGAATACACCTTGTATTATGTCTTATATTTGGTCATGTGGAGAGACCCAAGAATATTCCTCCAAAGAAGGCCTTTTTCTTTCCTGCAGAAATACTGTGGCTATGTCAGGGCATTTCCTTCATGTCCTTGCTTTCAAGTGCCTTCACTTTCTATAGCTTTTTTTCTTTTTTTATTAGAAAGAAAATTATTTTACATGTCAATCCCAGGTACCTCTTCCTCCCCTCCTCCTCTGTGCCCCCCCCCAACTAATGTCCTACCTATCTGATACCCTTTCTGCTCCCCAGGGAGGGTGAGGCCTTCCATAGGGGGTCTTCAAAGTCTGTCATATCCTTTGGGATAGGGCCTAGGCCAACCCTCTTGTGTCTAGGCTCAGGGAGTATCCCTCTATGTGGAATGGGCTCCTAAAGTCCATTCCTATGCTAGGGATAAGTACTGATCCACTACAAGAGGCCCCATAGATTTCCAAGGTCTCCTCACTGACACCCACATTCATGGGGTCTGGATCAGTCCCATGCTGGTTTCCCAGTGATCAGTCTGGGGACCAAGAGCTCTCCCTTGTTCAGGTCAGCTGTTTCTGTGGGTTTCACCAGCCTGGTCTAGACCCCTTTGCTCATCAGTCCTCCTTCTCTGCAACTGGATTTCAGTTCAGTTCAAGGTTTAGCTGTGGGTGTCTGCTTCTACTTCCACCAGCTGCTGGATGAAGGCTATACAATGGCATATGGATTAGTCATCAATCTCATTATCAGGAGAGGGCATTTAAGGTAGCCTCTCCTCTATTGCTTAGATTGTTAGTTTGTATCATCTTTGTAGCTCTCCAGACATTTCCCTAGTGGCTGATTTCTCTTTGAACTTGTAATGTCTCTCTCTATTATAGTATCTCTTATCTTGCTGTCTTCGGTTCTTCCCCCAACTCAACCTCCCTATCCCATTATGTCTTCCTCACCATTCCTCTTCTCCCTTCTCATTCTCTAGCTTCCTCTCCCCTCCCCCCATGCTCCCAATTGGCTGAGGAGATCTTGTCCCTTTCCCTTTCTCCAGGGGACCATGTATGTCTCTCTTAGGGTCCTCCTTCACACTGAGTTGTAAGCCACCCAGGCCTACACACCAAGAAGATGTCTCAAAAGCAAACAAACAAACAAAAAGGAAAAGGGTCCTTAAATCTCCACATGAACAATTGAGTTGTGTTCCTGGAACAGCAGTGAACTCATGGAAAAGTCCTGAAAAGAAGGTCGTTTTCAGCAGGAAATACTAGTGCATGGGTTGAAACAAGGAGCTGATTTATGTAGGGGATTACCAACAAAAATACTGATTCTTTTTCTTGGGTACTCGCAAGCCTGGCTGACCTTTGCCACCTCAAAACAACCAACCCGGAGCAAAAAAATATTACAGAGACTTTTACAATTCACTGTGTGCCTCTAAAGACAATTTGAGAAAAAAAAAACCTCTAAGGAAGGGATAACAGAGATCCACTCAGTTCTAACTAACTGGCCATTTCCAGCTTCCCTGGCTGAACTTTTGGGAAATGTGGTGGGGAGAGTGAGACAGGATCTGTCCATGTAGACCAAGGCTGGCCTTGAACTCATGGGAATCTGTCTGCCTCTTCCTCTTTAGCACAGGGATTAAAGGCTTGTGCCACCACAGCTGGCTGTAGACTGGACTTTAGAGCATGGAAAACTAGAAATGATTTTCCCTCAGAGCCTTGAAGCTTGAGTTTTGGGAGAACCTTGGGCTTTATGCACATGCTAATATCTTTCTGTGGCTGCCTGTGCTGGTTTTGTTGTTGTTCCTATGACAAATATGGGAGATGAATGATAAAGAGAGAAGCTTTATTAGGTTTCAGACTGTGATCAATTGAGACAAGGTGGCATATACCTAAAACCCTAGCTTTCAGGTGTTACAGCAGAAGAATCAATTCAGAGTCATCCTTGGCTACATAGAAACTTGGAGAACATGAGACCCCTTTTCAACACACACACACACACACACACACACACACACACACACACACACACACGGTGTCTCTATGGTTTTTGAAGTGCTCTCCTGATTAGGCCAGGCTTACCCAAGATAACCTCACTCTTATTTCATCTATACTCAGCTGAATAGGATTTACTTCCATTGGCAAAATCTTTTCTGAGATGTAATAGGATGCACTCATGAGATCTGTCCCATCAGATTCACATGCCCTGCTCACACTCAAGGAGCAGTCACACATGGGGCCCACATATCACAGGAATGTTGGGAGCCTGTTCAGAATTTGACCTCCCACTGCAGGCTGTACAGAGTCAGAAGTGAAGTAGAGTGGGGTGTGCCCTGCACACAGGGAAACCACCTTTCCACAGGCTTAGTGTCTTGGGGCAGTGTCAGTCTGTAGAGTTTCGATTCTCTCTCTCCTGGGGCCGTGGGAGCTAAGCAGTGGGCAGCAGCAACTGGACTGCTTTTGCAGAAAAGCTCCTGGCCTGAGCCTTACTCCTTCATTTCCATTACTAACAGTCAAGGTTCTTTGCTCTTCAAAAACATGTACAGTATAGAGATAATAAATACCTTTCTGCTTAGCTTGGTGATATAAACCCTTTATAATACTAGAGAATCATCAATGAAAACATATCTCCATTAAATGTGTGAAACCCTGCATTGCTTCCTTTTTGAGACACTGTCTCACTCTTTAGTCTGGACTGACATAGATTGTATTATGTAGCTAGAGCTGACTTTAAACTTCCAGTAATCCTCCTGCCTCAGGTTTCTAAACACAGTGGGGTTATACTTTTGCACCACCCACACTTGGTTCTGCATCACTTTTTAGGTTTTATTTAAAATATTTTTTTTTATTTTTAAGGGTGTTGGGGGAGGTGGTGTGGCAAGGGCATACCATGATGTATGTGTTGAGGTCAACGGGTAACTCCTGGGAGGTGTATCTATCCTTCCATCATAAACTCTGGGGACTGTGATCAGGTTGGAAGATATGTGCGACAAGCTCTCTTTGGTCCTGTGCTGCTTTTTTATGATTTCATACAAGCTTAAAGTAGGAAGGAAATCTCTGTTTCTTTTTTTTATCATTTTTTTATTTGAATTAGGAACAAGAATGAATTATATAACAATCCCAGTTCCCTTCTCCCTCCCTTCCTCCCCTACCACGCCCCCAACTAAAACCCTAGCTATCACATACTCTTTCTTCTATTCTTCATTTGACTCAACCTTTCTGCACCCTTATGACCTCTGAATCCTTCCTCTTCTTCCCTTCTCATTCTCGTAGCACCCTACCCCCTCTTCCCATGCTCCCAATTTGCTCAGGGGATCATGACCCTTTCCCCTTGTCCAGGGGACAATGTTTGTCTCTTTTAGGATCCTCCTTGTTTACTAGTTTCTCTGGCAGTGTGGATTGTAGGCTGGTAATCCTTTACTCTATGTCTAAAAACCACATATGAATGAGTACATATCATGTTTGTCTTTTGTGATTGGGTTACCTCACTCAGAATGGTTTCTTCTAGTTCCATCCATTTCCCTGCAAATTTCAAGATTACATTGTTTTTTTCTGCTGAGTAGTACTCCATTGTGTAAATGTACCACATTTTCTCTATCCATTCTTCGGTTGTGGGGCATCTAGGCTGCTTCCAGTTTCTGGCTATTACAAATAATTCTGCTATGAACATGGTTGAACAGATGTCCTTGTTGTATGAATGTGCTTCTTTTGGTTATATGCCTAGGAGTGGAATTGCTGGATCTTGTGGTAGACTCATTCTCATTTTCTTGAGGAGTCGCCATACTGATTTCCAAAGTGGCTGTACAAGTTGGCACTCCCACCAGCAGTGGAGGAGTGTTCCTCTTTCTCCACATCCTCTCCAGCATAAACTGTCATTGGTGTTTTTGATTTTAGCCATTCTGACAGGAGTAAGATGGTATCTCAGAGTTGTTTTGATTTGCATTTCCCTGATGGCTAAGGATGTTGAACACTTTCTTATGTGTCTTTCAGCCATTTTAGATTCCTCTATTGAGAATTGTCTATTTATTTCTGTACCCCATGTTTTAATTGGATTGTTTGGTGTTGTGGAGAATAGCTTCTTGAGTTCTTTGTGTATTTTGGAGATCAGCCCTCTGTCAGATGTGGGGTTGGTGAATATCTTTTCTTTTTCTCAGTCTGTGGGCTGTTGTTTTGTCTTGCTGACTGTGTCCTTTGCCTTACAGAAGCTTCTCAGTTTCACGAGGTCCCATTTATTAATTGTTGCGCTCAGTGTCTATGCTACTGGTGTTATGTTCAGGAAGCTGTCTCCTGTACCGATTAATTCAAGGGTATTTCCCACTTTATCTTCTAATAGGTTCAGTGAGGCTGGATTTATGTTGAGGTCTTTGATCCATTTTGACTTAAGTTTTGTGCAGGGTGAAAGGCTTGGGTCTATCTGTAGTCTTCTACATGTCTGAATCCAGTTATGCCAGCACCATTTGTTGAAAATGTTCTCTTTGTTCCAGCATATAAATTTGGATTGTTTGTCAAAAATCAGGTGTGTAGGTGTGTAGGTTAATATCAGGGTTTTCAACTCTATTCCATTGGTTTACCTATTTTTGTGTCAATACCAAACTGTTTTCAGGACTATAGCTCTGTAATAGAACTTGAAGTCAGGGATGGTGATGCCTTCAGAAGTTCCTCCAGGGTTGTTTTGGCTATCCTGGGTCTTTTATTTCTCCATATAAAGTTGAGAATTGTTCTTTCAAGGTCAGTAAAGAATTGTGTTGGGATTTTGATGGGGATTGCACTGAATCTGTAGATTGCTTTTGGCAAGATTGCCATTTTTACTATGTTGATCCTACTTATCCAAGAGCATGGGAGATCTTTCCATTTTCTGGTATCTTCTTTAATTTCTTTCTTTAGAGACTCAAAATTCTTATGGTACAGGTCTTTCACTTTTTTTGGTTAGTGTTACCCTAAGGTACTTTATGTTGTCTGTGGCAATTGTAAAGGGTGATGTTTCTCTGATTTCTTTCTCCACCAATGTGTCATCTGTATATAGTAGGGCTACATATTTTTTTGAGTTAATCTTGTATCCTGACACTTTGCTGAAGGTGTTTATCAGCTGTAGAAGTTCCCTGGTAGAGTTTTTCAGATCACTAATGTAGACTTTCATATCATCTGCAAATAGTGAGAGTTTGATTTCTTCCTTTCCAAATTGTATTCCCTTGATCTCCTTTTGTTGTCTTATTGCTCTAGTTAGAACTTCAAGGGAAATATTGAAGAGGTATGGAGAGAGTGGACAGCCTTGTCTTGTGCCTGATTTTAGAGGAATTGTATTGAGTTTCTCTCCATTTAATTTGATGTTGGTTGTTGGCTTGCTGTATATTGCTTTTATTATGTTGAGGTATGTTCCTGTTATCCCTGATTTCTCCAAAACCTTTATCGTGAAGGGGTGTTGGGTTTTGTCAAAGGCTTTTTCATCATCTAGTGAGATGATCATGTGGAAACCTCTGTTTCTTGAAGGATCTTTTCTCATCTTGAATCTGAAGAATGCTTGTGCTAGAATCCAAAATGTCCTATTGGAGAGTTTTGGAAAGATTGTTCCATAGCTGTGCCAGTCTGGGGTATATGACATTCAATTACCATACACTGTAGCATGTTAATGACAGAAAGGGCTTGAAGCAAAGACATCCACTACAAAACTGTTCAAATCTCCTTAATTCAACCAAGCTTTCCCAAATCAAGTCCTAGGAGGTCAGGTCATCTCCACAAACCAACTAGAAGGTGGCCGGTGGAATGGAGGCTTGAGAAGGGTTTGCTTTTAGAACATTAATCCTATTCCTGACTCCACACATCCACCCAAAAAGGAAAATTTGATAGATTCAAACACAGGCTCAAGAGGAAGCAGAAGGCTTTTGTATGAACTACTCTGCATGTCTATCAGTGCAGTAGCCATGAGATCTGCTGTGTCTCTCTATGAAACCAGGAAGGCTGAGTGTGTTGACTGGTCATACTACTCGGCTGGACAGACTGCCCAGAGAGTGGACACCAACTTGGGTATCTCTATGTCTCACTGATACTCATAAACAATACTTGCAGGAAACCTAGGTCAAAAACTTCTAGACCACAGGGTAATGGAGCACCTGAGAGTAGGATGGTGTGGGTAACAGCAGCATGGTGAGTTTCCATGCAGATATTCTGGGCTTAGGGCATGACAGAAAATGAATTGCTCCCAAATCAGCCCAAAGTGAAAAATAAGAAAGTATTAAGGCCACCTCAAATTCAGGATGGATCTTGTACCATAGTAACTTGGTTCCTGGACCAGACCACTGTAAGCAGCCATGCCCACTGCTTTCTGCAATGCAAATTCTGTGATGTAATTTGCACATACCTGACTCATGAGAGGTGTGTCCTGGAGGTGGATAGTTTTAGCATGAAAACAAGGAGTCATTAGTGTTGCTACAGTCAGCTCCAAAAGAAGGGTGTTCTTGGGAATAAGTCCAATTAGACAAAGGACCTACACTCAACTTCTACTGTTGGGACATTCTCTCCCTTTGAGGGAGATGGCTGCATAAGTTAAGACTTCCTGTGTTCTCCCCGGTGGCTTGTCAGCACCTGTTTCCCCTCCATCTTTTCCCTGCCTGATTTTTTTTTTTCCTTTCCTCCTGCTCTTCTGGGGACCAGACAGATGAGGCAATCCTCCTGCAGCAACTTTGCTCTTCAGCCTACTGATGTGCTGGGATTACAGTGTGAACCACCATACCCAGATCCTGACCTACATCTCTGAAAAGACCAGGGCATTGGTTAAAAACAAAACCAAAACAGGGAAACCTTACAACAATATTTCATAGCCACTCAGGCTCTAAAAATAGAAATGAAACGGTAAGCAGAGTAGCCATTACCTTTAGTCATAAAGGAACTAAACCCACAGCTCCCTCATTGCAATTCTGTGTGAGAAGTTTCATGTGTGGTGTAGACTCTAGGCTTGTGGCCCTCCCAGGAACAGGGCTGCAGACACACTCCCCATGAACAGCTGCTACAGTTTGCCTTTCTTCTGCTTGGGGAACTGGGAGCCGGAAACACAGGGGGTTAGGTAGTGGTGAAAGCAGTTTCTTTTGTTCTTTCTTTCTCTCTTTCTTGTTTGGTTTTTTTTTTTTTTTTTGGGGGGGGGTGTGTTTGTTTGAGACAATGTCTTGCTCCTAGGCCTAGGTTGACTCCTAATGTGTTATCCTTCTACATCAACCCCCAGTGCTGGGATTATAGGCCTGTGCTACCACATAAGGGAATTTAGCACACAGCAGCTTCACAATGTTTTTACCTGCCTCTGGCTAATGAATAGACATTCAATCTTAGGCCTTTCACTAGCTGAGCTCCAAGCAGAGGCTTTTAAACTGAAACCACAAGGCCAGTGGATTGTTTGCTGAGGTATAGCATAACAGTAGAGTACATGCTTGGCATGTACAAAACCCTGGCTTGACTCCTGGTGCTGCAAAACAAAACAAAACACAAAAATAAAAACAAAACATACCAGCAATAGCCATTCATTGGAAGAAAAACAAAAAATACTAGTCAAGTGTAGTGGCAGAGTGTGCCCCTGTTGCTTACAGCTTCTCAGGAGACAGAGGCACTGAGATTTCTTAATTCAGGTGTTCCAGGACAGCCTGGAAGCCCAGTGAAGCCCAGCTAAGCTAAGAAACAAAAAGCAGCCAGGTGGTGGTCGCACACACCTTTAATCCCAGCACTTGGAGGCAGAGGCAGGGGCATCTCTATGTATTTGAGTCCAGCTTGGTCTACAGAGTGAGTTCCAGGACAGCTAGGACTATTTCACAGAGAAAACTTGCTTTGAAAAACCAAAAACCAAACAAACAAAAACAAAAAACCCCAAACCCCAAAACAAACAAGCAAAAAAGAAAGAAAAAAGAAGAAACAAGCAAGCAAACAAATAACAGAACTCACAAGGCCAGTACAGTAAGAATGGGGCACATTGCTGTGGCATTCTTTGGAAGGGCTAAATAATGGGCAAGAATCTTCCAGTCTGAAGTATTGGAGCAGCATTAGTGAAGAAGTGAGACTGAACTGTAAATATTTCCCTGTTACTGATCTTCTCAAGTAGACTCAAGCTGCATCTAGCCTTCAGCCCAGGGAGTCACTGATGTTTTAAGCAGAAGCAAAGAGGGGAATGTCCAGGCATACAACACATATTTTTCTATCCTGGCACTGAGCTGACAGGTAGATGAGGAAGCCAGTGAACTCTGCTGGCTGTTTGTCTCATGGCTTCTTGTTTTCCAATACTGTCCTGTATGTTGGGCACTACTCACCACATCTGTTTATTGGGCTTGAGTAGCTGTCTCCCAGGAATGCTATACAGTATTCAGCATATTATAAAAATGGATTCCAAGAGAGATTGCCGGCATGGGGAAGTATGACAGAGCAGAGGACATTTCTGTCCCTTCTCTTTCTTTAAAGTCCTGAATTCATTTCATTCTATTAAAACCTTTGACTTGCTATAGTGCCTTTGCTTTATACTGAACTGAGGGGAAAAGGTTCCTGGTGAAAAATCAGTACTGTGCACCCTAGCCTTAAGTTCACGTTCTGGGGAGGAAAGGAGGAGAGCTGAAGGTCTGGAAAAGGTCTCCCAAATCTTTCTCGCCCTTTCTGTTTCTAGCTCTCCACATCTACCCCTCCCATCTTCCTCAATCCAGGCTGTAACTTAAAATGCCTCTTTTCCTGGGTCTGAACCAGGAATGACCGACTGCTAAGGATTTCAAATGAGTACTTACACAGTTTTATCTGGCCCAGTAAAGGACACGTTTTTGATAAGTGACAGGGTAAAGCTGACATGCCCATTTCAAAGCCGTGGGCAATAGGCCAGGAAAGCCGCGCCCAGGGACTTCGTGGAAGCCCCAGAGAAAGCCTGGGTAGGTGCTGTACTTTGGACCCCATCCTACTATTGTAGCCGGTGAGGCCCCAATAGCAAACATTTGCCTAAACTCCTCTTGTAAACATGCTCGCCCTCGGCAGAATGTGCTCTGGAAAAATGATGGCAGTTTTTTTTTTTTTTTTTAATAGACATTATCAAAATATTTGTGAATCCTATTTGTTCTTTTTCAAGGATGGCGAGTTTGGCTGGCATCGGGGTGGGAGAACTAGCTTTGGCAAAGGTCGGTGATTACAAGGGTTAGGAAATGAAAAGCAACCTCAGGATGCATGGGTCCCAGGTCTCTTCAGGTTCAGGCTACAGCCTGGTGAGAGAGGCCCACAAACTTCAGGGTACATGAGCCCCAGGTCTCTGCAGGTTCAGGTAGAGCCCAGTGAGAGAGAGTCGTGTAAACTTCAGGGAATCCCATCTGGAGAGGTGTGAGAGAGGTGAGGTGTGTCTTTCCTTGTTTGTTATTTAGTTTTGTTTTGACATTGTGGTTTTTTTTTTCCAGCTTCAGGCTCATAATCCTCCAGCCTAGCCATTCTCCGTAGTGCTTGGATTACAGGCTTGCTTGCATCATCCTAATTTTTCTGCCTTCCCTTGCTGCATTTTATTGTATCTTTTATCTCATGTCACGTGTTTTTAAGTTTTAAGTTATCTCTCTGTCTTCCCCTCCCTACCCACCTTCATTCCTCCTTCTCCCCACCCCTGGATGCTTCCTCCAGCCTCAGCATCCCAACTAGATAGGAAAACAGGCTCTGCCACACATCCAGCTCTTTCTTTAAGTTTTGAAATTAAAAATTACAAATGTGCACATTAATGGAGCACCATGCAATAGTCAACACAGATGAGCACTGCACAATGTTTAAATCACAACACATACAACTCCGCAAACATTCTTTGTCAAAGAATTTTTTAATGCTTTCTTCTAACTTTTGAAACAGACACCCATTATTATCACTAGTCATCATCCTGTGTCATAGCACCTAGAGTGTCTCGCTGTCATCTGCTTGTGGCTTTGGACACATCAATCAACTTCTCCCATCTCTCTCCTTCCCCTTACTCTCCCCAACCTCTAGTAACCTGTACTCTTGACCTCCATGAGATGAACTCTTTTAGATTTCCCGTACGAGTGACATCACATTGGACCTCTCTGTGCATGGCTTGCTTTGCTTAACATAGTGAAAAGCAATGTTCTAAAAAACAAAGCAAAAGGAACTCATATGAAGGAAAGAATTGTATTAAAGCAGCGTGGCCCTAGTGGCATGGGAACAGTGACCTCGAGGATGTTGTTGGTGTGATCAGAGCCCTTCTGGATTTGGATTTGGGGGGCCATCTGCAATGGCAGGTGCATGGTAGGTAGAAGGCTGAAAGAGGAGAGAACATTTACCAAATAAAACTGAACCTGAGTGTGGATGCACAGAACTGAGTTTCTAGCACAAAGGATTTGGTGGGAGACAAAGGCTGACAGGCAGCATGGAGAAATGGGCCACTTGAATGGATGACCCAGCCCTGACATTTTAGTGACCCCGCCTAGTTTAATATTGCTTAGGACATAAGCACTAGAATAGTACTGTTCTCAGCTCTTATGTACTGCTTTGTTCTTTTATTTTAACCAATGAAAACACCATGAACATTTTTTAAAAAGTCTTCAACAGGGCTGGATACATGGTCCATCAGTTAAGAATGTGCACCGCTTTTTCAGAGAATTCAGGTTCAGGTCCCAGCCCCCACATCAGTCAGCTCACAACTGCCTGCAATTCCAGTTCTGGGATGTGGGGACTTCACCTTTGGTTTTCATGTGCATGTACATGCAACTACCCCTTATAATTAAATGGCAAAAATAATAAAAAAACAGTCTTAAAAAACTGCAATAATACTTTTTTTTTTCAAAATTCGGTTCAACATTGCAAATAGACACAAATTGCTTATTAAGAACTCCTGAGAGCCAAATGAAAATTCGGCCCACAGATCCTTCGTTCTTTCTCCTCCAGCGCCCAGTCCTTCCTCAGCCAGTTAATTGTGTTAATAGAAGAGACCCATATGAAAGGAAGCAGAGTTGTGGTCACGTGTTTAGATGTGTATAAAAGCCTGGAGTCCAAAGTACAACAGCCAGGAGCTCATTTCTTGGACTTGGTTGCCCTCAGAAATGGTTGCTAAGCTCCATTTCCCAGAAAGCCACAGGGGTATTGGGTCTTACTAGCCAAAATACAAGTTCTGGTTACCAAGGGAAGAGAGCAGGCAGATGGCCCCAGGGCCTCTGGTGGAGTCTGGTGGTCAAACAGTGTAGACATGCCTCTTGCCAGAGCCCTTCCTGCCATTTATGAAGTTTGACATGTCTTCTTTGATTAAGTGCCTGCCAAGCAACTTGTATATTTGCCATTTAGCACTTACAATATTGTGATAATTACCTGCATAAAGACACTCTCCACAGCTGGGTGGACGAAGGAATAAGCCAGACAAACCACCAAATTGAGTAGCCAGCCATGACTGCCTTAGGGTATAGGGGATTCCCAGTTATCCTAGTCCATTTCTTTCCTTCTATTATTTTCTCTCTATTTTTGTTCTTCCCACTTGATTACTTTTTAAGTGTTGTATCATTTTAGGCTGCTTTGTTAATAATAACTGGACACTCCCTTCTTACTTTAATAGAATAAATGTATGAGTTCTCCCAGTGGTATTCACTTTTGTTTCTATTACCTGACTTTTTAAAATTTTATTTGTTAAATTTAAGGCAGATCTCCTGTAACACATGATATCTTAGAATTTGCTATGTAGCTGAGTCTGATCTTTAACTCCCTGATTCTCCTGTCTCCACACCTTGAAACTGGGGATTACAGTGTATGACACTATGCTTAGCCCTGGACAGGGGTGGGGGTGTGGGGGTGGTGGAGTGGTGGGGGGTGGGGGGTAGGGGGGTGGGGTGGTGGTGATGGTGGTGGTGGTGGTGGTGTCTCTCTCTGTAGCTTTGGCTGCCCTAGAACTCACCATGCTGAGCAGCCTAGACTGTAGCTCATAGCCATCCATCTGTCTGCCTCACCTCCCAAGTGCTAGGATTACCAGGCTATGAATTGTCTTTTTTTTTTTTAATTCTTCTAATGATTCTCATAACCTTCAATTTCTCCAAGATAAAATACATTTATATAAAACAAACACAAAGACCATTGTATGCAGGGTCTAAATTCTTAACATAGAAATATAAGCTTGAAATCTGTGCAGGGACTTTAGACTATAAGTAAGGCTTTAAGACTCCATCTCTTTTCTGATAGTGTTTGAGGCTAGTCAGATGTAATCCAGTGTCAAGAAAAGGAAATGGCATGAGAGTTCATTGGTGGGTATACATTCTCCCCAGGGACTAACTGTATACCACACAGCTATAGAATGAATCAGGCAATCCCTTTTGTACTATTTAAAAACAATTATATTAGAATAACTTTACATTTATGTTACGATAAATCTTTCCACCATAAGCCGCCCGAGCCCCACCGCCACATGGGCGGTCTCTGCCAGCTGTCCAAGTTCTGCCCCACCGCGTGGATGGACAAAATAATACAGTGACATATTAGGTACAAAGCTGCTTGGCCAATGACTAGGATTCTCATCTGTTAGCTCAGTCTTAACTATCATAAACCTATATATTTTATAAGACTTATCTTATCGGATGCCTTATTGGCGTCCCTCCTTGCCGGTGGATCACATTGTGCCGATGGAGCAGGAGCACTCAAGGGGAAAAGAGGACCCTTCCTGTTTCTCCTTCGTTTAAATATGAGTCTCCTTGCTATGTTTAAATATGAGTCTCCTTGCTATGTTACTTCCTGCCTGGATCACCACTTCTCTACTACATTTCCCAGAATCCTCTTTGACTCCTAGTCCCATCTAACTTGCTGTCTCATTGGCCAAACAGTATTTTATTCAATAATCAATAAGATAAACATACAAAGAAGTACATTCCCCATCACATTTATATTCAAAGTAGGGTTTTGTTTTGTGCCTGTGTGCAACATTTAAATAATGTAACCCAGCTTTATGGATAGTTTTTTATGAATGGCTATAAAATGCATAGTAAAATTATGCAATATAGTTCCTAATTATGTGTTATAGTTCAGGAATTTTATTTTAGATTTAAACCACATCATAAGCTTTGCAAGGAAATGAATAAAATTGTACCACTTTTGAATCTTATGCTTAGCCTGGGACTTAATAAGTGCTAAAGCAGTGGCTTCTGTTAAGTTCAACACTGGACAGGGTGTCAGTGTGTATGGTGTGACCATTTGGGTATGTGTATGGTTTCATGAATGTCATATATAATGATGTATATTACATAATGATGTACTATATCACCACACATAACTATCTGTGCATATGCATTATACAAATGTAACTGTGTATGTTATGTTTACATATTATAAACATAAACACACATACGTAAAATCATTTAGTTCTTGTAATGAGGACAGTAGGTTTTAGTCTCTTGGGCTTTTTTTTATTAGTCCAAATTAGAAACAAGCTTGCTTCACATGTCAATCCCTTCTTCCTCTTCCTTCCCTCCCCCCAACACCTCACCAGCCTCCCACCTCATCCCCCCCCACCCCGTCTGCTCCCCAGGGAGGGTAAGGCCCTCCATGAGGATTTCTCAAAGTCTGCCACATCATCCTGGGAAGGGCCTAGGCCCTCCCCCATGTGTCCAGGCTGAGAGAGAATCCCTCCATGTGGGATGGGCTCTCAAAGTCCCTTCTTACACCAGGGATAAATACTGGTCCACTACCAGGGGCCCAGTAGAGTGCAGAGGCCTCCTCATTGACATCCACGTTCAGGGGTCTGGATCAGTCCTGTGCTGGCCTCCCAGACATTAGTCTGGGGTCCATGTGCTCCCTCTTGTTCAGGCCAGCTGTTTTTGTGGGTTGGTCCTGGTCTCGAACCCTTTGTTTTTCATTCCTCCCTCTATGCAACTGGATTCCAGAGTTCAGTTTAGTGTATAGCTGTGGGTATCTGCCTCGGCTTGGGCTTTTTTTTTTTTTCTTGTCTTTTGAGGACAGGGTTTCTGCCAAGATTGGCCTTGAACATCCAGGGCTCCTACTTCAGCCTCCTGTGAGTGCTAGGACTGTGAGTGAGTACCAGCATTCCATGTTCTATGCTTGTACATACCAGAAATGCTGAGTTTCTAGAAGGCAGGTAGTTCCTGAAGCAGGATTTCAATCACTGTCAGCTCAAATTCGAAATATTCATTTTTCAACATTCAGTTTCATTAGAATCCTTTCATATTTTTTCTGTTTTCTTGAGTATTAGTGTTGGTTAATGGGGATTGGGGAGATAGAAGAAAGTTAAAAATGGCATAGAACATTTGGGCTTAGCATATTCTGGAACTGAGACTGAAACACACCCAGGAGGGAAGAACATATCACAATGGAACTAATGTTTTGGGAGTGCAGAATCAGGCTTTATTTTACTCTCATCTGCAAACTTGTGTAGCTGAAATTGATCTGCACAAAGTTAGAAACAAATAAACAAACAAACAAACAAACATACCTTACCTGCATCCCATGCAGAAAGAGTGGAAGTAGAGACTTACACCAGTGGTTGCCATGGGTTTATGGAGCCTGTTCTCCATAAGGGAATCAAGGAATTTAAGATGGTGTTAGTATTCAGATATACTGTACTGGCCTGCCCTTGGAGTTCTGACAGGATATGCCCTAAGCTTCAGCCACTGAGAGCACCACCTGTGCACATTCACTATGTTCCCTTTTAAAAGAGCCCTGCCCACCTCCCATCTCTCTCTTTCTCAGCCTCTGTCCCAGGCACGCTCTCTCTCTCTGCCTTTCTCTTCTCTTCTGCTACTCCTATTCCCAAAGGCCAGTCTCCCCTCTCACCTTTTCCCATTCACTTTCCCCCAATTAAAAACTCCTCCATTCAAGCTCTGTTGCATGGTGCCTTTCTCTTGAGCGCCACTTTTTAAATTACAACAGTGGTGGCTCCTCTTATTAGGCTGAAGTGACACCTCCACAGCTTGCTCCAGCCTGGTCTTTCAAGGTGGTGGCAAACAAAGTCACTTCTCTCTTCCTGGTAAATGTGATAGGTTTTAACCATGTTATGAAATTGCACCCATTTTTTGTGCTTATCACTACTGTTCTATCTAGATTTAGGCTTCAAATAGCATGTAAATATCTAACAATATTCCCAGAAACTTGTTTTGAATACTTGAAAATTCAAGAATCAGCAGATTTAAAAGCCAGTACCTGCTTGTCTAGAACATACAATGTGCTGAGACAGAGAAGAGAACATAGTCTTAAGCTATTTTCAAGTCATTTGGAAAATAAAATGAAAAGCTCCATGCCTAATATCCATGCTTGTTTTTCTTCCTATGTTCCTTAACTTTGATCTCCAACCAAATACAATTAAGTAGGTTAGTCCAGTGGTGATTGCCTAGTGGGAGGTAAGAAGGAAGTGTGGAAAACTGGCAAGGAATCAGCAAAGGCACCCCCCCCAAAAAAAAGAAAGCCCCAAGCAAGCAGAATGACACGGTCTAAAGCAACACACACACTTGCTCTAGTGCTTTAGTTAAGATAAAAATGAGCGGCTCTCTGTGCTCCAGAAGGAACACTCTTTTTTTTTTTTTTATTAATTCAAATTAGTAACAAGCTTGCTTTACATGTCAATCCCTTCTCCCTCTCCTCCCCCCAGACACCCACCAGCCCCCACCCCATCCCCCCCTCCACTCCCCAGGGAGGGTAGGGCCCTCCATGGGGGCTCCCCAAAGTTCACCACATCATCCTGGGCTGGACCTAGGCCCTCCCCCATGTGTCCAGGCTGAGAGAGCATCCCTTCACTTGGGATGGGCTCTCAAAGTTCCTTCTTACACCAGGGAAAAATACTGATCCTCTACCAGGTGCCCTGTAGAGTGCCGAGGCCTTCTCATTGACATCCACGTTTAGGGGTCTGGATCAGTCCTGTACTGGCCTCCCAGACAGCAGTCTGGAGTCCATGTGCTCCCCCTTGTTCAGGCAAGCTGTTTCTGTGGGTTTCACCAGCCTGGTCCCAACCCCTTTGATCTTCATTTCTCCCTCTCTGCAGCTGGGTTCCAGAGTTCAGTTCAGTGTATAGTCGTGTGATAGCTATTTTTGGTTGTCAACTTGATCACATTTGGAAGTAACTAAAACCCAAGTGTCTGGATACACCTGTAAGAGATATTTTCTTAATTAAATTATGTGAAACGGGAAGACCCACTTCTAATCCAGGTCTTTTGAGGTGGGAAGATCCACCTTCAATCTGGGTTACACCTTCTGGTGGCAGCCTGTACAAAGGACACAGAAGAAGGCAGCTCTTTCTCTTTGCCTGCTTGCTTTAGCTCTTGCTGGCAAGTCCATTCCTTCACTGGCATTACAGCCTACTTCTTTGGGATTCCAGCATATCTTGAAGACCAGCTGAGACATCTAGTCTCATGGATTGAACAATGACTGGATTCCTGGGCTTTCTGTTGGTAGACAGCCATTGTTGGACTAGCTGGACCACAGCCTGTAAATAAGCCACTCTAATAAATCACATGTATACACATGTTTAGCCTGTCTGCCCTGTTCCCCTAGAGAATCCAGACTGACACAACGGGTATTGAACTCACATGCACATGCCATTCCTTGGAAGCTGAACTATGGTTATTGGACTAATACTGTTTTGCTATGTTTACATAAACCCATGGAAAATAATTATATCTCAACACAAATCATAGAAAGTGTTAATATTTTACACTGTGCTTTTACAAAATACATATTTCATCATCCAAAATAACCAGATGTTTGGCCTTTGCCGGAAAAAATGTTGCTTGTATTTGTCTCTTCTCATTCAGAGACTTTGACATCACATGTAGTCTAATAGTTTGATTTTCAAGATATGATTAGACCCTTCCCACTGGCAATCTGTGGTGTTCAAAGTAACTTATGTACATGCAAGATCTGACATCACATATTAATTGTCAATTTGGATTTGAATGTATCATGCCAAGTTTGATGCCAGAGACTTTACAGCAGTTTTGTTTTGTTTTTCAATAGGAAAATTTTTCTGAGGAATTTTCATCCATATATTAATCATCTCCCATCCATGCAGCTTTCCCTGATATGGTTAGTCTCCATCTTCATGATCTATATACCAAACACTTCTGGTAAAGACAACTCTGCCGTCTTTGGCACATTCTGCTGTTACCTTGAGAATGTACCGAGTCTGACGCTGCACAGCTCATTTGTCACCTCCTGCTATGGTCTGAATGTCTGTACCCCAGAATTAATGCATTTGAAACTGAATCTCCCAAGCCAAAGATAAACGGCATTGGAGGTATAGCTTTCGGGGAGTTACCTTAATCGAGGGATGATCTGGACTTGTCTGTAGGGGATTGTCTTGATTGTTATGATGTAGGATGGCCCAACCCCTTTGGCAGGTGGTTCTGAACTGTATAAGAAAGCTAGATGATCACAAGCTTGCCTGCAAGCCAGGCAGCAAGCAGTATCCATCATGCTGTAATTCTTGGTTGTGAACCAAGTGCTGTGTGGGATAGCAAACAGGCCTTCCTCAAGTTCGTGTCATGACTTCCCTCAGAGATGGATTGTGATCTGGAATTGTAAGCTAAATTAAATCTCCCTTCATCCCCCAAGTTGCTTTTTGTCAGGGTACTTTATCACAGCCATGCAAAGAAAACTAGACCAACAACCCTTATTCTTTATAAATTATCTGGCCTTGGATATTCAGTTACAAAAAACAGAAACTAAACAGAACAAAGCCTTGTAACTTGCCTTGGCCCTTCTCTTAGCACTTCCAGGAATGGTGGCATCTTCCTGGAGCTGGCTGACTCAGTCCTAAGGTCCCTCCTCACAGTTGTCTACCTCAGCACCACTATCTGTGGAACTGTCTTGTTCTCTTCACTTACCAAGCATCACACACAGGTCATTGTTTCAAGCATTTCTTACTTCATGTTCTGTCATGTTTTCTGGGAAATACACCCACGTCTTGCAAATCTGTTAACTTAATTTTATTTTCCCCAATTTTGCAAAGACTCATTTTGTCTGGGGAAATTTTGTATAGTGTCCCTTGTCTCCTTGGTGTGATTCATCAATGGAATGTCCCTGGTTTTCCTTGCTGGACTGTGAACATCTAGTTATGCCCATTGGGAATTTTTGGAACTTCTTGTCAACTCTGAGGACATAAAAGTGCCAGGCTCATTTCCTCATTTCAATGATCTTGGAACTAACTCCCCCAAATAACCAAGAATGAGGGTGGATACAGGTAGAATGATTTCACTTTCTTTTTTGTTTTTCTTTTGGAGACAGGGTTTCCTGTAGCTCAGGCTGACCCAGAACTCCCTAGTAGCCTTAAATCTTTGGTCCCTCTGCCTCTGTCTCCCCAGTGGTGGGATTAGAGGTTTAGGGGTTTTACTCTTGTTAGTAAAGGAATTCAGAAATGGACTCAAAAGGGAGCTCAAGGACGATTTAGTAGTTTTAAGATAAAAGACAGCCCAGGTTAGGTGAAAATCCCTGCAGCTGCCAGGAGGAGATGGTGCTGATAGAAATAGACAGCTTACTGAGCAGGGAAAGAGCATGCCAAAGAGTGGAAGCTGGCTACTGAGCTGAGGGAGGAGTCCCCAAAGCACCCAGCCCTGGGTGTATTGTCCCCTCAACTCACGCCCCTCCCTGGGTTTTGCTTCAGTGAGCTCTCATCTGATGATGTCAGGGTAAGGAAGGGCACATCCTGTCTTCCTCTGCAAACTGGTTTATGTGTTAATCTTGATGTTGCCTTTTTAGCTCTGTGACTGGCTAGACTGACTTATGAGCCAAAAGTCATTTCTTCACTGAGATTTCCCCCTTTCAGATCAATAGGCCTTCCAAACATGTTTTAACCTTTCATCTTTCCTTCTTTATCTCACCCCACCCCACCCCACCCCACACCAACATTTGATAGTATTGAACTTTTAGGAGGCCAGAAAGCTCCTCCCCAAAAGTACATTTCCCTGCCAAGATGTCTTTCTAAAACAAACACATACTTTTAAGTGGAGAATGACTGTAGAACCCGGGTATTTTATGTACAGGAACATCTAAGTGAGGGAGAAGTGTGGGGCTTAGACTTTTCTAGTCCCTCTCAGCATCCTGAACCTAGACCTGTATTTCCTACTGGGTGCATGAAGCACTTCATTGATCTCTCCATAGCAAGAAAGAGGTCACCTGCCTTCAGCCCTGTCACTTTAGACAGCCCTTCAGAATCAACCAGGGTGTGGTTACTGGAAAGGGACACAACCTCTACCTCCTCCATGATCTTGATGGTCTGTAGAAATATTTCTTGCAAGATTAGATACACTGGAGGGAGAATGGCATCATTGAGGAGGTGTCTCCAGCTGTTTCCACGAAACCACAGCTGGAGAGGTTATAGGCAATCTACTATCACTATTTTGCTAAATGATCATGTTATCAAACTGCCTTCTGAATAGTCATGCTTGTACCCATAGAGCTGGGCTGCTCTTGATCTTGGAGAAGCTTCTTTTTGTAGTGAGCGGCAGGCAAGGCAGAGAGACTCATAACGGTCAAAGTCCTGTGACTGAATGCTCAGCCCTGAGACATCTATATCCACATTCCTTCCCAGCACTTAGGAGAGGTCCCAAAGAATACGACACCTAGGGGGTGGGCCACAGTGTTGTGAAATGCTGTCTTTTACACATGACAGGACCATTGCCCCCATGAATTCATAATAGCTAAGGATACATACCTACAGAAGATCTACACAAGAGTAAGCCAGTCAACATTCAAGCATGAATGTGGGAGGGACTCATGAGGCCCCACCCCTAACTGAAGATTTATTAGCAGTTGATGTCTACTAAGATGAGAGTGGGGCCAAGAATTAAGGAGGTTGGAGAAGGTATGTCCATGCCCATGTGAATGGTCCCACATCCATGTACACATGAGCAATACTAATTGGGCAAGCGAGTGAATGTGTGTTGTGGTGTGTGTGTGTGTGTGTGTGTGTGTGTGTGTCTGTGAAGAGGACATGAAGTTGAGAGGGTGACTGGTTAGAGAGAAGAGTGTGTTGGAGTACGGTATGGGGGAAGTTGGAGGAAAGAAATGGAAATGGATATGCTTAAAATACATTGTATACATATATGACACTTTCAGAGAATTACTACAATGGGAGAAGAAGTCAGAGCATCTGGAGAAATATCATTCTGAGGAGCCAGAGGACTGTCTGAGCTCATCCTCCTTGTATTTTTACATGCAGATGTAAGATCAACCTTGATTGTTCACTGTTTTAGCAAGATTTTAATGGACAAGAACTCATTTAACTCATGAATCCTGTCATAGAAGAAAATCTTAGTGCCCAGGGGAAGGTACATGTCCCCCATGGCTTAGTGACATATAGGAAGAGGACTAATAAATATGAATAAACATATCTTAAATGTCATCTTTTAGAAATAATTCTCTAAAAGCTTTGTATTGTCCATAATCTATTTGTTTGGAGCATAGTTACATAGTTCATCAATGAAAAGTAGATGTGTGATTATTTTTCATTATAATCTGGTAAGGAGCTGGACTCAAATGAAACAAATGGTCTGGAATTAGTGACCTCAACTGTAGAGTCCTGTTTAACCTAGGTGCTGTAACAAGCACTGTTCTAACAGCCCATTCCTGGTCCATGAGAATTTTAAACATCTGAGTGAAATTTTCCTTTCACCACCTTCAAGGCACAAACAGAGTAGAGAATACTGGGACATTAAGAGACCAATGTTCCTATCTCATACTATAGGTTCCTAAGATTTTGCAACATGTAACCTGTCCTCAAATATCTTGTGCATGTCTAGGCCTCTGATTTCAGAAGAGTTTCTGGTTTAGACATTTTCTAAGGGCATCAAGGGGCAACTAGAAAAATGCAATGTAGAAAGCCTTTGTGGCAGGTTAATTAGCCATGGAAGAGAAAGTATAGTACAGTATTATTTGCTAAAACCACGAGAGAAAGTGTGATCATGGTGTCCACATGTCCTCCCATTATAGAAGGAGAGGGTGGCATTAATCCGCTGAATGCTTCCTTTGATGGTTGCTGATCTTTTCTTTAGGAGGCTGTCTCTTACACAGGTAGGGATTAGCAGGTCGCCAGTCAGGACAAGCCCAGAGGTGGCATTACTTAGCGATTGCCCATCAATGACTGTTGGGAGTTCTGAGAACTCAGACTCTAGGAGTGACTCCAGAAGTTGAGCTGTGTGCCTCTGCCCTGGATTCTGCCACCCAGCAGAGAAATGTGCATGGGTGCTCTGTGACTCAACATCCCCAAAGTTGACTTGCTTTTCATCAGCCTTGAATGCCCGAAATTGTGCTGTTGGCAAATCAGCATTTACACCCCAACTCTTCAGTCTTTTCACTAATTCTTGCTTCTTCACTTCAGAGTCTAAGAGCAACGGGGCTATGATTCATCAGCCCCACTTCCTGTAAGTCATCATTTTCCCACGGTAAGTGACGGTTTACTCTGGAGGAAGGAGGAAGAATGTTGACTTGATTTTTTTTTTTTTTCTGTGCAGCATTTCTGCTGACAGAGAGCTAACTTGGAGTACTTTGTCTCCATTTTCATGGTCATCTCAAAAAAACAATTTTAGAAGTATTGTAATTTGTTCAGCCAAGACTCCTGAAGTGCATGTTATCAGCAGGGAACAAGAACATGATAATCCCAATGCATATTTTACTTAAAACTTTTAATGGCAATTTTGTAATTTTCTTCCGTAGTTTGATGTGGGATGATGACCACCTGTGGATTATAGAGGCCAAGGGAGGGAGAGGCACCCTCTGTGGCCCCATTCCATGGATGAGAAAAACTGAGACCCAAAGAACTGACATAATTTATCTATTTCTACAGAGCTGGTCAGTGACAGGCAGATTAGGGCAGGGATCAGCTCCTTTTAGGTTATGGTTTTCCCTAAGGTGTAGATGATAAATAGACGTAAGCTTATCTGCACCATGAAGGAATCCCATGAATTAGTGACATGATGTTGAGGGAGACGGGTGACTGGTATCGCATGGGTCTGAGTATGACTGACACAGGGAGGGAGTGTGCTGCTTTTTGAGAGTTCTTCGAGAGCCTGCCTTTCATTTCTACAGAAGAGAGTGGGGAAAATCTTGTCTATTTCGAGTGTTGTAAGAACAGGTGATAATGTGTTTAAGCACACAGTAGGTGGTTAATAATAGCTTTAGTTAGTACCAATGCCTTGGTAGCACGCTCCCTGGCTCTCTGGGCCTTCCTTTCACCCATTTCTGTTCTCAGCTGGGCTGTGCAGAGGGCTTTCTCAGGCTTGGTACTGAGTTTCCTTTGACATTTGCATCTGAGTTGTCTCATTTCCCTGAAGCCCTGTCACACGCTCTGAGGTTGCTACAGAGCAAGATCTGAAACCCCGGCCAGGGAAGTCCCATGGAGAAGTACTGCCTTCTCTTCCGGAGTTTGTCTCTCTCTTCCAGATAGCTGCATCTCTGGGCTGGAGGCTCCCAGGCTTCTGATGGCTGATGGCAGACCTGTGTAGTGCAAAGTGGTGGTGGGTGGGTGGGGTGGGGGTGGGGGTGGGGCTGGGTCTGCTCCTGACCCTGTGTCCTCTTAGCACCCCCTTCAGATTCACTTTCCCTTTCCCCTTCCTCCTTTGCCAGAGAAAATGTAGAGGGTTTTGTGGTTCTTAGGAAACTCTGGGGCTGTACATTTTCCATCCTCACTTCCTCTATACATCACAGGGGTTTCCTAAAGCAGGTTCACTACCCAGCACCTGGCCTGGTTCACTCCCCTGGGATGGGGAATTGCCACATAGGTACACTCGTCTTCAAATTCCCTTTTTAAGTCTCACTTGCAGAAATACATATCTGGTGTTCAGGTCCATTTATTTCCAGTGTTGTTTTGTAATTTAAATGTCTAACACAGTAAATTTAACTAAATGGGTTTATTTCTTTAATTATAGTGTGTGTTTGTATTGTGTTTGTTTGTGTCTCTTGAGTGTATGTATGTGTGCATATGTGTGGTATGTCTATTGCTGTACATATACATATAAAGATGTGTGTATATGTTTGTGTGGTATATGTATGGGTATGTGTGTGTCTATATGGTATGTAAGCATGTGTGTGTGTATTTGTGCATTGTTTGTGGTGTGTGTATTTGTGTATATGTATGTGGTTTTGTATTGTATGTATGGATATTGTGTATGTGTTTGTGTGTTCAGTGTGTATGTATGTATGTATGTATGTATATATGTATGTATTTGTATTGTTCAGCTGGAATCCCCTATTATGTTTGTCTTTATGTGCTCTATGTGTGTATTCTTATTTGTGTATAATATGTATTTGTGTGTGTATGTGTGGTATATATGTAAGTATGTGTATGTGTATATGTTTGTGCATGTGTGAGCCTTGTAAGATATACATGAATGTGTGTGTATAAATGTGTATGCCTATACATGTGTGGTGTGTATATGTGGTACACATGCATGTATATGTGTGTATGTATATATATTTGTGTTTGTTTGATTATGTGGTGTGTTTGTGTGTGTGGAATGTGTATATGTGTGTGTATGGTATTTATGTATGTAAGTATGTAAGTATGTAAGTATGTATGTATGTATGTGTGTGTGTATATGTTTGTATGGTGTATGTGTAAGTGTATTTGTATGTATGTGCATCTGTGTATGTGTGTGTGTATGTATGTATGTATGTATTTACTTAATTCTTTTCATGTGTTTGTTTCATTTTGTAACCAGGGAATTTCCCTCTTGAGGGTATGTCACAACACAATTGACCCATCTGCGGCACATTAAAAATTTCAGCTTTGTGCTCAGTGCTTTGGAAAGACATTAAGTAGCATTAAATATTGTGAAAGCAGAAAGGAGGAAACAGGACCTGAGTGACAGCTCAGCTGGAGATGCTTGCTTGCCTAGCAGCAGGAAGCCCCAGTGCATCCCAGCCCTGGATAAAGTGGGCAAGATGCTTTATGCCCCAGTACTCAGGGCATGGAGATAGAAGAACCAGAAATACAAAGGTCATCCTTAGCTATGTAGTGAGTTTGAGGCCATCCTGGGATACATGAGACTTTGTCTCAAAGCTAAATAAATAAATAAAAGAGACCTATCCTTTTATTGAAATGACTAATTTTTTTTTATATGTTAACTAATTTCAGTTGTTTTTTCAAGTGCTGAGTTTCACTAGAGTCTCTCTGATTAGAGTTGAAATTATAAAACCAAACCAAAACAAAACCCAAGTGTCTCTCAGCACTTGGAAGGGAGAGGTGGCAGCATGAATTTGAGGTCAGCCTGGGCTACATACGTAGCAAGGCCTCATTGCAAAGCAAAGCAAAGCAAAGCAAAGCAAAACAAAGCAAAGCAAAGCAAAGCAAAGCAAAGCAAAGCACCAATTACCATGGCCTTAATTCACTTTGCAGGCCTACCCACTTTTCTAGTTTTGTCTGGTTTTTCTTCTGAGGCCTACAATGAGCAAGAAACAGGAACTCCAGCTACCCCTGCCTTCACCTCCAGGGCCTGAGATTATAGGCGTGATCTACCATGCCTGGGATAAGCTCTATTTTTGTCAGCTTCTCCTTTTTTAAGTGTATTGTGTTAGCATATATTATTTGTAGATAACAATGGATTTATTATAGCACTTTTTACAAGTAAATAATGAATTTAGATATTCTCTCTCAGGAGCTCTCTCTCTCTCTCTCTCTCTCTCTCTCTCTCTCTCACACACACACACACAAACACACACACACACACACACACACACACACACACACACAAACAAACACACACACACTATCCTTTCCTGCCATTCTTCCATTCCTGTTAATTCCCCTCCTTTTTCCACCTAACTCTTATTTTACTTTTCATGTAGCACATGCATGTGTTTTTTTTTTTTTTTGTGTGTGTGTGTGTCTGTGTGTGTGTCTGTGTGTGCGTGTGTGTGACCCAGGCTGTTTACAGGAGCATGTGCACCTCGCCAGTGGTGATATCACTGAAGAAAATGTGTCTCCTTCCCCATGTTAACTAATATCTGTGTATGAATCCTGAGGAAGGAATTGAAACCCATGAGTATCCCCTCCCTGTGACAGGGTGTTAGCTGGCCCCATCTTATGAAAAGTTTTTCTGGGTAATCATAGCTGTGGTGACTTCAAGAGTGCCGCAGTCATGTCATATTCCCAACACTGGTCCTCTTGGTCTTAACTTTTCTCTGTCTCATCTTCTACCATGTTTCCTAAGATAGAAGGGGGTATTGTAAATTACCCATTTCTAGCTAAACATTCACTACTCACTTTATGCTTGGTATTCTGACCAATTGGAATCTCTGTAGTCACTGTTGACCACTGCCGAAAAGAAATTTCTGTGTCCAAAATTGATAGTGGAACTACTTTTTAGGTTATAAACACAGTTAATTCGAAAGCAATTTAACAGGCATGTCATGTTTAACAAAATAGTAACAGTAGCTTTTCTACTAGGGCCTGTGACTCCCATCCTGAAGTCATGGGCTTTGACTGGGTTTACAGTACCAGATATCAATTCCCTCTTGATGATCAGGCCTCAAGTCCAATCAGAAGATGGTTGGTTACCCCCACAATACACTTTCCACTATTGTGTCAAAGAGAGCATCTTGCCTGGCCAGTTGATACTACCACAAGGTTCAAAGTAAGACTGTTGGTAACAGTTTTTCCTTAGCAGTCTGTACAGCATTTGGAAAGCCAACCAGGTGGAGGAGGCTGGCAGTTAAATTCTGGGTTGATTTCTGTGTCCTGCAACCAAAGCCTCTGTTGTCTTCAGTAGCAGGGTCTTCCATATAGTTCTCATGTGCACTCAACAGCAGGGCTAATTAGCTGCATTACTGGGGGGGGGGCTGCTCAAGACAAAGAGTGAGGGTCTCATGTGGCTCCACTTCTCCCTGAGAAGGAGGGAGATACCTTCCTCTTACTCATGGGAACAACCACAAGTAAACTCTCTCTCTCTCTCTCTCTCTCTCTCTCTCTCTCTCTCTCTCTCTCTCTCTCTCACACACACACACACACACACACACACACACAAGGCATGTCAGTAGAAGGAAGACAAAAGGAAAAAGGAATGGGATCAATGGGGGCAGGAGGGGAAGCAGGTAATGAGTTGTGATATCATCAAAATGCATTACATGTACAAATGAAATATTACCAAAAACAAGACTCCAGTATGACTTACTTATTTCATAGATCTTTATCAAGAGCCTACTAAGTATTGAATGTTACTCTACTGATGGAGGGCCTAACTTTGTTCTGTTAAAGTTGGGAGAAATGTTGGAGGGAAGTTGAATGATAGATTTGTGATTCTTCAAGTGTGTCTCAGAGCCAGTTAAAGAAAGAAATGTCCTTGTTGTTGTTCATGTGTGTCTACACTGCAACTGAGGAAAAATGGATGCAGAAGAAATAAACTAAAATGAAGGTCATGGCAAGCCTGGTGCTGGGGTTGGATTGCATTAGGCATAGTGGTTCAAAACCTTCCTAACACTGTGAACCTTTAATACAGTTTCTCGTGTTGTGGTGACCCCCAACTATACAATTATGCCATTGCTACTTCATACCTGTATTTTTGCTACTGTTATGAATCATAATGTAAATTTTGATATGCAGGATATCTAACATGCCACCCCTGTGAAAGGGTCATTCAGATGGGTCATGGCCCACAGGCTGAGAAATGCAGGGTTAGGGGATTCGTAAATTAATGACTCCCAAGAGTAATAATAGTTTAGTTGAATCAATGGACGTAGAGTGAGTGGTGTAATATCTAGAGGCAGCAAACAAGTGCCTGTGTTTGGTGTGTGTGTCTGTGTTTGGTGTGTGTGTCTGTGCATGAGTGTGTGGTAGGAGAAAGTGTGGTACAGTGAATTAGCTGGATTAGTCTCTGAAAAGGAAAGACAATTCATTTACTTTTGTTTCTTGTTCAGCACACAAAGAAATGGGTTCACTGTGAAATTTCATACATGTGTATCATTGTACTTTAGGTTCTTCTCTGAAAATTTCTGCCTTCCTTTCTTCCCCCAGATCTCTTCTGTTTTCATGATGCATATATGTCATTAGCCTCTCTTGTCTATCCTCCCTTTAGACCTCTTCCTTTGTTGTAGTCCCCCACCCCCCCCTCTCTCTCTCTGTATATACATATATACAATATATATATAATATATATATATATATATATATATATATATATATATATATATATATTTAAGTCTAGATTCCCCCATATGAGAGAAAATAGGCAGTATTGGTTTTTCTAAGTCTGACTTATTGAATTTAATATAATGATCCCAATTTCCACCCATTTTTCTGTAAATGCTGAACAAAACCCATTATTCCCAGACGCCATATTTCTCTATCTACTCATCTGGTGATGGACATGAAGTTTCCTTCCGCATCTTGACCACAGTGAAAAGTGCAGCAGCGTGTGTGTGTGTGTGTGTGTGTGTGTGTGTGTGTGTGTGTGTGTGTGTGTAAGGATCTCTGTGGTGTGCTGACACAGAGCCTCTTAGGTATCCAGGACTGGTGCAGCTGGGTCACTTGGAACCTCTAATTTTAGTTTTTGAGGAACCTCCATGCTGATTTCCATAGTAGCTGCCTGTGTTCACATACCCCCTGCGGGCAAGCAGCTCTGCTTTCTCCGAATCTTGGCCAGCATTTGTTGTTTGTTGAGAAACACATTTCTGATGGTTTTACACAAAAACTGAAAATTATTGTTCATGCAACTAAAACTGTCAGGCTGACTTCGGCTGAAATGAAGATTTCTAGCAACGTTTTTTGTGATTTTGCCCTTCTCCACATGTCTACTTTACCATGTCCCCCTGGCTTCTATTTTTAGACGGACTTGTTCACGTAGTGGCCACGGTGACCATCTGCAGCTGGTGGCTTAAGTTCTGTTAACTTGTGAAGGCCCAGATGGAAAGCATATGCTTTAAAAAACCCGATTGGCCAAGCTTGAGTTGTGGGGTTCCCCTTGGAGCCAGCTGGTGAGGCAATCCTCCATCCAAACCATATGAATTGAGAGGAGCAAATGCGGTCTCTTCAAGAGAATGTGTTCTACCAGAAGGGGAATGTGAGCCTGCAAAACCCAAGGGTGACCAGGATGCAGACTCCCGCATTGGTCTATTGAATGGGTTGAGAAGTGCTCTACAGACCATAGGAACACAGTCCAGCCCTGCTCACAGTTTCAGGAGCTTGCAGGACTTCGTCGTTATCCTCCCATTCCATAAAGCTCAAACGACTCCAACGCAAATACTGCTCTAGGGGATGAAATAGTTGATGTTGAGGATTGGAACTTTTGGGCCTTGTATCATCCGCTCCTAGGAGAGGTGGAATAAATCGTCAGTGTGTTTGATGAATGAACGAACTGAACAGCGTTGCCTGACGGTGTTATATATCCGTGGTCGTCTTTCACGTGTAAGGCGGCGGAATCCACAGAGGAACAAAGTGAGCTCAGGACTGAGTATTGACAAGCACGGGAAGGAGAGAGTCTGTTCTGCCTTTCCCAGAAGTCCCAGGGATCCTCCCATAGCTGGGGGTGTGGAGCTTGCTTAACCAAGCCTGACTTGAGGGCTGGGGATCCAAACTCAGTTCCTCTTCCTTACGTGGCAAGGGAGGCAAGCCCAGCTCCTTTCTTGTTCACTCACCATCTGACGAATAACTGATTCTTAAAGATAACATCCTTTCCTGGAATGGCTCTATGTTATATCGCCACATCAACACGTGTTTCCATGGCAGCCAAGGCAGGTGAGAAAGATGCTGGGAGGGTGTCTCGTCAGAAATTAAATGTTTGTCTGGAAATGACACTCATACCAACTAAAAGAAGTGACGCAAATAAACCTAATTTCCAGATGATAGCAGAGCAAAACATTCCCTTGTCCCAAAGGAAAGCTAAGACACTGGTAAATAGCACAAATGTCTTCTCTATGACCCAAAACTGATAGGTGGAGAAGTAATTTAAATAACTTTTGAATTAATATTATGTCCTTGAAATCTGTACTACATTTCAACATTTGCATTCCTCTCCCCTAACAGTGTCTGTGAGGGCTCCATTATATTCCTCTCCCCTAACAGCGTTTGGGAGGACTACAATCTCTTAATATTTTGACAAAATGGGTAAAGCCAAGGAAAGCGTTATCATTAACCTATAAATTCATTTTGAATGTTGAATTCTTTGATTTGAAAGGCCTTAAAAACCACTGATGGAGGGCTAGACAAATGAATACAAGCTAGCTAATTATAATGAAAGCGAGAGCCTACGTGCTCCTGAGTTAAGTGTGTATGTAGCAACATCAGCACAGAAATGGAAAATCATACCCATTTATTCCATTGTCCTTACCTCTCTCAGTCAGAAAGCCTTTGGCATCTACTGCGTTTCTGTTGGCATTCCACAGTGATTTAAATCAATTAATATCTACTTGTAGCAAAGTGTTGACAGTAAGTTTTTAAATTCACAGGCTCCACACTTTCCAGTGCAATTGGGCAGACATGAAAGAGCTTTCAGTTTGCTGCTAAAAGCAATGCAGAAAGATGTGAAGTAGGTGTTAACCCTTTGCCAGGAGGCCCCTTCCCTATTGCTGGCATTGGTGACCTTTTGGTGGAGAGAAACCAGGCACAGACCTAGTAAACTCTCTAACCCATGAGCTGTACCCAGGGATCCCCCAAAAGTCTGGGAAGAATTTCTCTGCAGCCCTACAGATGAAAGGGTGGGCTTGGGAGAGAGTCCAGTGGAGACTTTTGGGATTTCATCTGATGGTGGTTACTTTCTTCATTAGTACACACACTTCAGAGGGAGCTGATTGAAGGTTATTTTTAGTCTGAGGGATGGGGAGACAGGATGGCCAGTGAAGTGCTCACAGTCTATGTGTGAACCTGAGTGATCCCCAACATTCCTGTGGAAAAGCCAGTTGTGGTGGCACACATTTGTAATTCCAGCACTGGGGAAGGCAGAGACAGAGAAGGCTCCTGGGGATTGCTGGCTATACAGTCACCGTAGCTTAATCAGCAAGAATCAGGTCAGCAAAAGACCATGTCCTAAAAAATCACAAGCTAGATGGGGCCTAAGGAATGACACTTAAGGCTGACCTCTGGCCTCGACATGTAAACATGTTCATATGCCTACACCACACACACACACACACACACACACACACACACACACACACACACACACAAACACAGACACGCATACACATGGACACACACACACATTTTTTAAGCTGAGGGAGCTTCAGTGACATTGCTGAATTTTTCTGAACAAAATTTTTAAATATAAAAACTGGCTATGTATTAATCTGCAGTTTTAAAAGTAATAAATTAGGCAAAAAATGTTTGTTTTATAAAATATAAAATTTAATAAATAGTGTGCATGAAAAGAGAATTTTTCATTTTTGTTAGCAAAATGTTATTATGAAACAATAAATTGGTATATAAACAGGGGAAGTAAAAAGGGAGAAATGCAGATGAGTCTTGCAGAGTGGGAAGAAATTGATCCTGAGATAATGGGGGCAAGAAAATTGGTCTTGGTGGATATATCCTTATGAGAACACAAGCTAGATTCATACAAGGTATGGCATGTGGTAAAATTTCATTTAAATTAAGTTCCAGGGTTCTACAAGTGGCTGGATAGAATTTCACTAGGCCATTAGAAACCTAGCAACTTACCACCCATCTTCAAATTGCGACAAGAAATTTGGTGCTCAGGGATGTCCAGCTGCACAGATGTGGCTCTTGAAGTTGGGAGAAAGTGACTTGAGGCAGCTTATGGCGTTAGAGAATAGGTGGAGTGTCCACCTAGCACCTGGCCAATTGTGAGTTCCAAACTCACCTACAAGGAATTTTCTTCCTTTTTCCCAAACTCTCCTCACAGCCCAACCTTAAATGCTGAGGTAGTGCTTCCTAGCTCCCATCAGCCTCTCCAAATGCTATTGATGTCAGTCTGAGCCAGTCAGTTCTGGTCAATCCAGGCAGGGTTTGACTCATAAAAGCCAGGGAAGAGGTAGGAGGATGCCAGCAGGAGGCAGATGATGTCAGTCTGAGCCAGTCCCTGCTTTTTTATCATTAGGGTTTTTGTTGTTGCTGGTTTGTTTTGTTTTCAATGATGAGAGGTAGATGGCCCTTCTCGACATTCAGTAGCTGGACTGAGTTATGCTGTCCCATGGTCCTGAGAATCCTTGAGTTCCAAGGCCTCATTTATCTCTCAGAACATCTCAAAGTGTTCATGCCCACGTATTAATATTTTCCACCCAGTGGTGGATTCTTGGCTGAGAAGAGGAGCTTTTGCAGGTGGGCCGTGGTCACTTAGTGTTCCATGGGACAGCTCTGGTAATCTGGGCAAGATTCCCACATATTTCAGAACATTTCTTTCTTTGTTCAATAGTCTGGCCCAGGACAGGCACAAATGTGTATTCCAATGCTGTCCCATCGCTAGCTAATTCTCACTGGAGGTTTCCGGTGTGGGGAGCCATGAGGCCTAGTTTCGGACCAGCATATGAGTGCTTGTCTAATGGGTCTCCAGACGAGGCAGAAGCCCATGGGGACAGTCTCACTCAGCAAGGACCAATGGACTTTAGGACAGCACAGAATACTGCTGGGCCCATACAGCCTGCATGCTCTCTTCTCTCTGGTAATATTGATGATTCTATTGGTGGTTTCAGTCTCATTTTGTCAATCATGAATGGGACAGTTGTGGTCATTCCTGGAAACCCTGTTTTTTCTCAAATAATTTCCCCTAAAATTCTTTGGGAGTTGATGTTCCTCGAGGTTCTTGTCTGGGGATTCCAGTTGTCACTCCAGACCCCAGGAGCTGTTCTAATTCAGTGCTGACAGAAATTGGAGGTAGATCACCCCAATCTATGTAAATATGTTTTGAACAATAGTGTTCTTGAAAATGTGTGCTTATGTTTATCACCTTTAGTTTTGTAAAGAAAGGACATACCTGGCTCAATATTTGGCCAAGCTAACAAAATGATAAGTATTGTTTTGGGTTTAAAGATATTTTTGATATAAAAATTTGGGGAAAAACATATTTGACATTGGAGGATAGGAAAAACTTTTTTGTTAGTATGGAAAAAAATGCTTATTTCTACAGTATGAATAAAGATGGCTGGAGCTATTTGGGGCTGGCCATTTGTCTGAAACTCATCTGCTGGCCAGACACTTCATTTCTTCATGCCAATGCCCATTCTCTGTCTCAGGACTTGAACCCAGGCCTTGGTTCAGGTATGCTAAAAGTTCTAGTATGCTAAAAGTGAGGATAGGCCCCTGGTTCATGTCCCCCATGAAGAAGCTGTTACATATACAGTTGTGGTGGATGGTGGTAAAGTCAGAGCCAACCTCAGGTGGCTCACATGGTACCAACACACCGTGTCCAAAAGTGTGTCTGCCAGTCTATCACCTGCACAACTTCTCTAGGTAAGATGCTAAAGGCAAGCCAGGACATCACCATCAGTGCATGTTGCATGGTGGGGCAGTGTGTTATCACTTCTCTCGTCTTTCTGTAGATTGCTATGGCACAGATGTGGGTACCAGGTGGGAACCTGGCTGAATAGCTTGTTGAGGGACAGACTTGGCCATCCTTGAGTATAAGAAGCCCATAACTGCCCTAATAAGTTTTTACAGGAAGGGATGGAAGATTAGAGGGCCCAAGGGGTAGCTGGTGAGTGCCTACTGGTCTAAGAACCTTTGTTACAGGGTCCTTTGTTACAGGAGCTGCTGGCACTTGGAGGGCTTCATCTGGGCCTTCTAATTATTTTGTGACAGCTTCAGGACTGCAGCTGATCTCTCAGAGAACTGGATGAAAATAAGGTGGGCAGGTTTTTTGAGAAAGTGGTTCCCCTAAGTCTGAAAATATTTGGGGGATTGACACTGAGTCTGACTCCTTCATAGCAATCCCCAGAAAGTCACTCATTTCCAGTCTTCATGGGAATGTATCATCTCCCTGGGAACTAAACTCCAGGCTTAAAATGCAATTGTCCCCTGATTCCAGTAGCTACTTGCACTCAGGATGGTGGCAGTGGACGTTTTTCCCCCCCAAGATTAATATAGCCCATGCTAGCCTTGAACTCATATTCCTCCTGCCTCTGATTTCCAAGAGCTTAGATTTTGGGTTGTAGCTCTATGTGTTCTCTGAACTGCTACTTGATAGAAATCTGTGAATGTGTTAGGAAGAATCTAAATTCGTCCCACACATTGTTTTATTTAAATCACATGTAGTGGAGATGGAGGACCTGTCTCAACTGTCTTGAGGCTAGTGTGAGTATAGTAAGGAGGGTGAGGATCTGGTCATGTGTGTTCCTGGTGTGAAGTTAGGCTGGGGGTCTAGGTCCATGCTCCTAGTGTGAAGTGAGGCTAAGGGTCTGGGTGTGTGCTCCTGCTGTGGAATGAGGCTGAGATTCTGGCTATGCATATAGCTTGCGCTTTCATTACCACTGCTCTTGCTGCCAACCAGCTGACTGATTTTCTTGGTTTTACTTTCATAAATCAGAATGGAAACCCTGAATAGGCAAAGGGAGGCTTCCTCCATGTTGGCAGTCTCAAGCCCTCCTAGAAGCTCAGGCCTGAGAACCAAAGGCTGTGACTCCCAGCTGCCCAGTCCAGTGGTAGCTACACAGGTCAGAGGCTCATTGCTTTAGGCCTTAGCTATTAGTGGCTGCACACACAGCTTTCCCTGGTCCACACTTCCACTGCTTGTCCATCACTGCAGCTAGCGCTGGTCTCCACTGGTGGTGGACAGTGTTAAAGCCAAACCTGAGTGTCGGGAACTTTTAGCTCCTAGCAACAGCTGATATTGTAGCCCTTAGCCCTTGGCTACTGGGATTCTTGGTCTTTGGGTTCGGCAGCTCCCTGGAATTTCCCATATACCAGAGCACATAATCTCTCATATTTTACTTAAAAGATCTCAACCTTCTATAGTCATGGCTTTCCACCTTCTCTTAACTTCTCTCTCCCTACCCCTCCTGTCCCTGACTGCCTCGATCTAATCAGTTTCTGCTTCAAGTCACTCTCTGAATTCTTCACCCATATCCTTCATGCTGCAGTCACTGTTCCTACTGTGGCAGCCATCACTACTGCCTCCTCATCATGCTACTACCAGCCTCTCCACCCATGACAGAGATCACAAGTATCCAAGAAAAGACGGTCCATGTCCACTCAGGGAAGAGCTGTTTATTTGGCCTGATGGTGCAACACCTGCCATCCTCACAGGAGGCTGTCTCCAGGCTCACTCAAAAACTGAGAATAACATAATCAGAGGGGAGTGTTTGCTTGTGTGTAGCATACAAACATAATGGTTGTAATTAACACCCAAACCAACACAACTTTCAGTTTGGGGAAGTGTAATCATAGCCAAGCATAGGTGTACATTCCTGCCATTCTAACCACAAGCTCTTTTCTGAGTCATGGAAGGGAGGGTCCTTCTTTCTTTGGACCTGATTGAAGATGTCTCACTAAGGTCTGGAGCAGCCAGATGTTTGACATGGCTGCAGGTGAGGTCATGTAAAGTTCAGTGAGGCTTGCCCTCCCTGGTGAAGGGTTCCTGCACAAGGATAGGCTATGCCTGGAACACTGTCTCTGGAATCAGGACTCAGCTCTTAAACATCTAGGGTTTGTCACAGTGTCTTAGTCAGGGTTTTTATTGCTTTGATGAAACACCATGACCAAAAGCAACTTGGGGAGGAAAGGATTTTTTTTTTTTTTTTTTTGGCTTATGCTTCTGTATCACTCATTGTTCAACACTGAAGGATATTGGGGCAGGAACTCAAGCAGGGCAGGAACCTGGAGGCAGGAGGGGATGTAGAGGGCATGGAGGGGTCTGCTGATTGACTCGCTCATCATGGTTTACTCAGTCCACCTTCTTATACAACCCAGACTGCTTACCTGTTCAGGATGGTCTCACACACAATGGGCTGGACCCTCCCACATCAGCCACTAATTAAGAAAATGCTCTAGGGGCTTATCTGCAACGTAATCTTGCGGAGGCATTTTCTGAATTGGGGTTCCCTCCTCTCAGATGACTCTAGCCTAGAGAAAGCTACTCCCTTCATGGCCACAGAGTAGAATGCCAGGAAGGGAGGATGTTGTGTGCCATTTCCTCCTGGAGAAAAAGTTCTGTCTTTGAGGGAAGTTCCTTAAAATACGTGTTCTAAATGAAAAACTCAGGGAGTAAACAGCTTAACAGCTTTAGGAGTCCCCGAAACTGACAAGATTCACCAAGTTCCCCCTCCCTAAAGGGAAGGGAGAAACTAGTGGAGATAAACAAGCCTTCATTATAATGTTCATAAAGAGGTATGTGTGTGTGTGTGTGTGTGTGTGTGTGTGTGTGTGTGTGTGTGTGTGTGCGCGCGCGCACAATGTGGTTGTTTGGGATTAAGTGAAGAAAACATGAAACTTGAGGCAGGCGTTATTTCTATTCCCCTGTCTTAGACATGCATGGACTGTCTATTTAGCTAACATTTATTTATAATCAATGCATGGAATATTTATTCTAGGCCAGTGGAGAGTATACAAGAAGTGGATTCTGCATATGTCTCCTAGATCCTAGTAATCCAGTTTAGGAACTGCCAGAACTCATCGATAAGTACTAACATTTACACAGAAAATCAGATCTTCAAAAGGTTAGAGGAAAGAGAGGCTGATTTCACTGACATCATGCAACAGAAAGACAAGGAGACTGTTCCTTGTGCTAGAATTTTTGAGGACTAGGAGTGTTAGAAAGCTACTCTGGTGATAGAATCTTGCTCTCCCTCACACCCTTGCCTGCATTCAGCAGGATAATCTGGTCTTTTCAAAAGTGCCTCTGGCTCTTCAAATCAATATTCATCCGGAGAAGGAACAATCAGTATTTGTCTTTCATTAGTCACAGATTCAACAGCTCAGAGAGAGAGAGAGCCAACAGTGACTTTTCAATCACCGCTCCACTCACTGCCTTCCCCTGAGAAAGTCTCCAACTTCTTGCAGGAAGAACATGCATTATATTTAGCAACAAGTCCCTCCTTGCCCTGAAGTAAGCCAGAGACAAATGCTGAAAGCTCACTGAAAGCAGAAAGCCCCCAGAACTTGTGGGGTTTGTTACTTGGCAACTGAGATCTGAGCTGTTAAAATAAGAAATCTGTGTTACTTTCCAATTTTTTTAATGCAATTCCTGGTATTTTCTTTCCTAGGAGGGAGGAAATAAAATTACTATAGTTTCAAGTTCTCATTGTTAAAGAAATCCCAGACTCGTTAGGCCAGCGATGCTCTTTTTATATTGTCACCTGAAGTGGATATTTGTGCATCTGTGGTCTCCAGGTGCTTCAGCATGTCTTGTCAGGGGCTCAGAGACACCAGGAGAAAGCAAGCAAACATCCAGACTGGAAAGAATGTTGTTAGGACGTGAGGGATGCTACCTTGGAGGTGGTGCACAGTGATATCATGGTGAGGATACAGAGAAACTGTTGCATCTGCCCCGCTTCTAGAAGACTTCTTCCTCTCGAGGTCCAAGCCCACTCCTTTCCCTTTCCCTCATACTCATGAACTTGCCCCCAACTCTACACCCAGGTGCCCAGTGCCTGAGATATACATTTGGAGGTAATGTATATTAAACATTGCCTCCAAAAATGCACTTTAGGACATTGACAAGAGTGAATAAACTATGAAAAAAAAAGACAACAATATCTGTATAATTTCTTGGAGAAAGTGGGGTGGAGGATGCTTTTTTTATTTTTTAAGACTTGGTTGAGTTTTTGTGTCTCTGGACCACATGAAACTCAGAGTGTATTAGGTATTCTCAGCACTCAGGATTCCATCAAGTTTCCTTTTCTGTCTCTGCTGTCATTACAGGGTTGTTATAAAGGCTTGGGATCTGGCAGCCACGTTCCATGATGGTGAGTCAATAGAAGGGAAATTCCTAGGGTCAAATGTGATCACCAATCTGGCTGATGGCTCTGTGCTCTGAGAAGGCTATTTTTTAGAGTTTAGAAGATGGAGAAGGTGAATGACCATGTTTCGACTTTCCTATTGCACACTAGACAAGGAAATTCATATTCTCACAGTTAAATCAGGAGAGTGCACCAGTACAAGATGACACTTGACCAGAATGAAAGCTTTGTTGTTGTGTTCCCCTTATATCTGTAACTATTGAGAAGGTGTCAGGGTACACTATGGGTAGAAAACAAGTATCTGTTGAATAAATAGCTTACAGAATGTACTATGTATGCACAGTGTAGAAGTGAATGGTTTTGTCTGATATTATATTATATTACATTTTGACTCAAGTTTACTTGACTATTTTTCTAGACCAAGATCTCAGGATATGGCCATTTGTATTTCATAAATTCTGTAACATTGAATGCTTTCTTATCTGTTATCTGTTGGACAAAAATGTTATCTAAGAATCATTTCATCTGAAAGCTACAGACCGGAGAATGCATTTTTCTCCATGGCTCTTACAAAGACATGTATATTGGCCCATTGGTTTCTATGGGGAAAGCCATAGAACACCGTGAAAGAATGATACCAAGGTCTCTTTAGTGATTTCTCAGGAATCACCAAGTATGGAGAAATGTTCACTGCTGGGCTCCAAAAAGTTGTGGCTGATTATTTGTTTAGAAAATTCATAAACAAGAGCTTGCCTTTAATAATCACTGTGGGGGAAAGGGCTAGTACTGTTCACTTGTGGAATTTGGAATGGAGCTGAGGTGACAGACAGAAATCTGTGACTGGTAATTACAAATTATGGGAAATGATGTGGAAGACTGGGGTCTTGATCACCAGGAAGAAACTCCAGCCAGGCTGAAGTGGAAGGTGGGGCTTTTCTGGTGGGAAGTCAGGCAAGTTCTTCCTGTTTGAGTCTTCTCTGGAAGAAGTCTTCTCTGGGGCCACGTGCCAAGTTCTTCCTGTTTGAGTCTTCTCTGGGGCCACGTGCATCCAGGGCAATGAACAAAATTCAGGCAGAGGACAGGGACATGACACTAGCCAATGAGTCACAACTCCAGAGCATTTGCACTTGCAGAAGTGATATGGAATTTAGGATTTGATTAAAATAATTCAGGAGTGAACAAGGGGTACAAATAAACCACACAGTCTATGTAATGACTGATGAAGCTGGGCTGGTCCATATAGACAAGTTATGCTTTGCTCTCTAGTGTAGGTTTGTGATTTTATGTAACAAAATGGTTAGAAAAGAATTTTGTTGCCATGGTCTTTGCCTGATTTAGTTTGGGAACCAAGGGCCCCTTTCACTATTTACTATTTTAGCAATGCTGGAATCGGTACACAATGTTGGAACTGAGGAGCACAGTGTTTGAAACACTTGTGAGTGAGGTCATCAATGCTGATACTCACAGTACAGAATAATCTCTGACATAGAAATGAAGGATTTTGTGTTTGGGGTTTTGATACTTTATTTATTTATATTTTTGATGGGATCTTGGCTATGTAGTTCAGTTTGACCTCAAATTCATATGTTGTGTCCCAGTCCTCTAGGATCTGGGATTCTAGATTTCATGCATTTTTATGAAATGATAGAAATAAAGTATTTTAGGAAATATGGCCGCATTCAATAAGAAAACACTTTCAAGGTATAATTTATGTAATTCAATTCATAGATTTTAAATCGATGCCTTCATAACACCTTGGTACTCTATCCTGATCAAGAATAGAATATTCATTCTCTTCTGAATTTTCAGTATGTCACTTGTGGTTAGTTACTTCCATCCCTTGATTTAGGAAACTGCTAAACTGACTTTTATTATTATAGATTATATTTGCCTGTTCTGAAATCACTGTGTTATGTCCTTTTATTCAAATGATGGATACAGTCCATTCCTGTGATGATATATTGGTAGAGTATCAAGTAGCTATCATGTTATATAAATAAATGCAACTTACATTTCTATTTGTTGGGCATTGGGTTGATTTTGGATTTGGTCTACATTGAACGAAGAAGTCATACACATTTATATGCAAGTCTTTTTTTGTACACATGTGTGTTTTCTTTTAAGTAAATAGCTGGGTAGTATGTCAAGTCTGTTTGACCTTTGTAGAAAGGGCAAAAGTGCTTTTCAAAGTGTTTGAACCCTATTGTATCCTCACAAGCAGTGCATAAGGACTGTATCTCCGCAACCATACATGAAATGTGGTATATTTAATACAACCAGGCTTAAAATTTCAGCCACTATAGTGGGTACAAAACAATATCACAACATAATTTTAACTTACCCTTTCCCAACAACAAATGTTAAACAGTTGGATGATTATATATCCTGAGAAGATCACTGAAGTCACTGCAGGTCAGGGAGATGACAAGTTCTAGGCCAGCCTGAGCTATAAGGTAAGATCTGGTCTCTAAAAACAAACAAGCTAAAAACAAAGGAGAAATCCATGGAAGTCCTTTTCCTTTTGTATTCATTACATTGTTTGTTGTATTGAGATGAGAAGTATTTGACATTGTGGATATACTTCTTCATGATGTTTCAGTCTTCAGTGAAAGGACTGAATTGTTTTTAACAACTTTTTAATGCTTCTTCCTGCCTTAATCTAATAAATCGTTGCTTACCATATGATAATAGCATACATTTGTACTCTCTATTCCATCATCCTGCTGGCTCTAATTGCATAGGACATCAGGCATCAAGTTCTGTAAATTGTCTTTATAAATATGACAGTCTCTTCCCTAATCCCCCATGTTTCTATATGCTTTTAAGAATCAGCTTGTCACTTTTTTTTTCAAAACTTTCCCTAGCAATGGCATAGTTTTATGTATGAAAGATTTGGATGACTTCTATTAAATTTATACTTAGGGTTTTACGTATTTTGAGGACATTGTACAATTATCATTTGATATTTTATTTTTCCAGTCATAATGGCATGCTTGTAATTCTAGCATTCCAAAGGCAGAGACAGGACTGCTGAGAGTTCAAGGCTACGTAATGATATTATCTCAAAAACAACATTTTAACTTTGTCTTCAGCAGGTAGTTTATGATTATTATATTGAGATTAGAGAATATGCTCACAAATCCAAGACATTATATTCCTACCATCTTCATGAATTAGTACTTGTCCTCACTCCAAGCAAAACTGAGTCTCTTACAGCTGATGGCAAGGCACCCAGATAAAATGTCACTTGTGTCAAGCTCTGCATGCACACAGCACTTCCTGCTCTTCTGACTACACCTGTCCTCCTAGAACTTCAGAAAGCTCCATACTCCCACGCTGCTCACAAGTTGGAACAAAATAACCCCAGAGGAATACAGAGACTGGACGGCTGGGAGGAAAGAGGCAGAGCCCTTTGTGGGATGATACAAAGCATGGCCCTCTATATAGCTCCTGGAGACTTTTTGAATAACTGTGCAAGTACAGCTTTTTATTTTTAATTTGGCATAGCCAGGAATGGGAAAAGGGAGAACTAGGATAAAATAGGTAAGTAGCAATGTTGAGATGGCTCCATGGGCAAGGGCATTTGTTGCCAAAATTACCAACCTAAGTTCAATCTTGAGTTTCAACATGGTGGGAAAAGAGTCAACTCCTGAAAGGTGTCCTCTGACCTCCACACATTCGCCATGACCTGTGCTCCACTCCTGTAAATAAATTAATTAATAAATGTAATAAATTGTATCTTCTAAAAAATTAAAAATAGCACAGCTATCTACTGTGTGCCTGCTAGGCCTTAAACATACGATTTCTTTTCATCTCTGCTACCACCCCATGAGGCTACAGCAGGAATTCTGAGATAAGGAATTATTATCTCAGAATTATTATTAAACTAAGCTTCAAAGAGATTACATAATGCACTAAAGGTTTGTTAGTTTCTAAGTGTCTGGCTCTTTAACTCTTCATCTTTCATAGAGCAAATTGTCTAGATGAGACACCAGTGAGTGTCCAAAGAGATGTGAAGAGGTAATGAAGGATGCCAGAGAATGTGGGGCATTCAGAACTCACTCTAGGGCCTCTGGATTTGCTTGACTTTTCATTGTAAGATCACCCTTGACCACCAAACTCTCCTCATATTCAAGGGTCAAGACAGGTCACAGATGAAACCATAGTCCCAGCTATGGCTAGGGTATTTGCACCGTAGTCAAATCTTGTTTCTAAAATGCTTGGCCATACTAGACTAGTGGCAGATACTGAGGAAGAAGTTATAGTACAATTCTGCCCTCAGGAAGCTTTGTCTTTAGATATGGTACAGGATGGATACCCAGTGAGATTCCCCAAGGTAATTACTGACGACATGAAGGTAGGATGGTATGGCCACACAGAATGCAACAGGAATTGGAGGGCACTGAGAGTGTGAGTGGGAACCTGGACTTTGACTGGTAGGTTGGTTTCAAGTAGGAGAGAGGGTGTATTTCTTGACAGGAAGTGATGTAATGGGGGTAAAAATGTTTGTCCTTTGCTGGAACAAGGAAAGAAGGTCACATGGCTGGAGAACTGTCCAATCTATGTAACTGAGACTGAGGTCTGGAGATAGACTACCTAAAGCATATTTGAGCACTTGTCACCACCTTTGAGATTCTGGCCACTTTACTAATCAACAACACACGTGCACAATACCCAGTTGCTCACGTGGGAAGCTGATGCAACAGGGCAACAGTGATATTGACCATCCAGTGTTTCAGGAAGACTCAGGGAGACAGAGCTTGAATCGATGTTGCACCATCTTTACAGAGCAAACATGGACTCACGTTCCTGACCCAGTCATCAGTAAAGGTGTGGGTGTCTGGAGAAGGCAGCTCATTCCACTTTCTGTTCTTGTCTGTGACCTTCCTCGCTTTTCCCTTATGTCTTCCTTAGCAGGATTAAGCCTTTCATTCGGCCCTCCTTCCTCTGCCTTCCCTATGGTTTGTTATTAGATTTCATGACACATCTTGGGCCTTTTGTTTCGTCAAACATTTGTCTTTGAGGGAAGAGGTGCCTAAATTTTATTGTCTCACATTGTTACTATTGTAGAGATAAAAGGCTTTGCTTTTTCCTCTACCTAAATTGAAAAAGGACTCTTTGCTTAAGATTTTTTTTTTCAGTGCTAGGCTGGTAGTAGCAAGTGACACATTAGGTTAGGAGTCTGTGCAGTCATTAGAATCTGAAAATCTTAACTCAAATTGTGCAATCTATTAAAGCACATGCTTGTTCCTCAATATTAAATAACATGCTTCAAATGGGAAAACCAACCCAAAGGGGAAGAAGGGGATCATAAAAGAAACAATGCTAAGGAAGATTGTCTTATTTCAAAATACAGATCATGGCCGTATCCATCCTTCCATCCATCCATCCATCCATCCATCCATCCATCCATCCATATCTATCATCTATCTATCGATCGATCGATCTATCCTTTATTTATTTATAGACAGGTTCTATCTTTGGGTCACTGTTGCTGTGAAGAGACAACATTACCAAAGCAACTTAGAGAAGAAAGCATTCAATTTGGGGCTTGCTGACAGTATGATCATCATGGTGAGGAATATGGGGGCAGGAAGGCATGGCACTGTAACAGTAGCAGGGAGCATGGGGGCAGGAAGGCGTGGCACTGTAACAGTAGCAGGGAGCTTACATCTGATCCACAAGATAGAGAGAGAGATACAGAGACAGACAGACAGACAGACAGACAGACAGACAGACAGACACACACACACACACACACACACACACACACACACACACACACAGAACCTGGAGTGGGTTTTGAAACCTCAGAACCTACCCGCCAGTGACATACCTCCTCCAGAAAGGCCACACCTCCTAATCTTTCCTAAACGGTTTCAGCAACTGTGAACCAAACATCCAAATATATGCACCTATGGGGCATTCTCATTCAAACCACCACAGGGTCTTAGCAGACAGCTTAGGCTAACCTTGAATATACAGTCCCCCTGCCTTAGCTTCTAGAGTGCCAGGATTATGGGCATGTACCACTACACTTGGTGTTGCTTTAAAATAGAAGAGAAAAAAAAAATTGGTCACTTCCAATGCTTTATTTAAAAATCCATGGTAGCCAGGCATGGTGGTGCATGCCTTTAATGCCAGCACTTGGGAGGCAGAGACAGGAGGATCTCTGTGAGTTTGAGACCAACCTGGTCTACAAAGCAGGACCATCAGGGTTACACACAGAGAGAGCATGTCTCAAAAAAATCAAAACAAATAACTAAGTAAGGCCATGGCTCAAAGGTGAGCACCAGGCTCATCACTTACAGCTGGGGGTGGGGGTGGGCGTGGGCGTGGCTGCAGGAGTGCCTGCAGGAAAGCTGCTCTGCGCTTTCCCCACCTGCCTGCACCACCACATTCCAGCCATTTGAGATATACCACAGACAGGGTGAAATGAAGTACCCAGGGAGAAAACTACACATGCTGCAGATGGAGAAAGCCTGAGCACTCTGCATTTTTATGAGCTGCCAAGCTTGCTGCTGGCTAGTGTTTACATTAACAGAGGAATGCGATTTTAATATTTAGCTCATGCTGCTGGAATATGCATTTAAATAAGAGAAATGCAGGCTCTGGTATAATTTGTCTCTCTCAACTTTTACATACATACATACATACATACATACATACATACATACATATGTGCACATACAGACACACACACACACACACACACCGGGTGTGGGGCGGCAGTGGACAAACACTCTTAATGTTTTCCAGCTCAAATGGTTGGGAGTCCTTAGTTAAATGCAAAGAACAACACAGATGGAGCAGAAGCAAAGGATGTAGAAGATGGAGATGTTTCCAGCTACAAGGGATAGATAGATACCCAGTGTGTATGGGCCACTGTGGACATCTATGGAGATGGAAGTACCACATGGCCAGCTGCAACATCAAAGAATGCCAGTGACCTAGATTCAGCTATAGATCATGAGCTGCTCAGGCCTGTATGGCTAGCCCTGTACCACCAGCCTGCCTGCAGTTCCACAGGCTGCCTGGCAAACAGCGCTGACCCATTTCACCATGACAACCTGGGCTGCTCCAACCACAAAGGCCGTGAGTGGGGGAAAACGCTCCCTGTCAGCATTGTAAAGATTCCAAAATTAAGTTTACTCTGAGTTTGAAAAATGTTCAGTGGGTAAAGCGAGCTAAAACAGCTATTCTTTGACAGTGTTGAACGAGCTGGAGAAGAAGGAAGAAAGCAAGTGAGGATTGGTCTTTTCCAAGTTCTATGCAATCAGCCAAAAAAATCCATTTTTCGTCTTGCTCAGCCAATAGCATCGTGATAGGCATGCACCAAACCAAAATGAGCTGAGAACACACAGGCTAAAAGGCTAAGGGATTGTCTCTCATTGCTACATGTATCCTGATCTTTTAAAACAGAAAATATAAAATCAAATAATTTCATAATAAGTAAGTGGAGAGGTTTAAAGTGGATTTATTACAGCCTTGGCTGAGTCTTAAATGTGAGCAGAATCGAGTTTCACTGGGGCACTAGAATAGTGTGGCCCTTGGGGGGTGGGGGGGATGTGTCTGAGCTTTGGTAAAGGAATTCCATTTAGGGAAAGCAATTTAGGAAAATCAGGCCCTGGCATGTGCATGCGATCACATTAAAATGCGACCTCTGCTTGTCTGATGAAAACCACAGCTCAGAAGTGAAGGCATTTGCAGGCCTTGGTGCTGAATGCCATCCGCCCCTCTTGGCATCATCGTCTGTTGTTTAGTTAGTTCAGGAAGTTAAGGCAGAGAACCTCCTGAACTTTTCTCTTTCCAGCACAGAGAAAGAAGCCACATCGGGGTAAAGAATGGCTCAGGATTTATTATCAATGATGTATCTTAGCCCTGGGTCAGATAGTATTTACTCAGGGATAATAGGTTAATGCAAGACTTTTGTCTGTTTGTTTTGTTAATGGTCTCACTTTGTAATTTAAGGGGGCTAGTTAGTTTTTTTTTTTTTTTGCTGTTTTCATATTTTATTTATTTATTTATTTATTTATTTATTTATTTATTTTGTCAACTTGAGGCAAGATAAGGGTCACCTGGGAAAAGGAAGCCTTATTTGAGAAAATATACTCATTAGAATGTCCTATAGGCAGGTCTGTGGGGGCATTTTCTCAATTAGTGATTAAACTGAGAGGACCTTACCCACAGTAGGCAATGCCACCCCTGGGCAAACTGTCCTAGGTTGTACAAATAACAAGCAGGGCAAGCCATGGAAAAACAGCCAGCAAGCAGTGTCTCTCCATAGCTTCTGTTTCAGTTCCTACTTCCCTCTGTGGTAGGCAGAGTAAGCTAAATAAATTTTGTCTTCCCTGAGTCGCTTTAGGTTGTGGTGTTTTATTATGGCAATAGAAAGCAAGGAGGGCAACAGGTCAGTCTTGCCCATTCTGCATAGGCCAGTCACTTTGAAGTGAGGTGGTGGAGGAAATAAAAGCAAGAGCTCAGGAAAATCAATCCAAGGCAATGCACGGGAAAACACACAAGTGAAACACAGCATAGTTTGGGAAAACAGATCATTCCTTTAGCACTTTAATGGCAGATTTCAACAACACTCCCTTCTCTTGCTCAGCAGTTTTCTTCGGTTCCTGAAAAGATTCTCTTTCTTCCAGCCGTAAAGAGGCAGTCTTCTGGCCCACTCTACATGTGAGGTCACCTAGGACCAATCTCTATCCTGCATCAAAAGATGGAATTTCTTCTGGAGAAGAAGCTCCCTTTGCAGTTGTGTGCCTGCTGGTTTTCACCCCAGAGCTCATTGTCAGTCAATGGCTTATTAGGTTATCTAAGAAATTAATATCTTGTTACAAACTGGTCGGTATTTCAAAAACAATGAACATTGAAATCCGTCATTTCACTCTCCAAACAACTGAATGTAAAAATACATCAGAAAGATGGATGTGGTTTTCTCATGACAGAAGAAAAATGCAATTATAAACTGGAGGGCCATACACTCTCTCCTACATGTCTTCTGTCTTCCTGATTTAATTACAGCCAGTGTCCCCTCTGGGTCCTCATTTCAATCAGAAATTGCATGTCTTCTCAATCATCGTTCCAGAGTCACCTCCTTCAATAACTGCACTTCAGTTTCCTATGTGCAGGAGTTGGCTCTGTTTGGGAAACAACAGCTACCACCTTCTGCCGGAAGTAATGCCACTTCCACCCACATGATTAAGGTGGATTTGAATTGATTTTAGGAGTGGATTGAGGACATCACAGCCCAAACCGGGAAGTAGCAAAGGCTCATATTGCTGTCTTGTTCTCTCCAGAGTAATTTTCTCTACTCTCGTCAACCCAGTGCTTCCGTCTAGACTCATTTTTCTGTATCTCTGCGGCGGTCATTCTCTACTGTTTCCTTTCCAGGGAACACACAAACATGCTCTCCAATCCTATACTGGCTCCAACACACAAATAATTAACCTGAGCTTTAAAGTTTAGATTTGTGCTTTCTTTCTTTCTTTCTTTCTTTCTTTCTTTCTTTCTTTCTTTCTTTCTTTCTTTCTTTCTTCCTTCCTTCCTTCCTTCCTTCCTTTCTTTTTTCTCCTTTCTTCCTTCCTTCCTTCCTTCCTTCCTTATTAATTCTTTTCCTTCTTTTTGGTTTTAATAGCTCTTCACGAATTCAAAAGAGAAGACTTTTTGGTTGAATTTCTGGTGCACATCCCTAAAAAATCACTTAAAGTTCCAAACTATGGTCATGCTGATGAATGACTCTAGTCAAAGTCAGTAGGTCACCAAACAAAAGACCTAAGTCCCTGACAGGGACTGGTAGGGGATGGCAGAAGTAGGAAGGAGAAATGAGAGCATAGTGGTGACATGAATCACATTGCATTGTAGACTCGCATGAAATTGTCTAAGAACAAGTTTAATCAATAAAAAAGGAAGAAAAATCACATTCTACTATTGCTTACTTGGAAAATAAATATTCATGGTTTGTTCAATGCTGGGTCTTTTGATAGAAATGGACAACTTGTGTAGGCTACAGTTAAGTCACTTGCTTAAGTGAATTGTCTATCAATGGCAATCTAATTGTCTGATAATTACTCTTATTGTATGAGAAATAAAGCCTTGTGATATGAATAAACTCTTTTGGAATTTATCTTCTATAGAAAAATTTTAAATTAGAGAATAGGTATTTTATCAGATCACTCAAGATCTTTCTGATAAATGTGATAATGTCTCTCCCACCTTTTATTCACTACTTATTTACCAACTTTTGTGACTTGCTTTGCCAAGATACTCAGTGACTAGTGTGAGCATCGTCTCTGGGCAGGTTTTTATATTTCCAGGTCTGAAGTTCGGCAAAGTTTTAATGGAGTTCGCTCTCTAGACATGTGCTGTCTTGTGGATTGAATCATCTTCGTGATTTGTTCATGGTTGCACTGAGGCTTAGAACTACATGGCATTTAGTGATGCAAATGACCAGCTGGTTGGGAAAATACCAACGCATCTATTAATGGGAAAGAATCACCAGTCTTGACCTGAAAACATGTGGAGTTAGCTTGAGAAGTTTTACATTTTTCCTGCTGCTAGAGTACCCAAGGTCTTTGGGTACTTTATCACACTGAACTGTATCCCTAGATATCTTTTTACTTTTATTATTTTCAGACAGTATCTCACTAAGTTGCCCAGGCTGGTCATTCTGTAGCCCTTGCAGGCCTTGAACTGGTGATAATTCTGCCTCAGTCTCCAAGTAGCTGGGATGACAGGCCTGTGTCACCAGGCCCAGGTAAGAATATTTAGTATTTAAGCAGACAGGATTCATGCGAGTACTGTGTTTGGACATAAGCTTTGAGGTTTCAAAAGCCCATTCTGTTCTCAGGTAGCACTCTTTGCCTTGCACTTGTAGATGTAAGCTCCTATTCTAGTGCCATGCCTGCCTACCTGCCTACTGCTATGTTCCACGTCATGATGTCTATGGACTCTTTCTCTGAACCTGTAAGCCACCAATAAACTCTTTCTTCTATAAATTGTCTTGGTCATGGTGCTTTGCCATAGAATTGGAAAAGTACCTAACACAATAGATAAAATGAGTTTTACTTTGCTCATAAAAATAATATTTTCCTTCAGATATGGTTTCTTCTTAAAATACATTTTATGTTACTTTTTAAAAATGAATTGCTCTTCAGGTAGAGTCTCATGTAGCTGAATCAATACTACTTCCCATTCCCCCCCAAAAGCGTTGTTCCAGTTCTATTCTCTAAAGGTGTGACTTTTACCACTAATTCCATCTTGGTCTAGTCCAGGCAGTGATGGCATGACATTTCTGTGAGACAGAACACATGCTTCAAAAATCTGAAGGGTTTCTGACTAGAGTTAGGATAATTTCTAGAGCTGAAGAATGGACCCCATTTTGGTAAAGCTGAATGAGGACAGCACTAGGCTGTGTAGATAGGACTGAAACCACATCATGGAGCTTCACATGGGTCTGGACCAAAGGCTTCCACATGGCATTCAGAGTTCAACCTTGATCTAGGAAGCAGGAAGATTTGTGATCGAAGAGTAGTCAAAAGCCAAATTGTGAATAGGGGCTTGTTCTGCATTTCATGGGCAGGAGCAAATCTATCAGAGAATTGAATAGAGTTTGGCAGCCAGTGTAGAATCTAAGGAATACAGGGGAGGAGGGCCACCTACAGAACTAAGTAGATGGGGAGGGGCAACAGACGGAGCCAGGACAGTTAGTGAGGTGTTGCAATATCAGAGGTGCAGAGGTGCAGTGTGATAAACAATGACAACAATATTCGAGGGGCAGGGATGTAAAGGATGGAAGAGCTGTGACTTGGGAGTGTTAGTTTTAATTTTCCCAATCAGCCCTGGTTTTGCTAAGCTTTCCCCAGTATTCAGTGTTATTACAGATGTATGTCTTTACATGTAAACACAATGAAATCCATTCAGTCAAGAACTGGAAGGGTGTGTGTACAGTGGCAATGACTATCATAATCCCCCACCCTTGTGCTTCCAGTTTCCCTTACCAGCCTTCTGGTACTTGTATTCCTCAAGAGCTGAGAGCCCATAGATGCCATTGCTCAGCTTTCATGAGGCTCCAGACCTATGAGGCCTTTCTAGTTTGTTAATGGGGAAACTGTGACACAAAGAATTGAAGTAAATATGGTGAAGCAGTTACTCAAACCAATTTTCCTTAGAAAAAGATGTGTTGGTATAGCTTTGGTGGCAGTTATATTAAACCACAGTGAAGTGGTTTAATCAGGGCAAACTTATGATGAGCCAGCCAATTGGAAACAATTAAGGCTAAGCTATTGTGGAAGATAAGGATGGCCTTTAATTGCTGAAGCTGATATGGATAGTTTAGGAAATTTAGGACAGTGACATTGAATTATTGTCATGAATTACGTGGGGGTATTTTTGTCTTTCTGTTCAAATTAAGAAAAGAAATAGGCTTGTTTATTGTTTTGGGTTTTGTTTTTTTTGGTTTTTTTTTGTTTTTTTGGTTTTTCGAGACAGGGTTTCTCTGTGTAGCTTTGGAGCCTATCCTGGTACTCGCTCTGGAGACCAGGCTAGCCTGGAACACACAGAAATCTGCCTGCCTCTGCCTCCCGAGTGCTGGGATTAAAGGCTTGTGCCACCAACGCCCGACAGGCTTGTTTATTCTTAACTTTGTGTTGAATGAATTCTGACTAACTACTTGTAAGGGACTTTCTAGTTGATAAGGATAATTCCTGACTTGTTGCTGAGAAGAGAACAATATGCTGGCAAGAACACAAGAGTTCAGGTGACTAAGAATTATGGCAATGCTACAAAGGTCACCATGGATAACATGGTAATTGGTGCTTATATTAAAATAATTATTGTGAAAGTGTAGGCTATGCCTTCTATATGTGTGTCTCTCCAGGAATATAGAACTTCAGAGTATTCATGTATAGGTATGGTGTCATTGTTATTCTTTTGTTTAAAAAGAAGAAAAGAGAAATATTGAGACAGACATATTGACTATAAGTTTATTATAAGGGCCGGTAGAATGGGTAGACTAAGAAGAGGAACAGGTTTAAATGGCTGACCGCCATGGCCGGTCGCCGTAGAGAGAGAGAGCGGGAAACAGAGAAACAGGGGGAGAGAGAGAGAGAAAGAGAAGTAAAGGGGCAGGAGCCTATCTTTTAAAGGGGTCCTCTGCACCTGCGTGCAGACTTCTTTCCCATGGAACCTTGGGCTGACCAGGGTATTGCCTGAGTGGATTCCACCAGGTAACAGGGGCAGGCCAGCATAATGCCTGAACCTTTCATTCCCACCTCTACTTATTATTTAAAAAAGGTGGGGTGTTTAGACATGGCAGGTTAAGGAATAAGGGCGTCGAATTCTTAAGACTGCTTCCTGCTGACGTGGGGGGCGTTGACCATCTTTGGGGGACCCGAGAAGGTTGGGGTGCTGCCACGTCCTGGGGAAGCTGGTTGTTTCATTGTAGTCCAGGCTATATGGAACTCCCTGGCGCCTCTTAGACCTGGCAAGGTGTTGACAGAGCAGAAGACAAGGTTAAGTTTAGAAAAAAATTTTTTTCTTAGGTCCTGTGACTTGAGGGGAAGATTGTAAGAGTCATAACAGAAGAGGGAAAGAAAATAAGGGATTTTATCTAAAAGCAGAATATTGAAGAATTAAGATTTAAAATGCCTTCTTCCCTTCTCAAATGACCCGAATTAGGTTTGTTCTTCAGGCATGTGAAATGGGAGGCATGCCTTTGAGATCTACCCTAGCATTCGTTCTCATGTGTAGAGCTGCCCATGATTGCTGGACTATGCTGCACTGATCTCTTCCAACACAAACAACAGCAACTAGTGGACTTTGAAAGTTAACATGAGGCAGGGGGAGGGAAATGATCTTACCTCTTTATTTTGACATGGTTCTTTCAGAAACTTGATAGGGAATATCTCCCTGTATCTGGAGGAGGGAAGAAAGAAACCATGCAGGCATTCTGTGTGCAATGTTGAAATAAAACCTTCTATTGTCCACTGAGACAATAGCACTAGTCTATAATAATGTAGTACAAGTAGAGCACAAACGGCGTAAGCCCGCAATGCAATCTTTGTTTCAGTGTAGTCTTCCGTATCAACCATGGACACTCCCCGGAGCCAAGTGAACAGCCTTTTTCCCATTTCCCATAACTCGCTATTGCTTCCCTCTCCTTGCAGTATAGAGAGTTGTGTAATTAACCTCCCCTTTGGGATGGCTAACCATGTTTGACAGCATAGGAACTGTCCTAAATCTTAGCCAGAGTCTTGCACAAAGCCCAAACTGTTTGTGTTCATATACAAAATTAGTTAGCTTCATTTCAGTTCCCAAGCTTGCACATGGTGGATCCTTTGTTGTGAAGACACATGGCAATAGTGAAATTTTCCCCATAGGAAAATCACTGCTTGGGAAGACTTCAACTTCGATGGAGAGAGATAACACTTGAATTTTTTACCCTTTGGTCCCTTGTTACTGAAGCGGGCCTTAAGCTTGCTAAGTAGTTGAAGATGACCTTGAATTCCTGATCTCACCGCTTCTGCCTTTTAATTACTGTACTGAGGTTGTAGGAGTGTGGCATCACACCCACGTGAGATAATATCTTTTTATGGAAATCATAGTAAGAAAAAAGTATGTTGGGCTGGAGAGACGGCTCAGTGGTTAAGAGCAGTGACTGTTCTTCCAGAGGTCCTGAGTTCAATTCCCGGCAACCACATGGTGGCTCACAACCACCTTGAATGAGATCTAGTGCCCTCTGTTGGCATGCAGGCAGACAGCTGTATATATAATAAATAAATAAATAAAATCTTTAAAAAAAATATGTTGCTAAATCAGAGTTAAAAAAGTCAAAGACTGTGGGATAGTCAAAGGTACTGCCTGGGAATGTGTCTCCACCTGGACTGGGTGAGGACTGGCCCCATCATTAATCTTGCTGAAAACCATGAGATCAGCTCTGGCATCAAAAACAATTCTTTCACAAGAACATCCTGACTTTTTTGTAACCAGAAAGACAATTGGTGTTGGAGTGGATCTGTCACATGGAAATGTTCACTAATGCTGAGTCACTGAATAAACAGTCGTCTGTTGTTAAGAGTAGTGGATAAAACAACATAGAGAACAAAGACTTAGCAGTTTAGCATCTATATACCATAACACAGTTGGTGACATTCAATGGTCATTGGAAGCTTGGGACTCTTCTGCTTGCATAAGAATTATAGTACGCAAATTCATCTTATATTATCTGGCTTTGAAATAATTCACTTATGTAAATATTTTTTCTCTTTGGCAAGACCTGAAATGCATTGGGGGACAAGGTATCTTTCTCACTCTTTACTTTCTATTTTCCCATAGTGTGTTTGTGTGTGTGTGTGTGTGTGTAAAACATGAGCTAGATACCCAATCTGTATCATCTAGAATGGAACACAAACAATGGACCAATGACTATTTGAAAGCAAGAAAACAAGGTAACCAGGGAGGGTTGGAGGTGTAAATGATAGAATAAGCTTTTTTGTATAGACACACCTTTTTGGTCTTGAGGCATTTGGTAGAAACCAGAATTATGTGATGGGACACGCTAGGGAGTATCTGAAGATGAGATCTCTAGGTAATGAAAGTCAGGTATAAAGGCCCCCAGGCAGGTATGTGTCTAGTGTTTTGGCAGCTTGGAGCTAATGTGTTCTCAGGCTCAAAAGTACCAAGACCTGAGCTCAGAGAGGTGAAGGGGCCAGCTAGCACATCTGTAATGGTTTAGTACGCCTGCCATGCCTCTTACCTTAAGGTAATAGATGAGGAATAGAGAACAAAACTTTAAGGGGAATACCAGGTATTGAGGTTGGAAATGACTTTGGACAAATTTTAAAATAGACTTGAGGGTCACCAAGAAAATTTATGCTTTATGTACAAAGTAATGTTTGTGTTTTAAGATGTTTAATCACCAGGGAAATTGATCAAGAGAATTTTAAAAAATCCATTAAATACTTAGGAAAGACCATGTTGCTTCATATGAAATTCCACTTAGAGTAAAGAATCAATGCTTTTTTTTTTTTCCTTGAACCACTTAAGCTAATCCACAGTCAATTTAATTGATCATGCAATCACACTGATTTAGTAATTAAGACTTCTGGGGAAACGTTTGGGCTCTATTCAGCTTTCCTATCTGCTGTTTTCAACTAGATATCTCTAAGGGAAATGTGATTCACTGTTGCTAGCACAGTGAGTCTACTGTATTAGGTCCACGAATAGCTTCAGTAGATCTTCTAGGAGAGAAATATTTTTTTTTCTGTGAAAAATCCCTAAGCACTAGCTAAGATATGAAGGGAGGGAGGGTGGTAAGAGGGTTTGATATTCCATTAACCTTACAGTTTAAAAAATTAGCCTGCCCTTCATCTCCACAAAAATTCACATACAAACCAGTTTCTAACTACTCACATCTGGCACTCATGAAGAATGTTCTGTTGACAAAAAAATGCTTTCCTGTGCTTCTTCCTTCCACAATGTTCCAAAGCTTTAATTCACTGGAGGCTCAGTAAATTGACAAACTTCAGGGATGATGGTCTTCTGTTCTGCCATTTCTAATGGCTTTCAGATGCAGGGCTTTGTTCCTAGTGAGAAGTTATCTTTCTCACAAGGGTACAGGAATGAGATCAATGTACATTGATTCCCATGGCATTTTTGAGGCCTTTATAGAATAGTGGTAGATGCCAAACTAAAGCTTCTACTATTAGTATGTCTTTGAGGGCCATATTACCTTGTTATAAACCATAAGACTTGCCTAAGTGTCATGCTAAGGACTTCAGAGGACAGCTAAGACAGAGGGTGGCTGGGGGTGCCTTGAAGAAGTATGGAAGTTGTGGTTCCAGATTCCAGTTTGCCTTTTGGCCTTATATTCAGCTGAGGCTGCTGTAACTTTTGTTGAATTGTGGCTTGGGGTGTTTATTTTATCCCTAAGAAAATACCATGTCTGAAGAAATAAGGGATTAATACTTGTTTGTTGGTTTTGGTTTCTGTTTGCTTTAAACAATGATAGTGGCTGCTTCAGTTGCTCTCAGACACTGGATTAAGGATTTAGATGGAGTCTGTGCATGCCAGACAAAGCTTGAACAACATTGGCAGAATGGCAACCTTCTTCCCGAGGTACAAGCACAGGAGCCTCCTAGGCTGCCCTCCTTCTGTCCCAGGCCCCTCCAAATAAACTGACACCCATGGAGGTTACTACCATTGACATATCGTCCTGTAGACAGCAAACCCATGTTCCATGCTTACAAAATGGGGCTCAGTAGCAACAAAGAAGAATGGAGGATACCTCCAGCCATCTTCTAGTCCTAAGCCAGATAAGAGAAAGAATGGATGAAACTTCCCCATTCCTATGAGGAGATGCAGGCTATCTTACAATCGGAGCCACCCGTTTCTGGTTGTCTTTCTGTTAAGGTCTTCCTTTCACTGTCCCTCCCTGTCAATCCCCCTCAGTTACGAAAGAGGTGCACATGCCATTGAGCACCAAATGCCATTCATGTTATTCATGGATTTTACTTGGAGTGTCTGAGAAGTTCTGGATGAGGTCACGCTGAACAACGTGCCAAAGTATCCTACCATCAGTCATTAGGGCATCAAGAAGTTAAAAGCAATATTGCGTAACATCGGTGATAATTGGACCTGTGATGATGATAACAAACATTTTGTGGTGACACAGATCTAGGCTACACTCTAGGTCAGGTATGAACATGGATGGGGAGGGATTGCAGTCATCTCTTGTTGGGACATACAATGGACAGAGGAGAGTGAATATGCACTTAAAAATAGGGGTGCTGGCTTCACACTTAGGACTAGAGGAGCCTTGAAGCTGCCAAGGGCCTTGGTATTGGGAAGCCCCTTGGCCACATCCAACTATTTGGCTTCAGAGAAGTTGGAAGACTCCTTCAGTGGCCTCTGATGTCCTTTATTAAGGTGTTTCATTTTCTTTGCCAGTCACCACCCCATAACAGCTGCACTCCCATCCTTTCTTAAGCAGTATTCTCCTGCTTCTGTTTCTTACCATGCATGGCAGGCATGGGAGATGGAAGGGGAGGGGAGGAGCCTCTCATACTGCTTTTTGAAATCATTCCATCAGGACACAAGTGCTTTCCTGGGAACAACTAGATTAACTCACTGTGAGGGGAGGAGGCAGCAACATGGCTCAAGAGCAGGGCCCACCACAGGTGTTCCCGCTGAGCCTTCCACTTTACATGGGACGGGGTGGGGGTGGGAGTGTGGGGGCTCCTCCAAACAGCTCATTCTCTGTCCATGGAAACTTTCTCATATTGGATAACTACCTAGAGGTGTCTAATTTCATCTGCATAATGGTTCTGCCATGTGGCTATTATTAGCTCTATTTTATATATTAGGAAACTGAGATGCATAGCGATTAAATATCTTACCCATGATCACATAGCTAGGAGGTGGAAGAACTGGTTTGCAAAGGGAGGGCTGTTTCTGTCCTGTGCTTTCCAGCCTGAGCCAAGTACCTCTTGGCTCAGGCTTCCTTTCGGGAAATGGCAGAACCATTTCGTAAGTCATTAATTCCAAATTTGGATGAAGAAAGAGTATAATCCCTGTGCACCCTTTCTGGGTACTCAGGATAGACCTATATGATAAGAAGTAAATGCTCTTTAATTCCTTGCCCACCCCACCCACAAAGACCTCTAAACTGGTCCATACCTTAAGACCACTCCTGTATCAGTAACTGTTAAGTGGGATGCATCTGGAGAGAATGCCTTGCCTTGAGGTTAGTCGGTGTAAAGGATAACCCATCTGGCATTTGGTTCTTTACTCATCACATAATGAAGGAGGACAGAAAAGCTCTGAAGTCCCCACTCGTGACACTGGGGTTACAGCCTACCCTGAGTCTATAATTTCCCCTTCTGAAAGAGAAACCTGGGAAGCCGATTAGCACAGTACATACTCTGAGCCAACAGCAAGAGCTGCAGGTGAGAAAGAATGACGGTTCTTCTCTAGGCTGAGGAAACCTGAGCCTTGTGTTTCATAACACAAACAATCAGGCCTTCTGCCCAATCAGGGGCTCATCCAGAGCTGAGACATCTGACAGTATCCCTGGCACTTCACTGAGAACAGGCCACAGTCTAGTGTATGAAGCAGTCCTCATGCAGACATTAGTGCAGAAAGCCTGATTGTGTGTGTTATGAAACACAAGGCTTAGTCTTAGGGCCTCTTGTCCCCCACCTCTCATGGGAAAGTAAATTACTTTGGCATGTAGGGGACAATAGCTACGTTGGTAACTCCAGAGACCTTTTTGTAATTTTTCACTGGATTTCAGAGCACACTCCTAAAAGTGCCTGGCTACCCACTGGGAGAACTCAGTGCTGAGAAATATCTCTTATTTCTCTCTGAGTTTCTTATTGACTGACTTTGGGCAGATTATGAACCAATTCACAGACACTGGTACTACACATAAACGTGTGAATTCAGTCCCTGGGGTTTTATCACCTAAGTCTCACTATGTGCCCCCTTATCTTCTCCCAAAACACACCCACGTGACCTTTCTAAAGCCCTAATAAATTCTGGAAGATCAACAAATCAGAGAGAAATGACAATATCTTAGGCATTTTCATATGTATACAATAGACAGCCCCTGGTCTCTGAGACACCCTTTATAGTGTCCCCACGCGACCAGGGGAGTTATCGCCATCCATGTTTCATAAAAACCAGAGACCATTCCTTTCATTTCTTGTTGCAAAAAAAAAAAAAAAAAAAAAAAAAAAAAAAAAAAAAAAAAGAAAACTACAGTAGCAGTGTAGTCACAGGAGCCTAAGCCTTGTGTCCTGAGGCTCCCCCCATTGTGGTCTGCTTGATTACACTTTCCTCAGTCTCTCTTCCTCACTGCATGGGCTCAAACTCATTATCCCATTAGGATTTGGCTGGGAAGGCCAAAGGGACAATGAGAACCTAGAAGAATCTAGCCGGACTGCCAGAGTTAACAGCCCTTCAAATACAATAAAAGCAGACAGTATTTTTTTTTTTTTTTTTTTGATGGAGCGCATTCTCCGTGCATTCAAAGAGGCCTGGAAAGCATCCACGTTGTTGATTTCAAGTAAGAAAGTATCCCTCCCCCAGGGAAGGTGAGGAAAAGGCACGTGGTCTAGGCAGGCCCTCACCGAATGCCCATGGACCCAAGACAGGGGTAAAAGTGAAGAAGCATGTGGCTAAACAGTGAAGACCTGTGAGACAAAATTGCAAATCCTTACATGATGCAAACTGCCCTTCCTTCATTACAAATATATTTTCACTAGTAATCTACAAGTTGGCATCATATAAAGTTTCCTGGCTCCTGGGAGTTCCACTCTAGAATTCGCTGGCCACAGAGATATATTCTCTCCTCTATTGCCTTTGGTTCTAGGTGCAGCGCCTTCTCATAGCCTGCCTCCACCCTGCAATATGTGGGTTATGCATACATGTGGGACACTATGATACAGCTCATTTACACCTCCTGTCACCGCTACCCCTGGGTCTCCTATTGGCCAAGAGTTGGAGAAATGTGTCCAGTTTGTACTCTGGTAGGTACATAGACCAGGAAAGAGGCCCCACAACGTGCTGGAAGCTATCCTCAGATGGTTGGGAAAGGAAGTGCAGAGTCCTAAAGCATATTCAGGAATAAGCCAAAAAGTAAATTTATCCCTTCTGGCCCCCACAAGGAGAGGCATTATGCAAGGATGCCCCTGGAGGCTTGTTAGAGGGACCACAAAGACTCTCCTGCCTGGATTTCTGGATGGTATGTGCAGTTTGATTTTTCTAAGGAACACAAACCATAGACACTTGCTACAGTGCTACGCATGCAGATACAATAGGACAAGTCACTGTCTCCTTCATAATCCTAAAAGAGACAACTAGCTATGGTGATCCTCACCTCAAACTGGGCTGTAACTTCCCTTGGGGAACGTTTCCCATCTCTGCATGCAAACATGCAGCCTGGGAAACAGGCACACAGCCTCCGAAGATGCTTCACAGGTGAGGTGCGGCACCCAGGACAGAGGACTACTGCTTCTCCAGTATGGCACCAAGGATAGAGGACCACTGCTTCTCCCAGTGGCTATGCTTTTCTTGCTGTGTCACAGCCTTTGTGGCTACTGCAAAGACCGCAGAGCTAAGGGAGACCAGGGAAGGCTTATCAGCAGACAGCAGTGTTCGTGGGCTGTGGATTACAAAGGCATCTGTTGTTGGTTGGTGGAGTGGTCAGTAAGATGGGGCCAGTGGGAGACAGGACTATTGACTGGCTTCTCCACTGGTTTTCATACAGTATGAAAATTGAAGTAGTTAGCATTCAGAAACCAGGGCAAACACAGCCCAAACAAACACCAGCCTTTGGGAGCCCATCTACTTTACCGTTGTCCAGCCCACTGACCTCATCACTCTGCCCAGAAACCCCTCTGAGTGAACATTGTGGTAGACTCCCCTCAAATGACTTGCAAGATGGCAGACCTGAGACTGGAATCTAGGTTTTCCAATGTCAAATCCAGAGTTTTGCCAGGTATCGCAGACAGGTTTTCCCAGCACTTCTGGTTGCTATAGACTGAGCTTTATTTCGTATCGTTAATTGGCACATGCCAGTAAACTTAAGAACAGATCTGTATTTAGCTTTACAGAAAACACAACTCACACGATGAAACACTGTGTCCAGATCTAGACGGATGAGAGGAAGAGCCTTAGTTTCTAGAGCTTGCAAGTGGCTTTTTAGTCATGCAGTCTACATGCAAATTAAGACACTGAATTAGAAACGTGTGTCCTTTCACTGATTCATAGCTCTCACTCAAGGCCTGGAAAATCCTGGCCTGGTCATTTTAAGCTTGTGTGTGGACTGTGTCCTATATGAGTTCAACAATGTGAAATCACAAAATCATAAGGCATGCCCATTTTCTTCAGCCCTGCTTCTGGGTACATGTGCATGCGAGCTATTCTAGAGGCAAGACTCCCCCACTTAGAATACAATTTCTTCTCCTTCCCAGGAGAGGCTTCTATTCAAAGCTCAGGTCTAGGGTGACCATGACCTGGCACAGTGATTTATTGAGGACCTCTCCCCAGGCATGGCAGGCTCTGATTCTGAGAAGTAGAATTTCACACAATTAGAGGACTCTGTGTAGAAGAATACAAATGTAGGTAGGTCTGAAGTAATGCTTATTTAGAATGAGGGGATCAATCACAATAATTGATAAAGTCTTGGAGATTTCATGTTCTTCTACACTAAGATCCCATGAGGCCACTTCCCAGACATACTAGTGTAGTGCTTCCTGGTTGTAGCTTGGCATCCCACCTTACCTAGGAAATGCCACCAAACCCAGTAGATCGCAGCAGGCTCAGGGCTCTCCACATATGCTCCTGATCTTTAGCAAATGTACCCGGATATTATTTACTTACTAGTTTGTTTATTTATATGCTTTATCCATTTCCAAAGGACCTGAAGCAGAGACTTGCCGTCTGCATTCCGGCAATGTGGCAGGAGCTGGTAAGACACAGTGCTGGTGCATGTCTTACACCCTCTGTTTCTCATCTGTCCAACCCCACCTGCTCCTCTCCTCACCACCCTCCGCCCCCATGGCACAGGCAAAGTGTCAAGTCTCTGTTTGTTCTTTAACACTGTTGAGAAGTATTGATTGCTTTTGAAGCCATGATTCTCAACTGGGGCCTATTTGAACCCCTAAGGACTTTTGGTAATGCCTGCAGACATTTTGGATTAGCATAACTTGTGTGGTGGGGTCACTAATCTGAATGTAGTGGACAGAGAAAAGGGACTCTGATAAATACCCTACAATGCACAGGACAGTCTCAGCATTACATGAGTTACACTGTCTAAACCAGCAATTCTCAACCTGTGGGTAGTGACCCCTTTGGCAAATATCTCCAAAAATATTTATGTTACGAGTCATGACATTAGCAAAATTGCAGTTGTGAAGTGCCATGAAGATAATTTTATGCTTGGGGGTCATCACAATATCAGGAACTATATTAAAGAGTCGCAGCATTAGGAAGGTTGAGAACCACTGCTCTAAACTGTCAGTGGTGCTAAAGGTGAGAAACCTTACTCTGGCAGGATTTCGGAACCCTGTTCTGTGCTCCTTGAACCACACCCACAGAATCTGTGCTTGTGACTCATTGAGGCAATCATTTGTGTATATATATGCCTGCTTTACCCACTGGATGTTGAATTGTCTGAGGGATTTTAATCTTTTTAGTGACCCCCAGAACCTACCTCTTGCACACATTGAATTTTCTGCTATGTTAATTCAAAGTGAGGGGCTCTACTATCTTTATCTGAGCCATGTATTAGTAAATCTACCTTATAGTACCCTATTTTAAAATACTTTACTGTACAAGAAGTGTGTCTTTGGCAAGGCTGTAAATGTCTAAAGGGGAAAAATTATGTCTTTCTTACACTTTTCCCACAACATTTCTGTTGTAGCTAAGCATGCAATAAGTTCTCAATTGATTGCAGATTAATTATCTACTGATTTCTCCCAAATATTAATAAAGTTTAAAGTTACAGAGAAAGTGTCTGGTGGAAATACCTGAAATTCAATAGGAAAGTTTTAAATTTTGAAAATGTATTTGAGTGAGGACATGTGTGCTATAGTAACATGCAAAGGTCAAAGGGCAGCCTGTTGGAGTTAATTCTCTCCTTCTATTATGTGGGGCCCAGGAGTTGAACTCAGGTTATCTGACTTGGTGACAGGCACCTTTACCTGCTGAGCCATCTCATTGGCTCCAAAAGAAAAACAAAATTTCTTTTTTGAGACATGGTTTCTTTGTGTAGCCTTGACTGTCCTGAAACTCACTCTGTAGACCAGGTTGGCCTCAAACTCACAGAGATCTGCCTGCCTCTGTCTCCAGAGTGCTGGGATTCAAGGCATGTGCTACTACTGCCTGGCCAGAACAATTTTTGAAAAGGGAAAAAAATCATATTGGATTAGAAAGGCATCCGGAAGAAAAGTTACAGAATGTTGTCTAGCAATGGCTTTAACTTATTAAGAGAATTATGAGTTTATGATAACCAGAATTAGTGAAAGTTAATCTAATTGGTATAGTTATATCTTGAGGCTTGTTGAACAAACTGCTTTGGGTCAGGGTTTCAAGGCCAACACTGTGGTTTCAAAGTAAACGAAGTGGTAAGTGACTGTCAGTGGGTCAGTCTCCCAGATGTTTTATTTACAGAGCAAAATCAACCTGAAGGGGATGTGGTTGCTAAGAGTCAAGACTGAAACAGTGCTTTAAGGCCCAATGATGGTGCTGCATGATACCCTAGCTCTTGGAGCCTGCACAGACCTTTCGAGTAAATGAAGGATTACTTATGGATTATCTTGGGGAGGTTTTAGATTGTTCATGCCCATGCTTTTCCTATTTTTTGTGTGGTGACTGGGAGATTTCCAGGGTGCCACAAAGTAGAGAAAAGCTCCCATCAATCTACCCAGGTGCTTGACAGGTGAAAATCAGAGGGATGAGGGGAGAATCATTCGGGGAACTCAGGTGGTTTAAAAAATCACAGCAAAGCTTCATCTGTTTCAACTTGAATGACAACAAGAACAAGCATGAAGTTTCAAGATGCCTTATGCCAGTCCCTTTGAAGCCTGGATCCATTATCTTTCATCTAATACCATGGAGTGTGCAGGCTGTCATAGGACCTCAGGATGTTAGTGGGTAGCAGGAAGGGAAAATCATCCCTGAGGCTCAGGACTTCCATTATTTGGGGGATACACAGCTTTATCACTTCCTTACTGATTGTACTAGTGGAAAAGAATCAATTCTATTTCTCATTTTTCCCCAGGCTCTGTGCTATGCAATTTGATGTTATCTCTGTCGTCTAGTCCCCCCCCTCCTTCTACTTCTCCTAGTCCATAAAGGCACAGTATAGATCACATGGTAAATAAGTTAATATATCTTGACTAATGTTTATTTTTAAAACTCTTAATTTTAATAAAAGTGGGCCTCTACTCTGCCTGTCCATAATTTCTTATTCCAATTTATCTGGGTACACATTGCATAGGTACAAGATATTATTTCATATGAAGCACATTTTAAAACTACATTGCTTTATGATAATACATATAGTCTATTACCTTTACTAGTATAAATAATTAAGAATCAGTTATTACAAAGCCTGGTTTAAAATCATGTTTGTTTAACTTTAGACACAGAGAAGTAGAGGCCTATGTGCATTATAGGTAACCCTTCCTTGTACACACCTATGTCGGTTTTCTTATCTCATTGTGTAATAGACATTGAAACTTGAGACACAAAAGAAGGTGGAAAAAAAAGAAGTGACCAACTGCTCCTGACAAAAGAGACAAAGATAAAATTAGGCATATGACCAAGCCAGGTTGGTGACGATCTTTTGTTGATGATGATACATGGGAACCAGAAGAAAATAGTGACTTCTTTTCAAGGATGACTAAACAGAGTGGGTGTGCATCTGGAATTTTCTTTAGGCACTTTCCTGGGATACTCACAGGGAATCTTCATTGTTAGAGTAGAAGTCAGACCTACCATGAGGAATGGGATAGATGGTGAAGGAAAGCAGGGAGGTAGAAGAGGGGCAGATAATGCATCCCGGAATCTGTTGGCCTCCTAATTCAGTAATGCCTAAAGCCAATGTCTCCAATGTCTTTCAGTTCCAAGAGTCAATCAGTCTCCCATCCCTTTATTTTCTTGCTCATTTGTTTGAATTGGTTGTTTCCATTAACAACCAAATTAGCTCTGATGAGTACCACCTGAAGACTGCCCAGGTGGATTGTCCAAATCAATGTGATCAATCTTGGACCAGAATTCCTCTCCCTAGAAAAACTTACAGTTGACAGCTGTAGGCCCCAAATGGGAAATGCTTTACTGTAATGCCTATGACTGTATCCACCATTAGTGAATCAATCACATTAATTGATATATTAATGATCCCATAAGGTCCCACTTGCTAGCTCATGATCATGAGCAGCTGTGCCTGGAAGCCAGAAAAGGCTGTCTTTATGCTGTGTCAGAATATTATACAGGTGGTAACTTGAGTATTGTCTATATAATTGTAGTATAAGATGTTTGTTTTAAGAAATCTCTCTCTCTCTCTCTCTCTCTCTCTCTCTCTCTCTCTCTCTCTCTCTCTCTCTGTGTGTGTGTGTGTGTGTGTTATACACGTGTGCCTATTCAGAGAGTAGAGAACAGTGACATTGGGCATCTTCCACAACCTCTCTCTACTTTATCTTTTGAGGCAGGATCTCTTGCTGAGCTTGGTGCTGGAGTAGTCCCAGGGATGCTCTTGTCTCACCTCCTCAATTCTCCATAATCCTAGGAGCATCCTTGCAAACAAGCTTTTACATGGGTGATTGGGATCAAGTCAGGTCTTCATGCTTTCCAGGCAAGAACAGAGTTCTCTCCCCAGCACCAGCATCTTGACCTCAACTTAGTAGTTCAGTCTTGTGAAGTCAGTTTCAAAAGTGTATGGTGTGGAGTTTGGAAAATAGTATGGTACTAATTTGACCACACACACAAGGACAGAAAAGCATATCTTACTAAAATAGGCTACTTAACCCCGAAACAGAAGCATAGTCCTATCCTATAATGTTTTAGGAACTGTGGTTTTCACACTATAGAGTTTTGAGTGTCCTCTGGACTGTGAATGAGAATTCCTAGAAAGAAGTGTTTCTGCAGACACTGATTGGCTGATGAGAAAGTCAATAGTGTGGAGAGATTTATATGTTACAGGTTCAGAGGTTGATTACCTTATCTTGGGCTAGCTTTAGTCCCACCCCCACCACTCCCCACCCCACCCCACCTCAGCCATTCCTTGCCTGCCTCCGTGTCAGAACCAACATCCTGTGACTAATACATAAACTGCCTTAGGAATCTATTCATTTAGCAGATCCACTGGCTTTTATGGAACTTCAAGAATGACATCAGATAGCATCTTGGTTGGGCCTGTAGAACAGTTTCTCCAATCTTGCTGTAACCAACTCTCTGATGGTACTCAACCATGTATTTTAAACTTGTCTTGATTTATGACTTCCCTTGTTCTAAAACTATAAGACTTCATGAAACTGCTTCCATATTGGAACATGGAATTTGGGGAAACTTAAATCTGTGTTCCTGGGCCATGGTCACTCAGAATGACTCCAGAATAGACTAGCTCTTATTCCTTTTAAGATGGCAGTTTTGTTTTTTGAGTTGATAAGACCAAAGCCAAGTTGTTTTTTTTTTTTAATAAATCAAAAAATATTTTTAAATGTGAGAATTGATTATTGATATTAAATCCCGATTAAGCAAAAGCTATTGACATACTATTCTGAGTCCTCTGACTCATGAAGCAATTCAAATATGTTCTGGTGAACCAGGTCAGTTTTAAGAGGGTACTGTCATATAGTTTGGAGAAGTCTCAGCAAGAGAACAGAAATTACAAAACTTCTATCTCTTTAAAAAAAAAAAAAAAATCAACCCTTTTGCCTCCAGAGGATGCAAGTTGAAAACGTCTTTGTGTTTTCACTTACAATTTTATTTCTGTTCTCACACCCCACCCTCCTTTACATGAATATTAAGGACCAAGGCTTTAGCAACAGGCATTTAGTTGTGGGGGAGGAAGGGGTAAAGGGAAAAGTGTTGTGTATGGCTTTTCATATGTTAATGGATTGATTCCATGACAACCATTGAAAAAAGAAGGGCTGGGAACAAAAGGTGCTGCAGGAGAGAGGATGGGGCTCTTTCAGGCCTTGTAAGAATAAGAGCCCAGAGCCTCCTCTCTGAAAGGTATCTGATGGCCATGCCTCAAAGGGCTTTGTCTTAATGGTGCAGAGTCAGTATGGAATTAATGCAGAGTTTTATGACTCCAAATTTCACCCTCAACGATGTTTCCCCTTTAAAAGGTGGTGAATAAGAATCTGAAACCAAGAGGATGTTTCAAATCACTGCTCCCATTGGGACCTGCAACAGCGTCTATCGAGGGGACACACTAGACTATCGGTTCCAAGCATCAGACATTTCGGTTTTGAGTTAAAAGGTCAAGGGCTTTTATCTCTGAGTACAAGAAGGCTTTTAAAGCTGGCTGACTAGAGAAACCACAGTGGGAATGGCTGCTCTCTCTCACACATGCATAGTTTGAACACTGTTATCCCCAGTGACGTGTTGAAATGGTCCAGACACAGACAAGAGCAGGTCACCGGACACTGGTGGCACTCCTGGGCTTCCTTGACCAATGAAAAGAATTCCCTGCTGGCTATTTATCCTTCCAGAAGCATGAGGTAGCATTCTCATGCCAGATTCTCTAGAGTTGAGTACTGCTAAGTCTTCCTGTGAACTTCAGTGGTCACACACATGAATTAGCTGTTGTATCATGAGAGCACAATGCAGTCCTTCTAGCCTTTCTCAGACAATGTAAAGCATTACATTCAGCAATAATGCTGATTCTCCTCATTTTCTATCCAGCCTTGTTTTCTCTCATGTGTATTCCTCAGTCTTTGATTGAATTATATTGAATTCTTCTCTCCCCCCCCCCCCCAAATAGTTGCCAGAGACTAGCCACCAGTAGCTGTGATACAGTGTTTTCTCTGTTTGGATGGACACAAGGGCTTTCATCACAATGGAATGCTTATGGAATTGCATGTTTCAAAGGACACTAACATGAAAATACAACTTCATTCAAAGTCAGGTTACAATGATGAATAGCAAGGCCACACTGAGGACTGAAAGAATGCCTAATTTGCCTCGAAAGCCCTGGCTTTCCTTCCCTTGAGTAGTTATAAAATGTAATTCATGTGTTGTTTTTTTCTCATAAACTTCATGAACTTAGTCCCACTTTCATGTTATTCATAACTCTGGTGGAATAGAAAGAACAGAGATATTGCAGTTACCAGGAACCCCAATTTGAGATCTAATAATATTGTACCATATTGTATTGCAAATATGATAGTTTTTTCAAAATGATCTTTTCAAATGGTTATTTTGCTTGATATTTGCAATGTTGAATTTGACATCTCCCGATATTTTAGCAAATAACACTGAATGAACTATTCATCAAAATTTTAAGTGTTTATTCTAGTCTAGGGGTGGGCCATATTTGATCAGTACAAAGATGATATGACTGGTTCTGATGGAAACGTAGCTTAGTATGTGGATAATTGTGTTAATCAAGAATCATAGCTTTAGTAATGTTTTAGTGTCTGATTGTTTCTGAAATTAAGACTTAATGTTTAAATTGATACAAGAGGTGAGAGGTGTTATGATGGAAACTTCACCCCAGCCCCTGACATCCATGTACCCAAAGAGTCTGGGACATTATGGTGGAAGTTCCACCCAAGCCCCCCCTCCCCTATCTCCCTCCAAACCTGCTGCATCTCAGAAAGCCTGCCAAATGATAACCCCTTCCCCAGAGATGCTCAAGACCACTCCCACAGGGCATTTAAACTGCCTCCCAGAAAACAGGTTTATCTGGTCTCCCTTTCCCATCTCCTCTCTGGGGGACTGGAAGGCCATTTGGGAGTGCTGTATCCATTAAATGTGGGCTTTTTCTAATTAGGTTTGATTTGGATTGCTGTAGAGACTTATCAGGCTGTAGAAACTTTTCAAGGGGTAAAAAACAAAATGCAAAGGAAAGACATCTGCTTAGACAAAATCCAGTCAAAACAGGAAAAGAACTCTTGATCAACATAGGGACAGGGTGAGTTTTAGGCACACTCAAGTATTCGGGGTCCCAGGCCACGTTCGCGGTCACCCCAATCACCAGGCGGATTCGAGAGCTTGCTGCAAACTGCACGAGGCTTTATTGTAATTTAACGAACTAACCCCATGTTAGCTCGGGTCTTTCACCCACCCGCCATGGTGGACGGCTAGCAAAAGACGGCTCCTTGGGTCTCCCAAAAGATCTTATAGGGCAGCGTAAGGGGAGTGTCTAGGGGTACGCACAGGCTCACGATTGGTGTGCTTCCAGGCTTGGAGGGCTTGCCCTGTGTTGATTGGTCAACTGGTTGTTATGGCCCATAGGCCCTCCCAGGGTGGTTGCTATGCTCTCTACGTCATTGTCGTGCGCTTGTCCGTAAAGCACACCCAGTGTCGTAAAGCATAGCGCCACCAGCTAACTTCTGATTGGTTCCTTGTCACAAGACAGGCATCTGACCTCTACGTGACCAAGGCAGGTTTATGGCAAGCACGTGTTCGGCTGTTATGGCTGCCAAAAGGAAGCTGGTTCCTTCACACCTATAAAACCCCATTTTGCCACTAGATGAAGAACATATTGCAAAGCACATGTCTACAAAACTTTTGATGTACACAAGAGCAAAACTAACTCGAAGTCCATGATGAGTCAAGCTCTGACTTGTTTTGAGGACTGAAAGAAGCTCCCCCAATACAACTCAAGAGATCTGAGAAAGGGTACATGGAGACACCCTGCCTTCCAGCACCACATTCTTAAAACAAATACCTCATCAAGTCTTCAATAAATGCCTTGCATATTATTCCCATGGCAAAGTAATACAACTAATGACAAGGGCTTAGAATGAGCACAGGTCTTCTCCAAGGAAAGGAAAACAGCCATACTTGGCTTGCCCCCAAACAGCTGTGCTCAGGAGTCTATCACTCCCTCTTGAAAACAACCACCACTACCCTCACACACAGTTGCCAGCATTACAGCTCTAGTTAATTGGTTTGGGGAGAGGAGGGACACTTGACTCAAGAATAACCACTGTTTACAGACTGCCTAGTGGCCTGCAACACCATCTGATTTTACAAAGCTTTTCTGAGAAAGGATGCCTGAAGTAGAGAGGAAACGATCAGATGTGTTTGTAGGGTGTTTAAGGACAAGAGATACACAGAGGGAGGCAATTATTTGGAAGTGTGAGCAGAAACTGAAGGACAAAGAGAGAAAAGCCATAAAGACCTGAGACAATAAATAGGCACCAAGGAAAGGACAGGCAGAGCAAAGGACTGAATGGTTTCCTAGCCAGATGGGGTGCATGCTAGTAACCTGACTGCTTGGGAAGGAGAGACATGAGGACCATGAGTTTCGAGACTAGCCTGGGCCTATGGTACCAATATGTCTCAACAAACCAACCATTAAAACAACAGTTGGAGAAAAGATAAAATCCTGCTGCTGAGGAGTAGGACAGTGCTGACCACTGGAGCTGACCTGACCACACAGGGACATTCCCTGGGGTCTGGTTCCACTGTCACTCTGTTCTTTCAGAAAGACACCAGGAGGGCTTTGACTTGCACTAACCTAAGAGACTTGTCCACATTTCTTATAGTCAAAGCAAGCTAAAAGTGCAAGCCATGAAAAGAAACCCTGCAAGAACTCACACAGTATGATACAAATAGGTCCCTCAGGTGTGCTGGCTTCGTCTAAAATAAAACAGATCAGAGGACCTGCACATCTTTTCACCTGAAGATTCATGAATGTTAGCATCATTTGAATATCAGATCTTCATAAGAGACAGAAGGGATCTGGGGTTACACATTGCAAGAATAGTGAGCACAAACCTCTACTTGGGAAGGCATCAATCCAAATGCTTTGCCAGCCAGCAGACTAGAAAACAGGGAAAATGTCTACTGTGAAAATTGTGGGCTGTCTTCATCTGTAGCGAACTTGTCTGCAGATTGTTGTCGGACAACAAATGAACAGAAAAGAAACTCCCAGTTTGAATCATAAAAACAGGTAAATCAGAGTCCAGAAACCTATAGCTAAGTCACCAACCCATAGCATCTCAAAGCACAGTGGCAAGAGCAAAATTTCTACCACATCCTCACAGACTGTCTTGCTTGGTATCACATTATCAGAAGAAGCTAATGGAATTTGGGAGCTAAACTGCTCAAAAATGGAGCCCATCCTAATCAAGAGAGTGGGCTGAAGAGTGGATCAGAATCAGGGAAAAATAGGATGTTTGCAAACTACGTGTCCCCCACCCCTCAAGCCTCATCCTTTATGACTCTAACTATAGGACATCAGAACAATAGTTATTTATTTTCCCTCAGAGTCCTCCAGTCTGTGCTTCTCTGAGTAACAGAGATTAAGACTGATTTGTGGTAACAGACTCTCAGATGTCGCTGTCTGAACCACACCAAGAATCTTATCGTCAAGTTAGTTAAAATTTACTCTTTCATAATTCAACTGTTTAGACAGCTATATATTTCAAAGTACTGTATTTCTATTTTTTAAAAAAATTATACTTGGAAGGAGATGGTCTAAGAACTTACTCATTGGATGTCTAAACCCTTGAATTGTATTGAGCATATGAATATTATGCTTTTGTATATATCATACATGATACATATAATACATGATAAAATTTAATTTATGAATTAGGTAAGAGAGAACAACAACAATAAGAAAATAGAGACATCATAACAATATACTGTAGCAAAAGTGAGTGTGGGGGTTGGAGAGATGGTTCGGTGGTCATGAACACTGGATGCTTCTAGAGGCAAGGCTTTGATTCCCAGCGCCCACATGGTAGCTCAGAACTGTTTGTAACTCCAGTGCCAGGTGATCTGCTGCCCTCTTCTGGTTTCTACTGGTACCAGGCATAATACCTGGATTATGGACAACATTACACATGACTTCATGATACCATTATTTACTAGATTTAGTGTCTAATAGAAATAATGACAGCAATCATACATGGGGGTAAATTGATTCTCAGTTATGATTTTATTAGCCTTTCTTTCTTTTTTTTAAAAATCTGTCTGGGTCTTGGTTAGTAGAACTCATTGACTTTCTGAAGTAATTAAGATTTGTGATTTCTTTGCAAGATACCGAGGGACAGAACACCATAAAATTCAATATTATGAATTGTAGGAATATTTCTAAGATTTTAGAAACTTATAATAATCAACTAAAAAACCACCAAACAGTCCTGGATTTTAGTTGCTTGATTAGAAATGTTTTATTATACATACCTCTGGAGTGGATAAAATACTGGGTTTGATATCAAATAATTTTTCCATTGCCTCAAGTATTAAAGATATGATGTTGAAAATGTATTATTTCTTAAATTCTTGACTTTGCTTCATTTATCTATAAAATAGGTAGAATATTATTTGCTATATAGGAGGCCTTTCCAAAAGACTGAGCTAAAATAATCTTGGTTGATATGTTGTAATGGGCCCTGGAATGATAGACAGTTATTTTTCTTGCCAAACTTTGTGAAATTGGATAAAAACAGAACATTGTGATTACTAGGATTCAACTTACTTGTTCTTTTGAAAGAAACCAAATGGAGCTGGTTTTGGGTGTTTTAGAATGGTCTTTTCATGGAAATGACTTCTCCAGGTGACCAAAATCCATGCTTTGCATAAAATATGGAGCTATCTAATCAAAATTCCACCTATGGGCTCCCTTTTGTATTAGATTATCTTATAGATAGAAAATGAAGGAAGACATTGGCAGCTGCCTAAATAATTCTAGTCAACTCTAATAGGGGACATATTATGTGTATTATTGTCAGTAAAAGTGACTCATAGCTTAAATTATCTAGATCATTGCTTCGGTTCTTCCTTGACCTCATGTATGCATATAACCTTAGTATTGGGGTAATATGAGGGAGGGTGGGCTAGTCTAATTTTAATTTATGATAGTTCTTTCATGTGTTTCCTGGGTCTAACAGCCTCATGAAGTCACCACATCCTTCTTTTGCTACTTGTGGTAACCTGCTGGAGAAGAGTGTGGCATAATCCTCACACTATAAAGACTGTCTCAGAACAAAAGGTCCTTTTGATGTTGTTGCCCAGAGACAAAGCTATCACATTTTCCTCACCAGCTCAGTATGTTCTCCACAGGAGGATTTGGAAATATTGATCTCTATTTAAAGAATCTTGGCATATTACTCCAAACTGACAAAAAAATATGCCATTTTTGATGTATGTGTTAAGTATTCAGATAAATGGAAGCCTAAGAAAACATGCCACCTCATCTATCTACACAATAGCTAAACTTATGGGTGTGTAATGGCATCTTGCCTTGCCAGTGAACTTGTAGTGGTGGCCATACCCTTTGGGCATGGTTTCAGACACAGATGTGACCCATTATATGGTAGAGAAGGGTCTGTCTTGTTCTCTCTTAGGTTGCAGAGAGCATTGAAAGAGCTAATTAAAACACAGAAATTTAAAAAAGGAAAGAAAGAAAGATGGGAAGGGAGGCAGGGAGAGAGGGAGGGAGGGGAGAAGGGAACCTAATAACAGCAATAGGACCTATAGAGAAAATGGTTATTAGAAGAAGTCTTGTATCACGAATCAGAAACCTTGGTTGTCCACTCAGGAGCTGTGGGCCACTGGGAAAGTCCCTTCTTCTATTCAGAGCTCCTGAGAAAGGCTCTGGACTTAGATTAGACCATTCTGCCAAATCAGAATCCAGACTCATCTTCCTACTTGTTAGATTTTCAAAACCTACCTGAACATCGAACATTTCTTTGTTTGCTGTATGGAACCAGAGCTGCAGCACAGACACTTGTGCTGCTGTTTGACAGTTTATACAAGTGGCTTAGACAAAGGGAAGCTCGCACCATGTCTCCTGTCCACAGCCAGTGGTAAACAATGTTGTGACCCTGGCCATATGTCGACAGTGGTACTTTTGCAAAGAATTATGCTGAAAGGCAGAGGCAGGTGGATCTTTGTGAGTTCAAGGCCAGCCTGGTCTACAGAGCCAGTTCCAGGACAGCCAGGACTGTTTCACAGAGAAACCCTGTCTCAAAAAACCAAACAAAAAAAAAAAAAAAAGAAATTAAGAAAGAAAAAAGAAAAAGAAAAAGAATTACATTGAAAATCATTGAAAATTCTATTTAAAGTTATCATCTCATTTTTGTCATTTGTTACAGGAAAAACTCTACCAATGTGTGTGGGGGTTGGAGAGATGGTTCAGTGGTCATGAACACTGGATGCTTCTAGAGGCAAGGCTTTGTTTCCCAGCTTCTCAACAATGCTACGCTTCCAAATCCTGTGATAGAAACTCTTTTTGTGAGAATTCATTTGCTAAGAGGTTTTTTTTTTTTTTTTTTTTTTTTTTTTTTTTTTTTTTGGAGCCCCTGATTGCATCTATTATAGTTATAAAAACATTGGTGAAAACAAAGAAGTGAGAAATTTAAATCAATAGGAATATAGATATATTGATGATCTTGGACACACACACTCACATAGCCCCTTATATAGGCATGAAACGTCAGATAAAGAAACCATTAAAGGGAAAAGCTAAAGATTAGGGGATAATAAAAGAAGAAATGTAGATAGAGTGGAGGGCAGTGTAATGGAGAGAAAGAAAAAGCTGTTAGCTTGTACTTCTCATTGAAATGAAAAGTTAGAGATTTGGCATAAGAAAAAAATGAGGAAATTTTCCATTTTCTGAAACATAAATCATATACATATATGTGACTACTACTAAATGGGGCTACTACTAAATCCCGTGTCATTTATTTGAGATTAAGGATGGTAAATATGTTGTTAATACCCATTAAATTAGCCTTACCACTGGAAATACAAAGACTTAAGTGTAGTTTACTACTTTTCCACTCAGACAAGACTAGGTGTTCTATGTTCCGGAATAGAATGCAGAAGACCAATGCTATTCTGGATGAAGGTGATGCAGTCATTTTCAAATTGTTCCTTGTAGAGGTGCTCAGGTTGTCAGTGCCACAGGCAATGTAAGAAGAAAAGAGTACATGTGCTTTTACACTCTGGGCCCCAAAGTAGAACACATCAATCATCTCTTGCCATCAGCTGGATGCCAGTCATGTGACTCTAGCTTAAAGCACAGGAGCTTGGAAAGTGGAGATTGTGAAAGAGCTAAAGAAAGTATCATTTGATAGGCTACCAGTCTCTGAAGCAGTTGTTGACATTTAAAACCAATGAATTTCACACTCATCTAACACCAGCATCCCAGTATCTACCACTGTTACATTAAAAAGTGAAAATCTGATGTTTTAATGCATCCCAAAAGGTAATGGCTATGTGGGCGACATAGCACCTTCCCCTTCGGGAGGAGAAGATGACCTGGGTTCATATCCCCATTGTTTTTACTTTAGTCTTGTTCTTGACATCTCTTTACACTATTGTGATAAATCCATGCATGGGAGGTTGTAGTTAGGAGTCTTTGTAGCTGTGGTCATTGGTCCAGCATTAGTATAATCATTAAAAATGTTCCTGTGTCTTAGCTAGGTTTTTATTGCTGTGAAGAGACACCATGACCACAGCAACTCTTATAAAGGAAACATTTAATTGGCACTGGCTTACAGTTTAGAGGTTTAGTCCATTATTGTCATGGTGATAATCACGGTGGCACACAGGCAGACATGGTGCTGGAGAAGAGCTGAGAGTTCTATAACTGGATCCTTGAGCAGCAGCGGGAGACAGTGAGAGAATAGCCCTGGTTCGAGCTTCTGAGTCCTCAAAGTCCACCCCCAGTGACACATTTCCTCCAACAAAGCCACACCTACTCCAGCAAGGACACACATCCTAATAGTGCTACTCCATGTGAGCCTATGGGGGCTATTTTCTTTCAAATCACCACACTCAGTAAAAGACATTGCTAAAATGAAATCAGTTGTATATTTTATACTATTTAAGAGCATTTAAATTTGTTTTAATTTGCCACACTAATCAGATCACCTCAGATTAGTCTTTTCTTTAAACATATGACTATAGAAGGGGCTCAGAGCTTTCTTTTAATTTCATGTATAATATCTCTCTCTCTCCATGCCATTCTTAGCTGCCTTATTTATATCTTATTTTGTTACTTGCCCTTAGTAGATGGTTCCAAAGTATTAGTTTTCATGGAAACAAAAATTCCTCTTATTTCATGCTTGTATTCCACTGGGCTGGGCAATATTTTGAAAAATCATGCCACTCTTGACATAAATAGATATGACAGACAATTCAAACAACTAATATTTAGCAAGGTACAGGACTGATTCCTATGATAATAGAAGTTTACTTTCACTTAATGGTCCAAAATCAGCCATGTAGTATCATGAACAAGAAACAATAACCTCAAGAGTACTTTCTTACCCTGTAGTAGACCAAGTTTTTTTCTGCCTGGTCCTGCTTACGTTAGTCCCAAATAAATACCCAGAGGCTTATATTAATTATAAACAGCTTGGTCAATGGCTCAGGCTTCTATTTGACAAGCTCTCTCTTATTTATTAACACATAACTATTAATCTATGTGTTTCTACATGGCCTTATCTTACCAGAGAATGGCTGGCATCCTATCTTCTTAGTAGCTACATGGAGTCTCCCTGGCAGCTTCTCTCTGCCTTCCTCTTCCCAGAATTCTCCTAGTCTGGTAGCCCCACCTATACTTCTTGCCTGGCTACTGACCAATCAGCATTTATTCTTCAACCAATAATAGAAACATATATACAGAAGGGCATCACCCACCATCCTGTCAAGATAGAAGGGAGCTACATCATACCTACATTCTAATACAGTATGAATGGCAGTGTCATAAGGTAAGACCTGGGAACTGTTCTCATCATTGCATGTTCAAACCTGGGAGCAAAGTCTCATCTGCAAGATGTCTAGGGAGAGTATAGTCCAATCCAGTAGCACATGGAACTTTCAGTACTTGAAAGGAAGAGAGAATTCTCATCTCCTGTAGTCTCTGATTCATTAAGGAATAAACTGGTGGAAACACAGCAGAATGCACCCTAGTGTCTATCAGCTTGTTTGTTTTCCGTTTTAAATGGAAAACAAACAAATGATGAGCAGAAGAGTAGACATAAAATCACAATAGATAAGTAGAGGACAAGCGTAGCGGAAGTGTACACAGCTAGGTGTAGTGGCATACTCCTTTAATCCCTGCACCAGGAAGATAGTAGCAAGTGAACCTCTGTGAATTCAAGGCCAACCAGGTGTACGTAGTGAATCCGAGGCCAGAAAGGGTGATACGGTGAGACTTTGGATAAGAAAAAAGTAAATATATTTACAATATGACATTTCATTGAATTATTAAAGTGTTCATTATATGTGCACATGTTTTATCTATTATGCATGTATACTTTATAGTTTTAAGAAAGGAGATGGTGACATATATACTGGCCTAAGTTACAGTTTTGAATTAGGGTTTCTCAGGATGTTCTATTAACTACCCAGTACACTCGAGGACAGGGAGTTATAATCAATACCTTCGTTTCAAGCATAAATCGATTTTGAACTCTCCAGTGACATTCAAAAACTGAATTGTTTTTCTATTTTATTCCCAAAATTTAGTGGGTTTTTGTTTTTTTGTTTGTTTTTTTTCTAGACAGGGTTTTTCTGTATTGCTTTGGAGCCTATCTCTTTGTTGCTCTGTAGACCAGGCTGGTTTCGAACTCACAGGGATATGCCTGCCTCTGCCTCCCGAGTGCTGGGATTAAAGGCGAGCACCACCAACGCCTGGCTAGTGTTTTTTTTTTTTTTGTTTTTTGTTTTTTGTTTTTTTGTTTTTTTTTTAATAATACCAAAAAAAAGTTATCTTCTTAAAAAAAAAAAACAGTGGAATTAAAATTCTGGGAATGAATCACTTAATCCCATGTCTCTAATGACCCTGCCTGGAACACAGAATATTTGAATGTGGAACACAGGCTTGTTTTGACAAGAAGCAGCATTTAATGTTTTAAAACTCTTTGATTGTTGTAATGCAATGGCAAGAAGCAAAGTGAACAACCTTAAAAAGGAAAGATGGAACAAACAATCAAACAAAAAAACAATGCCCTAAAGCAAACAAACGAAAGACCCCCAAACTGGCCTGTACTTAGCAGGTGCCCTTATGGCCACATACTTCACTGTAGTGTGATTGACATTTCATGGGCAGTCTGCCCTCCCAGAGGGAAAGACCTGTCTTGTCTCACCAGTGCAGCAGATCACACAGACATAATACAGGCTGTTCTTAGTAGATCCTTAGTGTATTAACATCCAGACAAGGTAGATACACTTGGGGGAAGAGTAGGAACTGAGATGGAAATGGGTGGTGGGTTGTGGGCCGCTGGGCAAGGATTTTTTCCTAGCAGTAATTCCATAAATGTTTGTTTACTAAAAGGCCAATGTGAGTTATTGGAATGTGCTGAGGTGGGAAGAAGACACAAAAACAGAACTCCCCAGCGCCCCCCCCCCAAAAAAAACGAGAAATGAAACATAGGTGTCAGAAAACAAATCAAACTAAAATTTCAAGGAATAGACTAAAATTGGTCAGGTGCTTTTTTTTTGAATCCTAGTAGTCTGTATTTCTACCAGTGAGCTTTGCCAACCTTCTGAGGGGACCCATCTTCATGACCCAATGAAACTACAATGGGAAAATGCTTCAAGGCCCATCAAGGCCTACCAACCCAAATGTCTTCAGGTTTGCTGTGTGTGTTCATTTCTGAAGTCAGAAAGAATGAACAGTGAAGAAAGCACTCTTTCAGGATGCTGCAAATAAGGCTGTGAAGTTGTGGGTTTGGGGAACTTTGTTTTGTTTTTGTGTCTTCTTCCTGCCTCAGCACATCCCAAAAGGGTAGGTAGAAGTATTGCTCATTCACTCAGCAAGCATTGATTTTGTATTTCTACAGATATGCTCTGCTGACATATAGGGATCCAATATGCATTAAGACTCATTCTTCAATTCCTATTGGCTTAAGATCTAAAGGAAGTAAAAGAGACAGATCCTACAGGCTGACTTGATAAAGGATTTCAGGAGAACCACAGACCCGAAGAAATGAAAACTATGAGAATGTATTATAGTAAACTCTGTAAGATCTATCATGTATGAAATCTAATTGTGAAGTAGAAAAGGGTGGAATTCTAGTCTAGAGTATGGTAATAGTTGAAGATTGGCTGTTAAAAATCTGAGGATTAGTACAAATATGTGGGTTAGTCCATGCAAGGATTCCTGATTAAAACTAAGCAGAGTTCTGTGGTAGTAGAGATAATGATCTTCCTGGAGAAGGGCACAGGGAAAATGGAGTCAGAACATTTTCTATTTTTTTCAACACACTTTATTAAAACAGAACCCAGAAAAGCAAAATAATTACAACTCCAGAAGAAAAGAATAGGTGGTCCATAATTATGAAGAAGTTACAACAGCATACACTTCTCTGTGTGTGCACGTTACTGTGTGTGGCTGCGGGTAGCCTTGTGTGTGTATATGGAGGCCAGAGGCTGACATCATTGGCTTCCTCAATTGTTTTCCATTTTGTTTTTAGGGTCAGAGTCTCTCAATGGACCGGGAGCTTACTGATTTAGCTAGACTATGAGTCCTACGGACCTTCCTCTCTCCTCTTCCCTAGTGCTGAGATCATAGGCACATTTAGCCATTCCTGCCTTTGTATTATCAAATACAAAGGACCTGCACTCAGTCCTTCATGCGTGCTCTGCAAACACTTTATTGGCTGTGCTATCTACCCAGCCCTTTATAATAGCAAATGTTCTTACAAGAAATAACAAGGAGTTGTGATACTCAGAGGCCTTCCTAGAAACAGCAACCTCCAAGGATGTGTATTGATGGAGTCCGGAGAAAAGCTGGTAGGTAGAAAGCCAAAGTGCAAGTTTAAAGTCAAATGCCAGTAGGTATGATGGTTATACTTGCTTGTGGCTAATATGTAAATAGACACCTATCACAATTTAATCTTTGAAAGTTAAAATTGTCATGTGGCAGAAAATTTTGGGCAAACTATTATTTCCATGTAAGCGATTGTTATTATATTATTTACATTGGAAAAATCAATCCCAAATTAATCTTTTGAAAGTTGATGAACATGCTTATTCATTCACTATACTCACATTCATTAAAGGCCTGCTTTGCATTATATAAAGCATGATAAAGATTAGGAAACTATCTTGTTATTCCTTTAGGCTCCTCGAGCACTTCTGTATTAGGTTTATTTTAGCCTAAAGACGAGATAAGGCAGCAACTTCCTAGCAGCCTTAAGAGATCTGCTTAATTCTCACAGATGCTCTAGCCAATGAGCTTGGTGAATAATATGCAATCTGTGTCTTCCATGCGTATCTGGCTAGTCATACTAGCAAATAATTTTAAACTAGAGGAGCCAGAGTTCCAGCAAGTATGAGAGGGATGGACTCTTCTTAGGATATTGGGGTTACCTGGTAAATGTGATTGTGCTGTTTTTGTACACAGCACCCTTTGGTGTTTTCCTGTGAGCCAACAAATGAATGAAGCTGTCAGGAATAGGCCATTCGACAGACCTTTCCTTACCCTTGACAGTCCTGAGTAAGGGAGCTCTCCAGGGAAAACTGCACTCAAGCTACAAAGAACATTTTACTTGAGGGTATTGAAGAATATGTGACTCCTGTTTCAGGAGACCTTGTTCCAGTCACAGCTTGTACCAGTGGTGGGAACCTTGACTCCAGGAAAGACAAGCTTGTGCCACCTCAAGACCTTATGTGAGAAGAAATGAACCCTCATTGGCCACTGATATTTATTTTGTGGAATTTTAGTAAGCAAGTGAGGAACTAAAAACAGGCCTCCAAAGAAAAGAGTTGGAAACAACCCCAGCCCCCATAGGGAGCAAAGGGCAGATCAGCAGGAGACGATTCATATTCTAAAACTGACTTCACTTTTTATGAAGTAGCAGAGGTTTCACCTGGGCCATAGTCTATGCACTGAGAACATGTTTCCCTGATTTCCAGGAGTGCTGGTCTTCACATTTTTAAATTTCCCAAGTTAGGTGTTTTGTAATTGGTTTGACTAGGTGTCATTCACACTATGGATGTTCCTGTTTGCTCATATGCACAAGACCTTTGGAAAGTGTGTCACTAGCTTAGAGCAAAGTTCCGAGGTTCACAGCAGTTTCTTCAAGTAAGAAATGCTTTGTCATCTACACCCCCAATGGCACTGAGGCTGCTGTGGGGAAATGCACACATCAAAGATTCTTCTCCATGATTTAAGAGCCTTCAGCTGGAAATGTGAAAAAAAAAAAAAACAAACAAAAAAAAACAACTCTTCAAATGCCTTCACCTATTTATTCTGTTTACATTTTCCTTTTCTTTATAGAGGCATAAGGATGATATATAACCCCAAGGAAATCTGAATAGGCTCTCTTAGTATGTTTGCAACAGAGAATGCTAAGAGATAAAAAAGAACACCACGGTTTAATTGGCAGCTTCTTAATCTTTCTGAGTGGTATGTAAAATAATGATGTGTTTTACAAGAAATGATATCCCAGATTGGATGAAATCTCAAAAAAGCTCCCTTTTGCCAGGAGTAAAAGTCAGCCCTCTTCACAGCATGGTGTATAATGGAACACAGGCCTTGCAGAAAGAGGCCAAGGAATCTACCCTAAAGTAATGTTTTATGGATTTTGTGCAAAATGCCTAGTGGAGTGCCTGGCAGTTATGGTGCCTTAGGGACCCATCCTAGGAATTGTTCCCACAGGCAGTTCTGAACTCTGATCTGGGTGCACGCTGCTTGCAAGCATACTTCGAACTTGCCAGATACAATGCATATTTGTGGAATGAACATATTTCTAAGAGTTTCCAATTAGTTTTGCATATCATGCAGGTTATTCTGCTATTTAAAATTTCCCTTGCATGATAATGTTTTCATGTAATTTGTTTATACTTTGCTGTTGGAAACGTATCTCAGATAAATTTCATCTAGTGCTGTTTTTTAATTGGCTTAAAAATTTTTAAATGGTAGAATCCGTGGCTCCAGAGGATTATGCGAATGGTCCAACACTGTGACACAGTTCAGATTATGATTTACCTATTTCAAAAGCCCGTGCCCTTGATGATATGTGTGATTAAATATACTTCCCACCTCAAAATCACTCCAGTAAGATGCTAGAACCACAGGGTAAGTCCCTAGCAGAAAAGGTAAATACATGAACAAATTATAGAAGGCTCAACTATGAAAATATAAAATAGACAGGCTTCTTTGAAAAAATGATGTCACAACACAGAGCCATCTACACGATGAATTGGTAATAAAGAATGAGTGTCCATAAACAGCAAAAAGACCTATCTTTTCTTAGAAACATTACAACAAGGGTATCAAAGGTAGTTTAATTGCCAAGACACTTCTTAAAAACAATGACCTTGGTGAAGTAATTCAACAGAGTAGGACATGCTTTTATCACTGATGGAATTCCCTTATAAGGAGTTCACTGCCCATACACGCCAGTTTCTTGGTGAAGATATTGGAACTTTGGCCAGATCTATACTAGCAACAGAATTGGGTATGACTAGGACTTGTGTTGTCTGATTGGCTGGGACATAAGGTGATATCTGCAATTTATGAAGTGTGATAGTTACAGCTGGATGTCTAAGTCAGTCTCTGGAAATTGGTTTCATTTGAGTCTCGCAAAGTGAATTTCTCCATGTTGTCTCAGGGATAAGACTTTGACTCCTGGGTCTTGGGGAAAAAAAAGAAGGAAAGAAAAAAAGAAAAGAACTGATCTCTTAACTAATGTTAGTTACTTTACCATCTGTCATGTTATTGTGGCAAAGTGGGGAAAAATTAGAAAATTTCAGCCTGTGTAATTTCATTTTTCAAATTATATGTATATTTTAGCATTTTGAGCTGAACTGAATAAAAGTGAATAAATTTTGTTAGCTATGGTTTTGAAGTTTCTAATAAAGGAAAAGTAGTCTGCTTTCTTGTTGATGAGATACTATGTGACACATTACAAGTTTCAGAATACTGTGATATGGGAAGCAGCTTGTCTTAGTTAGGGCTTCTATTGCTGTGATGAAACACCATGACCAAAAAGCAAGTTGGGAAGGAAAGGGTTTATTTGGCTTTAACTTCTATATAGCTATTCATTATTGAAGGAAGTGAGGATAGAAACTTAAACAGGGTAGGCTCCCAGAGGTAGGAGTTGGTGCAGAGGCCATCCAGGGTAGCTGCTTACTGTTTTGCTTCCCATGACTTGTCAACTCGCCTTCTTGTAGAACCCAGAACCACCAGCCCAGGGTTGGCACCACCCACCATGGGCTGGGCCCTGCCCCAATGATCATTAAATGAGAAATGCCTTAAGCTGGCTTTCAAGGAGATTTTCTCAGCTGAGGCTCCTGACGCTCTGATGACTCCAGCTTGTGTCAAGTTGACACACAAAACTACCCAGTACACAACCTAACTCCTAAAACAAAATTAACCCTATGGCCACTCCTGGATTAACCCACCATTGTGATTCTTAGGAATGTCCTGCCTGATACTAGTACTTTTAAGCAAAGAAAAATCTCCTTTTTATATTATATTTCTCTTTGGAGATAACTTGAGTGGAACTTAAAATGGACGAGGCAATCAGACTTTTCAGTCTGTGAAGTAGACTATGGATAAATGTGTGAAAGCTATAACTAATAAATTCTGTTTACTTAGAAGCATCAAGTTTTAAAAATTCAAATTATATCTTTATAGTATGCCCCCTTATGTTACACTTTTAAAATTTAATCAATCAATTGATTAATAATCAGTGCCTTTCACATGGTTGGTAAATATGCAGCCACTGACTTCATCTCTAGTCTCACACTATAGCTTCATTCTATAAGTTGTAAAGTCTTTGGGAATGGTAGGAACCCTGCCAGGAAAAAGGTGAGATGTTAAAGAATAGAGCAAAAACATTTGTGTATATATAGTCTCTAATGTAAGAGATGCAAACTAAAGCTTCTCATTTTCATGTTGGAAAGTGTTGTCATCCAATGGGACACATCCAATGGCCATTACCAAACCACAACCAAATACCTGGCAAGAAACAACACAGGGGATGAAAGCTTTATTTTGCTCACAATTGAGGAGATGTGGTCCATTTTATGGGAAAGGTGTGGTGGCAAGTGACTCTGACAGCAGAAGCATGATGCCTGCTTACATCTCAGCAGATCAGGACGCAAAATAGAACCAGAAGCTGGGCCAGGCTGGAATCCTCAAGGCCATGTCTAGGAATAACACATTTCCTTCACTTAGTCCCCTTCTAAAGGTCCCACAGCCTCCCAAAACAGTGCCACTACCTAGGGACCAACTTCAACACATGAGCTTGTAGGGGATACTGTACATCTAAACTGTGAAAAGGACATATATAGTGTCTTATTTTAGTTACCTTTCTATTACTGTTATGGGACACCATGACCAAGTCAACTAATTAAAGAAATAGTTTATTGAGGGCTTACAGTTTAGAGGCTGAGTCCATGACCACCATGGCAGGGAGCATGGCAGCAGACAGGCAGGTAGGCATGGCACTGGAGCAGTAGCTGAAAGCTAAAATTTGATCCATAAGCAAGACAGAGCAGACTCTCCCCCCTCTGTCTCTGTCTCTGTCTCTCTCTGTCTCTCTCTTCTCTCTCTCTCTCTCACACACACACATACACACACACGAGAGAGAGAGAGAGAGAGAGAGAGAGAGAGAGAGAGAGAGAGAGAGAGAGAGAGAGAGAACTGGAAATGATGGAGTGGACTTTTGAAACTTCAAAGACACTACCCCCTTTTCCAGGAAAGTCATACTGTCTAAACTTTCCCAATAGTTGTACTAACTGTGGACCAAACATTAAATATAAGCATCTATAGTGGCTATCTCATTCAAACTGCCACATATAGGAGTCATAGTGAAGGTGATGCTGAAGCTAGAGTATAGGATTGATGGAAATTGCTTTGTTAGAAAATGCCTGAGATATTTGGCATCATGGCACACACCTTTAATCTCAGCACTTGGCAGGTGGATCTTTGAGTGGGTTTGAGACCAACTTGGTCTATAAAGTAAGTTCCAGGACACTTAAGGGCTACACAGAGAAAGTCTGTCCTAAAAAAACAAAAACAACAGCAGCAGCAGCAGAAGGAGGAGGAGGTAGAGGAGGGAAGGAATGGAAGAAGGAAAGAAGGAAGGAAGGAAGGAAGGAAGGAAGGAAGGAAGGAAGGGAGGAAGGAAGAAACAAAGGAGAATGCTTAAGGTTAGGAATGTTAGCCCTTCTGATGTAGCATCAGAAGGGTGGAGATGCTTTTTGTATTTTGATATTTACATATACATTGCAGTGGAAATCAAAGAAAGTAATAGGTGGGAAAGACCATCCAAAAGATAGCTGAGACTGGGATGTCACTGTTAGTAGAGAGGTTACACGGCACTCTTAAATTGCTGGCCTTCGTCCCCTACATAGTGTAAATGAGGCATGGGAGTGCATGTCTAGATCCAGAACTTTGGAGTTGAGGCAGGAGGACAAAAAGTTCAGGATCATCTTTGGTGACAAAGTGAGTTTGAGAGGATGTTGGGCTGCATGAGACCCTATCTCTTGCTCTCAAATAAAAAAAAGTTGGATAATAGTTCGAAATAATGCTTTATTTCATTCTTCTGAGATTCATTCACCACCTTTTGGCAACAACCATTTGCAAATGAAAAGTTTTATGCTTTTTACATTTAAAACATAATTTATTCTACTTTAGTTCACATTAAATGATAAAATTTTGTGACAAAAACCTGAAGGATCAACAAGTCTTTAATGGAGTCCTGTAGACCCATTTCATTTACAATAAGGATGCCCACACTCAAGAGTGAGTCACAAAATATGACACCTTCCAGCACATAAAATAAGGGAATGAAATAAGAAATAATAGGAGGTTGAGAAAAGGGTGCTTATTTATGTATAGACACAACATATTATTTTATAATAAAAAGATATAAAAAATTTGAATGGAACAACAAACTTCACATTACACACAGTACATATTCATAATTTGATCTATGAATTCTATCAACCTCAGTCAAAGTTCAAGTAGAACTTATGAGTAACTTCAAAAACTAGCTCTGTAATTTATATAGGAAGATATCTGTGAATGGAGGAAATAAAGAGTCAAGACCAAGAGAAAATGAAGAAGTATTGTAAAAATATTGTTTAAAAAGTAATGCTGGTGCAATTGGTCCCTGAAGACCCAGGGACCCTGACTCTGCTGAGACCACTGGGCTATTCGGGCCTCCACAGAGTGCAGAGGGGTCTGCAGTCAGGTCAACTCAACCCCTGAGGACCAAGCAACACAGAGTCTGCTGACATCTCTGCGCCAGTCCTGCTCTTGCCCACCTGGAGAGCCAGTGCCTCAGACCTGTCTGCACCCACCTCAAGACCCATCAGAGTATTGGAGCCAATTGCACCCACCTGAAGAGAACACTGGACCCATACACACCAGGAAAGGAAATGATACCACCTGTACACACTGGAAGAAGAGATGGGAAGACAACAATATAAGAACACATCCAACAACAGGAAAACCAATCTGACACCATCAGAATCTAGGTATACTACACCAGCAAGACATGAACATTCCAACACAGAAGAAGCAGAAGATAGTCACCTTAAAAACAACTTCATGAAGATGATAGAGACCCTAAGAGAGGAAATCAGAAAATCCTTCAGAGAAATGGATGCAAGAAAACAAGGAAAGCCAAAAAAGCCAAGAAAATACAATTAAACAGCTGAAGGAAACAGTTCAGGACCTGAAAACTGAAATAGAGACAATAAAGCAAACACAAACTGAGGGAATGCTGGAAGTGGAAAAGCTGAGTAAACAGTCAGGAACCACAGATGCAAGCATAACCAACAGAATATAAGAGATGGAAGACAGAATCTCACACACTGAAGATGGACTAGAGGAAATACATTCATCAAGCAAAGAAAATCTGAAGTCCAACAAATCCTTAACACAAAATATCCAGGAAATATGGAACACCGTGAAAAGGCCAAACCTAAGGATAATAGGTATAGAAGAAGGTGAAGAAACCCAACTCAAAGGTGCAGAAAACATATTCAACAAAATCATAGAAGAAACCTTTCCCAACCTAAAGAAAGACATGCCAATGAAAGTACAAGAAGCATACAGAACACCAAATAGAGTGGACCACAAAAGAAAGTCCCCTCGTCACATAATAATTAAAACGCCAAATGTACAGAATAAAGAAAGAATATTAAGAGCAGCAAAGGAAAAAGTCCAAGTAACATATAAAGGCAAACTTATCAGAATTACACCAGACTTCTCCATAGAAACTCTGAAAGCTAGAAGGACCTGGATAGATATTCTACCAACTCTGAGAGAACACAGATGCCAGCCCAGACTACTATACTCAGCAAAGCTTTCAATCACTATAAATGGAGAAAACAAGATATTCCAAGACAAAACAAGATTTAAATAATATGTAACCACTAATCCAGCCCTACAGAAAATACTGGAAGGAAAACTCCAACCTAAGGAAATTAACTACACTCACATAAACATAGGCAATAGATAATCCCACTTTATGAAAACCCAAAAGAAAAAGCAGAGTAAATGCACATACAATACCAGTACCAACAACAAATAAAAACAAAGACAAATAAACACTCAATGGACCTTAATTTCCCTCAATATTAATGGTCTTAACTTGCCTATAAAAAGACACAGGCTAACAAATTGGATATGAAGACAGAATCCATGCTTCTGCTGCATACAAGAAACACACCTTGAATTCAAAGACAGGCATTACCTCAGAGTAAAGGGTTGGGATAAGATATTCCAATCAAATGGACCCAAGAAATGAGCCAGTATCTAACAAGTTAGACTTCAAACTAAAATCAATCAAAAGAAATGAAGAAGGTCATTTCATATTCATCAAAGGAAAATCGATCAGAAAGAAGTCTCAATTCTAAACCTCTATGCCCCAAATACAAAGGCACCAGCATTCGTAAAAGAAACATTATTAAAACTCAAATCACAAATAAGACCTCACACAGTTATAGTGGGAGACTTCAACACCCCACTCTCACCACTGGACAGGACCACCAGACAGAAAGACAAAGAGACAAAGGAATTAACAGAAGTTATGACCCAATTGGGATAACAGACATCTATAGAACTTTCCATCCAAACACAAAAGAATATACCTTCTTTTCAGCATCACATGGAACCTTCTCAAAAATCGACCACATACTCGGCAACATAGCAAACCTCAACTGGTACAAAAAAATTGGAATAATCCCTGTGTCTTATCAGACCACCATGATTTAAAGTTAGAAATAAAAAACAACACAAATTGCATAAAACCTACCAACGCATGGAAATTGAACAACACACAATTGCACCATTCCTGGGTCAAGGAAGAAACAAAAAAAGAAATTAAAGACTTCCTAGAATTCAATGAAAATGAAGACACAACATACCCAAATTTATGGGACACTTTGAAAGCAGTACTAAGAGGAAAGTTCATAGCTCTAAGTACTCACATGAAGAAACTAGAGAATAGTCACACCAGAGAGTTGACATCACAGCTGAAAGCTCTAGAACAAATGGAGGCAAATTCACCCCAGAGGAGTAGAGGTCAGGAAATAATCAAACTGAGGGCAGAAATTAATAAAATTGAAACAAAGAAAAAAATTCAAAGAATCAATGTAACAAAGAGTTGGTTCTTCAAGAAAATCAACAAGATGGACAAACCTTTATCCAAACTAACCAAAAGGCAGAGAGAATACATGCAAATTAACAAAATCAGAAATGAAAAGGGGGACATAACAATGGAATTCTCTGAGGAAATCCAGAGAATCTTCAGGTCATACTTTGAAAATTTGTACTCCACAAAATTTGAAAATTTAAAGGAAATGGACAATTTTCTGGACAGATATCACTTAGCAAAATTGAATCAAGAACAGATAAACAACTTAAACAGACCTATAACCACTAATGAAATAGAAGCAGTCATCAGAAGTCTCCCAACCAAAAAAGCCCCGCGCCAGATGGCTTCAGTGAGGAATTCTAGCAGAAATTCAAACAAGAGCTAATGCCAATACTCCTCAAATTGTTCCATAAAATAGAAGCAGAAGGGACATTGCCAAACTCTTTTTACGAGGCTGCAATAACCTTGATACCCAAGCCAAACAAAGACACAGCTAAGAAAGAGAACTACAGACTAATATCCCTCATGAAAATTGATGCAAAAATTCTCAATAAAATACAGGCAAATTGAATCCAAGAACACATCAGAGAAATCATCCACCATGATCAAGTAGGCTTCATCCCAGGGATGCAAGGATGGCTCAACATACGGATTGCATCCATCAATGCAATCCACCATATAAACAAACTGCAAAAGAAAAATCAACTGATCTTCTCACTAGATGCTAAAAACCTTTGACAAACTCCAACACCCTTCATGATAAAGGCCTTGGAGAGATCAGGGATAATGGGAACATACCTCAACATAATAAAAGCAACATGCAGCAAGCTGACAGCTAACATCAAATTAAATGGAGAGAAAGTCAATGCAATTCCTCTAAAATCAGGTACAAGACAAGGCTGTCAACTCTCTCCATACCTCTTCAATATTGTCCTTGAAGTTCTAGCTAGAGCAATAAGACAACAAAAGGAGATCGAGGGAATGCAAATCGGAAAGGAAGAAGTAAAACTCTCACTATTTGTAGATGATATGATCGTTTACATAAGCGACCCGAAAAACTCTACCAGGGAACTCCCATAGCTGATAAACACCTTCCGAAAAGGATGCAAGATTAACTCAAAAAATCTGTAGCCCTACTACTATATATGGATGACACATTGGTGGAGAAAGAAATCAGAGAAACATCACCCTTTACAATTGCCACAAACAACATAAAATACCTTGGAGTAACACTCACCAAAAAAGTGAAAGACCTATACCATAAGAATTTTGAGTCTCTAAAGAAAGAAATTAAAGAAGATACCAGAAAATGGAAAGATCTCCCATGCTCTTGGATAAGTAGGATCAACATAGTAAAAATGGCAATCTTGCCAAAAGCAATCTACAGATTCAGTGCAATCCCCATCAAAATCCCAACACAATTCTTCACAGACCTTGAAAGAACAATTCTCAACTTTATATGGAGAAACAAAAGACCCAGGATAGCCGAAACAAAGGAACTTCTGGAGGTATCACCATCCCTGACTTCAAGCTCTGTTACAGAGCTATAATCCTGAAAACAGCTTGGTATTGGCACAAAAATAGACAGGTAGACCAATGGAATAGAATTGAAAACCCTGATATTAATCCACAAACTTACGAACACCTGATTTTTGACAAACAATCCAAATTTATATGCTGGAACAAAGAGAACATCTTCAACAAATGGTGCTGGCATAACTGGTTGCAGACATGTAGAAGACTGCAGACAGACACAAGCCTATCACCATGCACAAAACTTAAGTTAAAATGGATCAAAGACCTCAACATAAATCCAGCCACACTGAACCTATTAGAAGACAAAGTGGGAAATACCCTTGAATTAATTGGTACAGCAGATTGCTTCCGAAAATTACACCAGTAGCACAGATACTGAGATCAACAATTGATAAATGGGACCTCCTGAAACTGAGAAGCTTCTGTAAGGCAAGAGATTGACACTTTACACTGTATTTAAGTAGGAAAAAAAAATCTTACCCCTACTTTAGTCAATTAAAGGTCCAAGTTTGAAAAGGAAAATTCTAAACTTTTATGGAAGAAAACTCAGGGATTTATCTTTGTGATTTCATTTGGGAAGACCCCAGCAGTATCCCAAAACACAAATGAGAAGAAAAGTTAATGTATTTGTCAATATTCAGATATAAACCTCCAGGTTTTTTTATCTATTTAATTTTTTTTTTAATTTTTTTTTTCGAGGCAGGGTTTCTCTGTGTAGCTTTGGAGCCTATCCTGGCACTCCCTCTGGAGACCAGGCTGGCCTCGAACTCACAGAGATCTGCCTGCCTCTGCCTATAAACCTCCAGTTTTAACAAAGAACTTCACAAGAGTAGACAGGTATAGAATGAAAGTATTTGCAACGTGAAAACTGACAGTTGATAATTACAGCGGATAAACGCATCGATATTCTGCTATCAAGCAAATAAATCAGAAGATCTGGGAACCTCCCCAGATATGAATGGAATATAAAAATGGGATTTCACAAAAACATGGGGAAGAGAATCAAATGAATAATACGTATATAAGTAGATGTTTCCGAACAGTCATTCAAAATTAAAACATCACAACCCCATAATGTCTACTCCTGGTTGGATATAGGATGATGGCTTCTCTTTGGAAGTAATTTGACAGTGTATAGTAAAGTTAGATATTCAGGTAACAATGATCTAACCACCCTATGCCTGATATGCACCAATAGAAACACTATGTTGCAGCATCCCCACTCCTGGTAACCCAGACTAGCGATATGATTGATCAACCTGGTATGCATGCACCCAGAGAAGAATTATGATTCAACAACCCTTACTCCTTCAATCACCCCACTCCTGGTATTCATTCAGAAAAGTGCTTCCCATCATTGGAAGACCTGTTCGTAAGGCAGTTCTGCTTGTTACCACATGGTTAGAGGCGTATGTTTTTATTAATGGAGGGATGTATGAAACCTAGACTTAGTAAAGGCACAGTCTTCCAGAAGGCCCTCAATAAAAGCCAAAATAACTTCTATAGTGCTTGAATTCTGAGCAAATCAAGGAATGAGAACAAGAATAGACTGTCTAAAAGCCATCCTCACTACAGATGGCGTATGGCTGGAGCTGTTGTTAGAGTGAGAGGAACAAGGTTAATTGAAAAACAGAAAGTGGAGCCTCCATACTGTGTCCAGTACCCTGGTAGGTCGCATGCCCGAGTAGGGGGAAGCAGCTCTTCTGCAGGAAATCAGGGCCCATGAGAAGGGACAGCGCAGAACCCACCCAGCTATTCTCAAACTGAGCCATCAAGAAGTCACACACTTTCCCAGAATCAGAAAGAAACATGGATAGGAAAAGTCTCTTCAGAGGAAGGTGACATCTGGTGTGAGGAGATTAAAGAATTAAAGTAAAAATAGAGAAAAGAAAAGAAAATTTATAGTTTACTATTATATGCAACTCAAAAGCTTCACAGACACAACAGTTGAAAACTAGGAATTTCTCAAAGGATTCATACACTTAAAGAAATACACCGGTGGTAGAGTTGAAAAGTAGAAATTACAAGCATTTTTGAGGTTATTTATGTCTATGGAGTATTACTTTTATTTAAACAAAGAAGATTTGCACAGATACAAGGAAATAATGTAATTTGAAGTGATGTCCATGGACAACACTATCTTTACCAAAAAAAAAAAAAAAAAAAAAAAAAAAAAAAAAAAAAAAACAAACAAGAATCTAGAAACTTTGGGACAGCAGTTTTTGATATATTTGACCAGAAACATACGATAACAAGGGAAACCACTGCAATAGGCTCAAGACTTCCATGATATACAAGGTGTTGAGGCCTCTCGAATGCCTAGAAGCTTTTGAGCAAGGGCTTGTTCTCCGTTTATAAAAAGTATAAGTATAACGGGAGCTTGTTATTAGCTGGAAGATGCAGTGTTTGGTCACACTGGGGAAGCAAATGGTAAGTCACACTCATGACTTCTGTGTCCTTTGAACTTCGGGATTATACTTTTTCCGAGTGCACTCTTCAAAGAGCTATCCTCTGCCATTTCTCACTAGTGGTGGAGATGTTGTGTTCAGTTCATCTTGTTCCTTTACCAGAACCAAAACAGGGAAACTACCCGCTTTTCTATGTGTGTTGCACAAATATCATTAAAAGACATTCGAGAGAAAACTGCTCCTTGGTGGAGCTGCGTTGTGATCCAGCCAGGGTGCCTTAGACATACCTCTCAGGACATGGCAGAGCTCAAGGCTGTCGTGGGGCTGCTAAGCAGCACAGACTAGAGTGCCACTTGCAAAGTCCCTCTCTGCCCCATGGCGACAGATGGTCTTTCTTCTGCAAGTGTGTGAAGGGGGTTGGGGAGTGGCCCTAACAATAAGCAGCAGTAGCCACTTGACAGGCTCCCTGCTGCCAGGAATTTGCATGCGGGGCGCTTGCTGCCATCTGGAGAACTTCAGCTCATTGAGGAAGAACTGGTGTAGCAGCCTGCTCCAGTCCTGGTGGGCGCTGGGATAAGGGATCTGGAGTCCCAGGGAAAGCACAGAGAAAGCAAACCATTGCTGTGAAGTCAGGGGAAGTGAGACCGGACCTACGTGCTGGGCTGGGCAGGGCAGAGGACGTGCCCACAGGTCTACCACTTCAGAACAGATCAGGTCAGCCACAGTGTCATCTTTGCAGCATGGGTTTGTTTATCCACCAGTAGTTGGTGGAGGACATGTGGACTGAGAAGGAGGAAATCCAAACGTGTACCCCCTTTCCCATGACCTCTAGAGTAGAGTTCAGCGACGCAAAAGGCTGACCATACACCCCGGGGACGTTTTCTCAGACCACAGGGCCGTGCATTATAAACACATGTGCAATCCATTTAATTAAACACATAACAGCTGCTGAGATGTTAGCGCGTTTAAAAGGCAAAGTGTATTTTCAGTGCATTAAAAAAAAATCATCTTTACATCTAAGGTACCTAGGTAGAACCGTGTGGTCTTGTTTTCTCTAAAAAATAAAAATATCTCCAAAATTTGTCGAAAGGATATTTAAAATATACTGAGATCAAAACGGCAGCTGTAATAAAATAACATTTTTCTGGGAGAATGCATCCTATAGCAAAAGAGAATTAGCAGCAGCAGCCAAGGGTTATACTTAATAATCACAAAGCTTTACAAATTTCTGGCACCCCCAAACCAACCAATGACAACAAAACACCCCAACCTAAACCACAACAAAACCCCCAAACATGCAAACAAGCAAGACAGGACGAAGTTCCACAGAAGAGAAAAAACAAAACAAAACAAAACAAAACAACAACAAAAAAACCACTGTCCCATAAGTATTAATTATGGACTAATGAAATAAGTGAGAGTGAATCTGTATTTACTGATGGTATCCTGGGATTTTCTGGGTGGAAACAGTATTATTTCTGTCTTCATCACCCCAGCTGTAACCGGATCCTGCCATGAAATGGGAGTCTGTGTTTGAGACTGGGTTGTTACCAGGACACTGGTTAATGCTGACAAACCTAGGCCCACAGGAGTGTTTGCAAGTGGCATGCATCCTCTGTAATCTTAAATCTTTTGAGTGGGGCCATGCGTGGTGATACACATTTAATCCTAGGCAACTGATCTCTGTGAGTTTGAGACCAGCCTGGTCTACACAGTGAGTTTACAGGCAAGACAGGGTCACACAGAGAGACCTGGTCTCTTAATTTTTGGTTGTGAGCCTAGCCTTTAATGGCTGAGCCATCTTTCCAGCCTGAGAGACCTGGTCTCAAACAAATAAAACACTTTTAAGTGCAATTTGCCTGCATGTTTCGTTATAGTTATTGAAAGAAGTTGGTATTGATTAGATTTGTAAAAATAGCATCACACATCGATTATAATATAGTGTTCTATCATAGTATTTCATGAGCCATTCAGGACAATGAGAGGAAGGCCTAAAGTTTGGGTAAACAGATGGAGGCGTGACATGTAAGACTCAATCCAGTGCAAAAATGAGTCAAAGAGCAAGAATTTCCTTGGATTCTGAAGCTCAAGGAATTCCAAGATCTTAGGGATCTTGTAGGTCCTGGCAGCAGTTAATCCATGGGATAAAAGAGAATATATACATATATATGTACACACACACACACACACACACACACACACACATATGTGTATATATATATATATATATATATATATATATATATATATTCCTTCCTCTAGGAAATATATTGACAGACTGCCCTTGAAAATTATTTATTCTGTATAATATCATATAAAATTTCCTAACTTTTCAGGTTTCTTCTTCCAGTAATTAAGTTCCAGAAAGAGACATGGATGTTTCTACTTTCTAACTAAACATTTCCACCCCTTTCCAGATTCACGAGTAAACATTTTACATTCAGTGGAAAAACAAATGGCTCTATTATTACAATGATCACACCCCCTTGCTCTCACACTCAGGTAATAATACATGCAGAAATTAAGGACATAATGCTTTCATAACTTAAAACTTTTGAGTTGGGCTTGGCTTGGTGCCACACACTTTAATTCTAGCACTTGGGATGCCGAGGCAGCAGATCTCTGTGAGGGTAAGACCAGCCTTGACTACACAGTGAGCTACAGATGAGCTCATTGCTTTCCCAGCTCATTTTTAAAGATTTTACACTCTTACAGAAATGTTTTCCTTTCTTTGATATGCAAGGAAGAGGAGGAGGGCAATAGAAATATATCTTATGAGCCAAGAAACTAGGAAGAAATAATCATAATTTTAAGAAAAAATAAGAAATGGTGGCAGTGTTTAAATAGATGACTTATCTTTTGGTGGCTGTTAATTACAGCCACCCGCCCACAAACTGTTGCAAAGGTTCCCTGGAGATGATTTCCAACCTATTTATGGACTCTTCAGAGGAGAAGCTATGAGAAATGCCTTTTTAAAAAATGCTATTCTCTTTAAACTTTCATTTTCAATAGCTCACAATTAGCTGCCCGGAATGAGGATGTATATTAGGCTAAATATGCAGGGGTCATAATTTTCTGACCTACTTCCTTCTTCACGTCCAAATAATGTGAAAGGAATTCATTCCAGATCCTGTTTGTCTGTTGTGCTAATTCACAATGACATCTTTTCAACTCTTGATTTCAAAGCGTCCTGTGATTTTTAAAGTAGCAATTTCCTATTTGAAGGAATCTATTCCTGTGCCAAGCGATGTTGGTAGGGTGGAAATGTGCTGTACTCAAGTCAGTAACACGGAGAAAGTTTAGCTCTGGGATGAGCAGACAGAACAAAGACAGGCACAATTTTAATGTGGAGGGAAGGAAGTGGTTTGTAAAGGAAGCTGGGCATGCATGATGTCTAAAAGAGTGGCCAGTACTGATGGAGCTCATTTTGATTGTTTCCACTTTCTGCAGATCCCATGAGAGTTTTTGTCTTCTTTATCAGAAAATCCCAACTGTTAGTCTCCTTTGCTTGTGGCTCCCCTCCAAATAACAAATATCTTGGTTTTATTCACCAGTTTTAGAGAGTAAAATTTTGTACCTTCCTCTTTGGCACCATATGTCCATGTTCGAAGTGTAGGGCTTGTAAGATCCCTCAAATGGCCTTTGTGTTTGCCAGAGGGCAGCATGTGACACTCTCCCATCTGGCATGCAAGTTGCCACTTGGCTGCCACCTGAGCTGTGCTGAGGACGCTTGCCACTCCTCCACCATCCAGGGCTGTGGGACTAGAGTCCCTTCAGTCTCCTCCTGCCTGCTACCTCTCCTCCAGTGGCAGATGTTGGGGTGGGGAACACATTGAGAGCCAAGAATTTGCTATTACCAGTTTGGCAGAGATTCAGACCCTTCTCCATCAGGACGATATAAGAATATTGGTGATGTCTGCCTCTGAGTGGAGTCTACAATCTCCCTCCTCCCCCCAAATCCTAGCTCTTTCTATGCTATGAAACCCACCTCAGTTTGACTCCTTGCCCTTTCTTGGTGTGACAACCTGATGGACTCAGATTGTCCACTCAGCTTCCCATTCCCAACCTTTTCTGAAGAGGTTTTTGCAGATTTTCTCTTCAATAAAGAGCAGAATTAATTCATCCTGCCTTAATCAGCTGAGCTTCTGTCCTTGCTGAAGTGCTCTTGGTCTTTGAACATGGAAACCCTAGACTATTAAGCTATTGTAGTCTGGGTTCCATAACAGAGCCAGTACATGATACACACAAGGGTTACTGGGAAAACAGGCCGAACTGTGAATGGCTTTGATCACTGTGATGAAGAGAGAATAGCTTTAGAATTCTAGACTCCTGTAAGTTTTTGAGTTAAAAGTGATCTTAGTGTTGTTCGTTTATTTTACAAATGATGGAGCTGGGGGCATCCCAGAGCTTTGTTATACTTTGTTTATAGGCTGCTGCTGTTCAAGTAAATTGATACCCTATAGAAGCACATGCCAGGAATTTATTGCTGGAAGTATTTGGAGTTTATTCTTATTGTTTATAATATACCCTTCCAGTCTGGTCACTCTTAGGACCAAAGCATTTCATTTGAATGAGACCACATGGATGCAGAGACCCCCTCTTATATGCAGGCTTGTGATATCTGACACATCAACAAAATGCTTACTCCTAATACTTGAAAGCCCACACCAATAGCTTTAGACAAAAGCATTCTACATAACCAGAACTTGTGACTTATTTAACTCCATTTACTGCATATTTCTTTTAGAAATGTCAAACATTAGGTGCTGGGAATACACTAAGAAGCAAAGCAAGATTCGTGACATCTAACATGAGTGGCTTGGGTTTTGATTTAATGAGCCAATGGATATGATCTTAAGAACATAAATCCAATTTTACTTTGCTTTTTTCTTTTTGTTTGCTTTAGTTGACTTTTCCATAACATATCATCCTTACAAGACGTTTGTTGGTACCCAAGTATATTAGTTAGTAGGCAATTAGAAAGCAAAAGGAAAGTCAATTAGATTCAAGGTAGCTTAAATAATAAAAGGAATCTATTGGCTCAGTAATGAGAAAGGCCAGCTGGAGGGTGGCTTCCAGCATGGTGTAAACAGGCTCCAGGTCTACTGCTTCCTGACTCCTACAGCTCTGTCCAATTCCATGCATGTATCATACTAGTCCCTGGCAGGCTTGTCTCATGGACATAAAATGAAGATGAGGAAAAACCAGAGCTTGATTCAGTCTACTGTGGAAGAGAAAGAGAATATTCTCATCTTAGGATCCCAAGTAAGACTCGCAGAACACTCTGACTGACTGCATTTGATTAGATCACATGTGTAGACCTGAACCAATTACTGCAGCCAGGGGAATGATATGTGTAATTTGATTCAAACCATTGCAAAGCCTAAAATTGGAGATGGGAGTAGAGCCAGATTGGTGAAAGGCATTTAACTGGAGGGGTAGGAGCAGATACTTGAAAGGAATGTGAGTACTATTTAAAAATAGGAAATGGATAATGGACAGCGGACAGCAAACCATCCAATATTTATTGCACAGCTTTTTGGGTAGACTGCATTAAGTCCTGTGGTCTTGGTCATTATTCCTCATGGAAATCAGTTAGCAAGCTTAAAATAAAAGTGCATCAAGGAAATATCTGGATTGAGAAAAGTAAACATAAATATTCAACAAGAAGTACAAAAGAAATGTCTATACAGCAAACCAAAGTAGATGAAAGGGGCTAATAAGAATATAAGCAGGAATTAATTAGAGGAAGAAAATAACATGCTCTTTTTAGGGCTATGTTATGTGACTTTCTTCAAAACCAACACTATTCACTGAGAAAACCCCCAGTGAGCTGGATAGCAAGAGCAGCCACATCCCATGAAGACATGCAAGAACTTCCAAAGTGGCAAGTACTTGGGGGTTAGCCTCTTAGAAAGGAAAGCTTCTCATGACAGACCCCACATGGGCAGCTTTCCCAGTGACAACACCCATCAGTTAGGAACATGGGTGAAGGCAAAGAAGCTAGGCAATTTTCAGAAGTGTTGGTTATAGGAAGAGATGGAGGAGGAAGAGAACTAGGTAAGTCTGGAGGAGCTAATGGCTTAAGCCAGAATAGGGAGTCAACAGAAAAAGAGTTGTTCTGGTAAATACCCAGGTTTCCCACTGGGGCTCTTCCGCAAAGATTCACTTACACCCTCCCAGAGAGAGGCCAGTCCCCATAGGGAAAGCCTTGTGGGCTTGGCTTTGAGTCCCCTCAACCACTTGAATTGAATGGCTCGAGGTGCTAGGCAACACTCTCATTTCAATATTCTGTCCAAGTTAAATCTCTCTGAGGACAGAAAACACTGCCTAGAGCTTTAAATTCTCTTTATATGTGATGATCAAAATGAAAAGAAAGAAAGAAAAGGAAAGGAAAGGAAGGAAGGAAGGAAGGAAGGAAGGAAGGAAGGAAGGAAGGAAGGAAGAGAATTAAAGTTTCTCGGAGAACAGACTTCAAGGCAAATGATTTAAACACACTCACTAAAATGAGACTCACAAGAGAGCCAAACGTTGGCATTGTGTCAGCTGTATGGCATATGTAGGGTAGCCAACCATTCCAGTTTATCTGGGCCATCTTGGTTTTAGGACTCAGAATTCTGTCTCACAGTCCTGGGAAAGAAGGAGATCTGGTCACTTTAAACTGGGGGGAAAGCCACAATAACAATGAATATTACAAAAATGTTGATTGAAAACATGTAGAAACTTATGAGAAAACCTGTGGAATTTTATTGAGTACTATAAATGCATTTTTTTCATTTTAAGTTTTTTTTTTACTATTATGGTGTGTGTGTGTGTGTGTGTGTGTGTGTGTGTGTGTGTGTGTAGGCATGTACACACATATATACAAGTCAGAGATAACTTCCATTGTGGGTTCCCTGAATCAAATTCAGGTTCTCAGGCTTGCATGGCAAGTGCTTGATCCACTGAGCAATCCTGCCAGTCTTATATCCAATTTCTTATTAATGTAACATAACTCAACAACACAAAATTGAATAGAAAAAAACCTTAGCATTAAATATGCTAATTTTCTTGAATTAATCACTGATATGAATGCAACTCTAATGAATATCCAACTGGATTAAAATTTAAGTATATATATAAGTATATATATATAAGTGCTATGTAAATAAGACTACTCAGTTTAGGTGGAAAAGGAACTAGTAACAAATACTATTAAAATAATGAATTACAATTTTAATAGAATATAGTTAGATTCCTAACTTAAACTAACCAAGAAGAGCAGAGGTAGACTGATTTATTTACATGTAAATAAAAACTCACCATGTTTCTGTCCTTCACACACAAAGGAAGAAAACGGAGGTAAAACAGATCAGATCATTTTTTAAAGTGATATAACAAAATAATTTCAAAGAAACATTGAGTTGTTTGATTAAAAACATAAGAATTAAGAACATTTGTATGTCTAAAACAAACAGATGCACATACTCCATAAACCATATGCAGACATTAACTCTGCTCAATTAAGTATTTTTATTCAAATCAACTATGACAAGTTTTTATACTCTCAATTTATAAATGGCATTTATAATTCTAAATTACACACATTGCAATGTAGATGAAAGGCATATGCTGGAAATTAATAAACAACAACCAATCAAAACACTTATGGAAACATGCTAAACATTGCTCGCAATTAGAGAAACAGGAACTAAGGCACCAATGAAATGATGTGGCTTGCGTGTATTTGATTAGGTATAATTTGGTTCATGCAGAATACAGTGACATCACTAAGTAACCATAATTGTACTGAAGTGAACATTTGCTCAATAATCTTTTAAAATGTGGCAGTCTGCTGCTGTTTGTCCATATCACCTCCTGTTGTGCTTCTATCTGCTGGAATGAGGATGTTCATGAAATTAAATATTTGTTAAAAGTTGATGGAAATGGAAAAATGAGAATTTTCTGTGCTTTTTTTTTCTCTTTATTCTGGGAGATCTGCCACTCAGCTCCCAAATAAACCACACAGAGGCTTATTATTACTTATAAATGCCCAACCTTAGCTTGGCATATTTCTAGCCATCTTAACTTAAATCATCCCATCTCCTTTTGCCTCTGGGCTTTTATCTTTCTATATTTCTTTGTAGCTTTCTCTCCTTCTTATTCCATGTCTGGTTGTATGGCTGTGTGGCTGTGTGGCTGTGTGGCTGTGTGGCTGTGTGGCTGTGTGGCGGCGTGGCGGCGTGGCGGCGTGGCGGCGTGGCGGCGTGGCGGTGTGGCTGTGTGGATGGCCCCTAGCATCCTCTCCTTGTTCTTTTGCTCTTTCGTATTTCTCCTCCCAGATTTCTCCTTCTATTAATTCTCTATGCCTGCCAGCCTCACCTATCATTTCTTCTGCTTCACTGTTGGCCATTCAGCTCTTTACTAGACAAATCAAATATTTCAGACAAGCAAAGAGTCACAGCTTCACAGAGTTAAACAAATGCAGCATAAAAGAATACAACATAATCACTGAACTGAACTAGAATCCAGTTGCAGAGAAGGACGAGTGATGAGCAAAAGGGACCAGACCAGGCTGGTGAAACACAGAAACAGCTGACCTGAACAAGGGGGAGCTCTTCTCACCCAGACTGATAGCTGGGAAACCAGCATGGCACTGATCTAGACCCCAGGACTAGGAATGTGGGTTTCAGTGAGGAGACATCAGAAATCTATGGGGCCTCCTGTAGTAGATCAGTACTAATCCCTAGCATAGGAATGAACTTTGGGAGCCCATTCCACATAGAGGAATACTCTCTGAGCCAAGACACATGGGAATGGGCCTAAGCCCTATCCCAAAGGATACAACAGACTCTGATGATACCCTATGGAAGACCTCACCCTCCCTGGGGAGCAGAAAGGATATGTGATAGATAGAGTTTGGGGGGAGTGGTAAGGGAGGAGGGGAGGGAGAGGGAATTGGGATTGACATGTAAAACAATCTTGTTTCTAACTCAAATAAAAAAAAATCTGCAAAAAAGAATACAACACATTTTTGCATCATTAAACACATATCCCACAACATAAAAAATATAACACATCTTTTTAAATTTTTATTTAAATTAGAAACAAGCCTGCTTCACATGTCAATCTCAGCTTCCTCTCCCTCCCCTCCTCCCCTGGCCCCCACCCAACCCCCTCTGCTTCCCAGGGAGGGTGAGGCCCTCCATGGGTGATCCCCAAAGTCTGTCATATCATCTGGGGCAGGGCCTAGGCCCTTCCCCATGTGTCCAGGCTGAGAGAGCACCCCTCCACATGGAATGGGTTCAAATATAATACATCTTAAAGTAATATTTTACAACAACTATCCATAAAAACTATATTATCTCAAATTAAAATATTGGCAGAAAAAGACAGCATTCATTTGACAATTTGTTTGACAATTTGAAAACATTCAGTGTTTGACTCAATCATTTACTTGTTTCATTTAAGTCAAGCTGTTCAATTGAGTGTACATTTGTAAAGGACATTACTGAAAAAATAGCATTTTATTAATTGACTGCCTATAAAAGACAGGAGTATTGAAGAATTTTATGATTTCTGTCTGTCTTTCTGTCTGACTACACAGACACAATAATCTTACTATGTAGCTCAGGTTGGCCTTGAGTTCACAGCAAATTCTCTATTCCCCAGCCACTCACTTCTGGGATTATAGGTGTGCCACCATGTGGAATTTTATATTTTTAAAAAACTCTAATGGTGTATTGCTTTATTACTTATCTCTTCCTCATTTGAATTTGACTTTTCTTGAATACACATGCATCTTATATGAACCAGTTAAGCAATTTTGAAATAATCTGTCTCAATAAAGTTACAGACAAATGTTATTGATGCTGTCAAACTGGAATGTCTTTCTGAAGGTTAGCATGACAGATAATATCAGAGATTGGGAACTATTAATTACTCATGCCACATGGGTGACAAATTCATGTCATGGGAAGAAAAGCCATTCATTCAGAGAGGTGTTTCCTCAAAGTATAGCATCTAAAGAGCTCGAAGGCATGGAAGAATGGGCCATCAGGAAAGTGGTGAGGAAGTGTCAGGGTGATAGTTACATAGCTGTGAAGCAGGGCGGGAAGAACTATTTAGATTAGAATGGGTATGTGAACTATTTAGGTGTGTGTGTGTGTGTGTGTGTGTGTGTGTGTGTGTGTGTGTGTGTGTTTGTGTGTGTACATGTGAACACTCACATGTGTAAGAGTCTAGGAAGGATGTTCTTTAGAAAAGATAGAAAATTGGTAATGATGCAATGCGTTTAGCCAGGTGGTCAGCACTATTATGGGTGTAGGGATATGGTTCAGTGGTGGAATACTTGCCTGACATGCATAAGGCTGTCCAGGACTCAATCTCTCTGTACACACACACACACACACACACACACACACACACACACACACACACACACACACAGCAAAATATTTCATATATGTATTATATTGAAAATTCAAACAAAAGTTAGAAGTCAAGCAAAGGAAAAGTTCAGACTATTGTCAACTTTAGGAAATACTAAAAGCATTACAGGATTGAAAACTTTCTTATTACACAAAAACTAAGCCACAGATGCCAGCTCCCAACATTCAAATGAAATACTGATAGTCAAGAACTCAAGCAAAAGCTGCTGTATGGGGAAAAGACTGGGGATGGAACTGAAGGCTCTAATGTTATGTATTTCTCATTTATCTAGTACATATATACTCATATATGAGAATATATAAATGAGAAATACATATACTCATATATGAGTGGGTGTATACTAGATAAATGAGAAATATGTAACATTAATATATGATAACTAAATATAACTAAAAGTATGCACATATTTATAGTGTATGGGTATTTGCCTGCCTGTTTGTCTGTGTTCTACCATGTGCCTATTAACTCTGTTTGATTCCCTGGGACTAGAGTTAGAGATGGTTGTAAGCCACCATGAGGTTGCAGAGAATTAAATCTGGGTCTTCTGGAAAAGAGCAGTTAGTGTTTTTAACCAATGAGCTATCTCTCCATCTCTGGTTTAATGTATCATGGAAAACATATTTTCCGTACTTGGTAATCAGTAGGTGGTGTATAAACAGATCACTTCAACATATAGAAGCTGAAGCCAGACAAAAGTCCTGAAATAATTTTGGAAAACACTTGTCTCTGAAAGCCGGTCTTAGTGAGGAATGATGGGCAGCTCACATGTGTCTGGGCTTATCTCCAGAAGCCAGAGAATTATTGTGTTCCAAGTTCTATTAACGGTTAAACCCTGTGCTCTTTCCCTAGGACTTGGCTTTTCCGATTTTGTAAACTGGTCATTTGGTTATGGTATCTTGAAACCCATTGGTGTGTTGGTTGTTATCAAGGCAACTTAAGCCCAATGACTGTATTGGAATACAGTAATAAAGGTAATAAAGGTAATCCTGCTGGGATTTCTCAGAGCTGCCTGCCAGGATTTCTAAGAACCACTTTTGAGTTAGACAGGCTGCCCAGTCAAAAACAAAACAAAACAAAACAAAAACAACAACAACAAAAAACCAAAACCAAACCAAACCAAACCAAAACAAAAAACCTGAAGCATCATCTTGTCCTTCTTGTTCCAAGGCTTAGCCTTTTCCTGTTAGGGTGTTGATGCTGTGCTGGTGGACTGTTAACCCATTACTATACAGTGTGGCTTTGACACTGATACAATGCCCGGGGTCCAGAGGATTATGTCAATGTAATCATTAGCATTGGCACAGAAAATATAAACAAGGGTTTAGAACAGATTGGGAGATATTTACATGCTGACTTTGTTTAGTGCATAGAGTTGAATGGCATGGATTTGATGACACCAGTTAAATGGACACCCCGGAGAGAGGACTGAGGGCTGGATCATTGCAGTCAGGCAGTTGAGCAGAGGGTCTTTGGGTCTGCTTGATACTTGACATAACAGGAAAGTTTTGTGCTTTTTTTTTAAGTATATTATTGCTTTCAACTTAGATTTTTATTTAATTGATACAGGAAAAGTTTTCAAAAAAGTTTTAAAGCTAGCATACAAAATGATGGGTTTAATTCTGGTATTTTCATAAATATACCTCCTCTTTTATTTATCTCATTCGCACCCTTCCCTTCACAGTCCTCCCCCACACGCCCTGCCCTTTCCACCCATTCTGGTCCCCCATCATTCCTGAACAGCCTTGACTCAGAGTCTTATGGACAGTAGAGAAAGCAACTGCTCTTCTGTAAATCATTTGTTCTGAACTAAAGTGGCCTCTTGCTAAAGCTTGGGAGAGCCAACTGAATATTCTGAGAGGTTACCCAGGGTCCTTTGGCAGCCAAGAAAAAAACCCTAGGCTGAGCTTCAGGTCCTCAAGGCAATGCTTAGGGAAGATTGTTTTGGTGCATTCAGGAATAAAAAACAAAACAAAAACAACAACAACAAAAAAACAAACACAAAAAACAGCAGCTTCCAGTTTCCTTCTCAGTTCCTTCAGGTCATCTAGGTGGAATTCAGGAGAGGTTGGAGTTTTACTTTCTTTTGTGACAATTAATTTCAGATAAGTTAATGAAAGTACATGTCCAAAACAAAATGTTCAGGAAGAATTCCCACAGCTAAATCATCTCTGCTTCCTCTGGAAAGGGAAAAAAAAAGTTTTTTTTGTTTTTTAAGCCATATTAAAAAATTATTTGTATTTCATGTGCAGTGGTGTTTTGCCTGCATGTATGTCTGTTTATGTGAGATTGTCAGATCCCCTAGAATTGGAGTTACAGACTGTTGTGATCTGCCAGGTGGGTGCTGGAATTGAACCAAAGTCTTGTGGAAGAGTAGCCAGTGCTCTTTACCAGTGAGCCATTTCCCCAGCCCTCGGTAGTAGGGGTTTTAAACTGCTAAACAGTTTATGTTTGCCCTTGTTACTGTCAAAATTGAGTGGTTGAGGACATGCCTTTTGCAGAGTTAGGAACTAAGAAAACTGAATAATGATAAGACATTACCGAAGTCACAGCTGAGCTAAATGTTTTCTTTGTCATGTGGGTTGCATTGGCCTATTTGATTAAAAAAAAAAAAAGTGAACTTGAATTTTCCTAGAGGAGCAGAACCTGGTAGTCAACTGCCTGCAGAGCAATGAGCTTAGTTTCACTGTGACTACTGCCATACGTATCTTACCCCTGATTCTTCATCTGTAAGAAAGACTCACTGCAGTGGTGGAAACACAATGAGAACATGAAAGACTACTACCAGAGATGGATGGAAGAATAGTCCCAGAGCCTGACTGACAAAGCAGTGGTTGCATTTCAGCAAGGAAAGATACCTCCTGTTCCATTCTCTGCTCCTCCTCCTGCAGGGGCCATGATCCCGCCTTCCCCCAGTCTCCTGGGTCCACTTTGCCCTGACATGATGCCTGCTCCCCACATGGGAGGTCATCCCATGATGCCAATGATGGACTCTCCTCTGCCTGGACACTCAAGAGACCTGGACGGACAGACACTGCTTTTGTCCCTCTTTAATTTCCTCCAGAGAGAGCATCAATAGCTTAAAAACCCAATTTACATAACAGTCTAAACCATTCAGAAACCCCAGATCCTCCCCTGCCGGGAAAAAGTCATGTACTCTCAGTATATTCCCAGCTGTTTGTGGTCCCACATCTGTACTTACAGGATAGACTCCACTCATCAAGAGGGTGAGCCACTTAATATCACACAGAGGAATATGATCCACTCCACACTCAGATAGCTCAGCCTTTGCAACATACTTTATAGCAAAGGCCATGCAAGTGCCACTATAGCAAAGAGGTTGCCATCTCATACTACATGGTGAAAGATGACTGCAGTGGGATTGTCCCCTGTGTATGATCACTCTGATATAGTTCAGCATCATTTACATGTCTTACCCACAGAGGGGCCAAGCAACTTCTCCGTCTGTCTTTGATTCTGTTGAGTCACTGTTCAAGTAGCCATTGTTGTGTGGCTTTTCCTGGGGAGGCTTTCTATTCAACACAGATAAATTAAAGACAAAAGAAATGATTCAAACAAGTCCAACTCAATGAACCAATGTGTCTCCTGGGGTTGTACACACACAGGCAGGTGGGCACCCAAGAGGAAGCTGCCACTGTACCACTGAAAAGTGCTACCCCATTGTGGATGATAAACCATGAAAGCTGACAACTTGCAGTAGCTATGCCACCAAGAAGTTCTGCATCCTCTCAGCATTTGCTAAGTGTTTACGTAGTTTTTGTGACCATCTGAGAAAGACAAGGCTTCTTTAGTTTCATGAACATGGTGAATTTCCTCTTTCAAGTCCTCCAGAGAATGTTTCAAGCTGGAAGAACTAGCTACACAATAGCCTTTGACATGGAATCCATTTGTAAAGTGGGAAATTACCAATACGGAGTCAGGTAGAAATATAAGGGTATTTAATAGGGAAAAGCCTTACTTACAGAGCAACCTAGCCAGCCGGCATGGTAGCGGTCTGTACAGCAAGCAGCAAAGTGAAACCGAAAGAGCAAACGTAGTCACACTACGTCACTCTGACCACACCCTCACAAGCGTGGTCAGGCACACCTTTAGCCAGCCCCTAAGAAGGTGTGGCTACAGCTTCCCCTACACATTTGCCTCACCCTCCTTAGCAACTGTATATACTATGCACCCTACCATCACACCTAGAAAGAAAACTTTTCTCATTGTTTTTATTTATGCATAATTAAGCATTTATACCATTTATAAATAAACTATTTAAACTTAGTTCCATATATATATATACTACATGGGGAAAGATGACTGTAGTGGGATTGTCCCCTGTGTATGATCATATATATGTATATGGTGAGTACTTACCACAATATTTTTTGGGAAAAATTATATATCATTATATGATTTTGTAACACAAGTTGTACCTGCATGCATTCCCTCTAATTGGTTTCTAAATGATACATTTGGGTTTTTTGTCTTACACAAGATATTGGATTATTAATTTGTGTTTCAAAAATTCCCTATTATAACAAGACAATCAAGCTTATCACCCCCAAAGGGCTGATGCTATACAGTTTATCACCTTTAGCCTGGCTTTCAGAGAAATGAGACCTAATTATGTTTGACTTTGGACATGGTAGAACACTGAGACTTAAAAGAGGAAGTATAATGTGGGAGCTAGTGAAAATGAAGCAAAGTTTGGGCAAGAAATAGAATAACGATGAATCTGAGTCAGGGACGTAGTTTGAATTGAGGATTTCAGCGAGGTAGACATCCACCAATAGTTATCTACCTCTATGTAACACTTTACAGGAGCACCATTTATTAGTTGATGGCTGCTGTGGGTAAAGTTATAAACTTCAACTCAGCAGATACTGCTGCTTGAGTGTCTCTGAGGGCAGCCACCAGTGCTAACCAGGGTTTATCTGAAGCTTGGCTGGGGAAGAGGCTGGTGCTAAACCCAATAGAGGTTGCCAGGATTTGGTTCCCCATGAGAGGCTCAGTTCCTTGTTGGCTGTGGACTGTCCCTCACTTATTTGTCATGTTAGTTACTTCTAAACATAGTGACGGTATGTTAGAGCCAAGAGAGATAATCACTGGGCAAAAAGACACAGAAATTTCATGGACATAATTGTGTATATCTTATCATCTTTGCTGTGTTCTAAAGGTAAGACATAAGCCAAAGATCTCACCTATGCTTAAGATGTGGGCTTGCACAAGAGCACAGGCAGATGCCAGGATTAAGAGGGAGACCTTAGGGTCAGACCTCAGATCCTAAGGACCAAGGAAAAATACATCAGAAATGAATAAGGGTCATTTTTTCTCACTGAAGAAATGGGTAAGGTTGAGTAATTATCTTCATTCTGAGGGAAAGCATCATCTTCTAACTGATTTCCAACTTGAATTTCCCACTCAGTTTGACCCCAGAACCTGTACTATTTCCCACAATCATCACTGCTTCTAGAATACATGGCTTCTTCATGAAAGGGTCTCAGGTTCATTCATATGAGAGTCTGGGATAGCATCAAGGCTGTGGACCCTCAATCAAGTCTGGCAGAGTCAGCCAAAAGTTAAGCCAAATGGAACTCAAAGTACTGTTTTACAACCTTCATGGATTCTTTTCATTTTAATCCTTATTCAACAGGAGGAGAGTCCTCAGAATAGCTCTAATTATCTGTTACATTTCCAAAGAGGCAGGCTCTTGCATAGTTGAAAGGGAATGAGCATCTGAAGGAGTCCTTCTGCAAGTGCGTGCACAGTGGTGTGTGTGTGTGTGGGGAGGTTGGGATATTACAATTCTTCTGGTGTGGTGATTTAATAGCAGGAGCACTCTGCCTCTGGGAGGAGGGGTCTTTACAAATCAGACCACTTAGTCCATGATCTTCATTCCTCTACCTCATCAGCACAAATCTGACAAAAAGGCTTTGAAAGCAATGTGGGATGAGGATGGGAGAGAAGCTTAGGCAAATCTAATCAAGCATTCTTGTCTGCTAACTTCAAAGGGAAGCCAAGCTTTGGGGAACACGTGTATAGACTTAGCAAGCTGGAGGCTTAAGCTATTTTATGACAGGTTTCCTGAGTGTGTAGCATCTTGAAGTGTTAGAAGCATCTGATGAAGCCATAAGAAGCCTCAGGGGTGGGAGTATTGGATAAGTACTATTTTACTAATCACCAGCTAAGTTCTGGGATGTTAGCAGCAATCACATAAAGTTGATAGATAATCTGAAAGCTCTGTGTGATGTGCTTGTTATTCAAGTCATGATCTGATTATGTCTTCACTGGCTTGAACCAGTCAACCATTGTCCTTTTATTATTTATTTATTTTAGGGTGTGTGTGTGTGTGTGTGTGTGTGTGTGTGTGTGTGTATGTGTGTGTGTGTGTGTGTAAGTGGTACCCAGAGGTCAGCTTCTGATGCTGTCCCTCAGGTGCCACCGACCTTGTTTTTTGAGACAGGGTCTTTCATTAGAACTGGGGTTCTCAGATTGAGGCTAGGAACACTTGCTAGCTAGCCGCAACTAGCCCTTCTGTCCACCTATCCAGCACTGGGACGACAAGCTCATGTTGCTATGTCCAGCTTTTCGATTGGGTTCTGGGGATCAAACTCTGATCTTCATACTTGCATATTAAGCCCCTTACCAACTAAGCTGTCTCCCTGATCCCTCATTTTTAAAATAGGTTATTTGGTTAGATGGGAAACTTAAGGAACCATGGCACATGCGAATTACAATGTCAGAGTTGCTGTCTGATCCTCCTTCCAGTCTCATCACTTCATCTTTCCTTCTTTCAGCATCAAAAGCATTGTTACATGTGCACACTCAGAAGCCCACAAGAATAACATGATTTGCACTGGATGCAAATTTAGTTGTCTGTGAAGGCAGGTTTGGGCCCGATTTCTAACAGCATACTCACCATGTCACAGCTTTTAGTTCACACCCAGTTTATGTGTCATTGACCACACAAAAATCACTTTACAGTGAGGTGTGGAATGCACCTAAGAGCAATGAGCTTTAGCTAGTACATGGTAGTCATGTCTAGACATTAGCTTTTAACCTTACAGTTTGTAACTTCGTTAAAAGGTCAGAGTCTATAGTCAATGTCATTAAGAGCCTGTTATTGAATAGAACATAGGAATGTTTTTATTTTTATTGTTGTTGAGCTGGATCAGATTCATATCACCTTGTTAGGCAGAAGCCAAGCTGTCAGGGAGATTGTGTGAACCCAAGGCAGGAGTAGAGCATGCTGGCTCTGAAACTGCATTAGAATAAACTCAGGGGTGAACCCAACTCAAATTTTCCTCCCAGTAATTGTAAGTTTTATTTTTATTTCCTTTTAAGTGTCTTTGTGTATCAAAATGGTAATATTTAATCAAGCAAGAATATTTTGTAGCTAATAAATGTTCACAGAGTCATTCAGAAGTGTGAGTTCAAAAGATTGGCAGGTAAGTATCTCCACCTTTTTTTTTTTTAAATAAATGTAGCCACTATTACAATACAGTGCTAGAAGAAGGCTACTTCCTTTTTTAGACTTTCAATACTAAGCAGAGATGATGCTGACATCATCATTCTAGGCATGCCGGGACATACCACTAAGTAAGAGGTTGGCAGTCCAGGGAAGATTAGAGAGGATTCAGCATCTAGTCATGACAGTCTTGGAGTTTGCTCTCTCCCTTTGGTGTTTTACCACTGAGTGGTACAAGGTTTTCTGGAAGACTTGCTTCACTCTTAAGGCCTCAGGTCCTTATCTTACTTCATCTGGGTGACTGTGCACTAGAACTGAGGGAGAACAGCATGAGTAATGCCTTCTCAGGGCTGCCTTACATGGCTATGTGTTACCTAACTCCAAGATACCACTCACATCAAAGGGGTGGTAGACATTCCATTTATCATGAAACAGAACAAACTCAAGTGGTGAAGAAGAGGTGTGTTTAACATTTTTACAAAAGCAAGACAAGTAGCTTTGACTGGAGACTAAGTTGTCAGAAAAAGATAAGCAGGAGATAAGGAAGGTGACCATGTCTTTCAAGCTTATGCTTCATTCATGTAGCAGGTGGCTCAGTAGACTAACATATTTATACTGAAGGGTAGAAAGACAGCCACTAAAGTATTGCATTGTTATAGTGGATAGCACCATGAATGCAGTGGTCTTCAGGGTCAGGCCTTCCCTTCCAAACATGTAAAACTAGAGAATAAGTCTACATAGCTGCAGCGACTAAGGACTTTAAAAACAGTGGAATTCTTTCCTATCCAAACTTTACAGGTGATTGAAGAACCTGGTTTTATACTTCACAGGCTATTGAAAGAACTTGTCCAAGAGACACTCGCATTTCTCCCATCTGTTTTAATGCATTAAGAAGGACTTCTTTTGCCATTTATTTTACATTATTTTTAGAATTTCATGCATAAGTACTATATTTACATCATTTCCATTGTATACTCTTTCCTTCTCTAACTCCTCTCATTTCTATCTCAATTCTTCTCAACTTCATGACCTCTTCTTTAACTGTTACACACACACACACACACACACACACACACACACACACACACACACACGTATGTAGAAACACACCCTTCCGACTCCATTTAGTGTTGTGCATATGTATACATGCGTAGGGTAGGGATGAGCTCTTGAGTTTGGACAACCTATCAGGGGGCTCATCCATAGAGATGACTGATTATTTTGTTTTTAATGCGGCCATCAGTCATCTGTAATTCCTCCTCTGGAGGTGGGGTCTTGTGAGATCACAGATGGGATGTCAGATTGTGTTGTCATTGTGTAAGTCTTGTTCAGGTGACCATCTTGCTAAGATGTCATGAATCCAGCTCCAGGAACCCAAACTATGTCGAAATAAGAAATGAGTCTACTACAAAGGGAGTGATAGTTTAAATTATTTTAATTAGCTTGGTGAGAGTTAGTTGAACTGAAGCTTGGCTATCAGAAGTTTTCGAGTGAAAATTGAGCTTGACGTTATAAGTGAACAAACCAAGGAAAACTTAAAGTTACTAAGAGTAAAACTGCCAAAATTGGTGAAAAGAAATGATTTTTGCATGCTAAAAAGAATAATTAAAAATGAAACAAAAACCAGCAGTCAAGAATGTTTCTTCAAACTTTTCTCTTTTTATGCAATATCTCTTTTCCAATTACATTACTAATCTATTTGTGCAATATGCTCAAGGGATTCCAAGTGTCTCCATGGACTACAACATCTGTTTTTCAGAACTATGACTTTAATTTTTTCTTAACATTTCTCTCTTGGAATCTTTAGTACTTAGCCTTTTCTGTTTCTTGAGGAATCCTGGTGACATCTGCCAAGTCAAGCCTTCTCTCCTTGCTCTTGAGCATGGTTCTGACCTCTGACCCCCTTATCTACATGGTCCACCATTGCAGTCTTGTAACCATTCTCACAATTCTGTCTACTTTCCCTTGATTTTATGGATTCTTCTAATCTCTCACATCATGCTCTATATCCACACCTGTACTTTTCTAATACCTATATTGCCTGAGCATCATTACCAGATTTCTTTTCTTCATGCTCTGCCTTTTCTCTATGCTGGTCCTATTATCACATGGTTCACCTGGATGTCTAGCCACCTGCTTCCACTCTGTACTCTATTTCTCTCCTCCATGGTGTGTCTTCACTTCACCCTTGGCACCTTTTCATGCTGGAGGAATAGACCCTTATACTTCCCACCTTTCATCTTCCTTAATCTGCTCAGATATGCTTACACAACAGGTACCATGAGAAATGAAATAAATACTTTGTGATAGCTTCCGATAACGTGTCACATCAAATTTCAACAGCTCTCAAGAGCTTTGCTCTTCTCACTGCTGCCATCTTTCTCACCTTAGCACCCTCTGTTCTTTGTAGGCTCATTATCTTGATTCCCCCAGGGTAGTCCTAGTTTATATCTGGCTCTAATGCAATTTTTAACTGTGCCACTTTTATTCTCAGCAATCCTATTTAGATAATAAAACATCTGTTTCATCTAGAACTTTAGTCATGACGGTCTGTTATGTAGATTGCTTGCGATTCTCTGTAGTTGAATTACTCTCCCACTTGTCAATAATGACACACATGATGCTTCCTGGGAGTTCCTTCCCCAGGAAGGTGGAAACACCATGGCCTCCTTATCACAACTCTCATGTCTATTACACTGTCCTTAAGATCATGCAAAAGCCTTTCCATTTTCTCTGGTCAGTTAACTTGCTCCATAAATCTTAACCTATTTCATTTTGTATGGGCCAGTTAGTTGATCAAGTTCATGTTACACAGCTATGCAGGTTGTCTTAGTTACTATTCTATGGCTGTGAAGAGACACCATGGTCAAGGCTACTCACAAAAAAGAAAACACTTGATTGGGGGCTTGCTGACACTTTCAGAGGTTTAGTCCATTATCATCATGACAAGGAACATGGCGACATACACGGAGTTGAAGTAGGAGCTGAGAACTTTATATCCTGATTTGCAGATAGGAGAAAGAGAGAGACTAGGCCTGGCAAGGGCTTTTGAAACCTCAAAGCCCACCTCCAGTGACACACCTCTTCCAGTAAGGCCACGCCCCTAATCCTTCCCAAAAACAATTCTATTAACTGGGGACTAAGCTTTCAAATATATGTGCTAACAGGGGCTATTCTTATTCTGACTATCACAAGGTTGTTCTACCTTCTGTTCTAATAAATATGGCCACACAGAATCTAGTACTAAATTTTTGTGTGTATGTAGTGATTGTCTATGCAGGCATGCATGCTCTCCTCTGTGAGGGTACACATTTGTCTCTGTGAGTGTGTGCATATGGAGGTCTGAAGTAGACATCAGGTGTCTTCTTCCAATTTAATTTTGAGTCACAATCTCTTGCTGAACCGGGAGCTCCCCGATTCCAGCTAGTATAGACAAATAGCTTGCTCCAAGAATTCCCTGTCTCTGCCTCCTGAGTGCTGGCTTTACAGGTGGCCACCACGATTGTCTAGCATATACATGGGTACTGGGGATTCCAACTCCACTTGCCACCTTTGTGTGATAAGCACTGCACCTGTGGAGTCATCTCCCTAGCCACAGAGGCCCAGTTTTTAAATCATCTGTTTGTGATTCAGAACTGTTGCATTTTTTGTATTTATGACTCAATTAAATTGTTAGATAATTCTTAGAGATTAAAAATTGCTAATAGAAATAGTTTAATGATGACAGAATAACATTTTGATTTTATTTATTCTACTTCTGATCCAAGGTTACAGACATTCAGGAACCATTTGATTTGCACTGTTTTCAGTCTGAAATAATGTCAAGTTGAACTTCTTGATATCATTCCTTGGAGAAAGAGTCTGGCACTTGCTATAGAAAAAATCTCATTCTAGATATAAAACATTTGGAAGCAAAACTGCCCTTTTGTCATTTCTAATAAGCAAGCAATGACTAATTTTTTTCATAACAATCTTTTCTTTTTCACCTTTAGTTTTTTCACATTGGTGTGAAGGTCAAACAGGATCTGGAAGTCGTGCTGCTATGTCTCTCTTGGGTGTATGCAGTTTTTAAAATACCCTGACAGTGAAGTATTTAGCGGACACTGATAGATTTATTAGCAAGTACAAAGTATTTCCATGGAATTTGGGCAGATGTTAGTTCCTGTTAGGAAGGGACAGTTGGCTGAAAGCAACAGTTTCTGGGTCTTTTTGAATTCCTAAAGGAATTCTGCTGAGTGCTGATGGGAGCGGCTGGAAGCCAACAGCTGAGGACTGAGCAGAGTGAACTGATTTTCTCACATCCTTCAAGAATTGGTAGTTGGTGAAAAGAATGTAAACATTCACACAGTAAAAGAAGTTCAAAAGGAGCCCCAAGTCCTTAAAATTAATAAACCAACAACCCAAACACAACTGCACAGCTATGTACGTGGCTGATAAGAAGGGAAGAATTTCAAACATCTTTTTGAAGGAAGGAATACTAAAACAAGTGTATTAAAAATAAAACCTCATTAAATGCTCCATAACAGAACAAAGGGAGGTGGCACCCTGTAGGAGAAGGTGAACACACCCGCTGGAATGATGGCCAGTGGTGTTGACTTTTCTTCCCATCTGTTGTCCAGAGCACCACCACACTGCCCCACATTTTAATCTTTTTTCTTGAACCTTCCATCCTTCCCTTTAAGCAGGCCATTTTGGAAAGCCTCAGTATCTCTGTCACGAGTTTCCTCCATGTTGAAGCTATGGTCCCATACTTTTTAGAGTTAGCATTCCTGCTGAAGCCCCAGCAGCACCTTCCCCCCCCCCCCAGACAGGGTTTTTCTCTGTGCAGCTTTGGAGCCTCTCCTGGCACTTGCTCTGGAGACCAGGCTGGCCTTGAACTCCCAGAGATCTGTCTGCCTCTGCCTCCCGAGTGCTGGGATTAAAGGCGTGAGCCACTCTTTTTAGATAAAGTGATTTTTAGATTTTATTTTATGAAGGTGATACTACCAACTAGCTATCAATATTAACTGACTTCTGGAAGTGAAGAGTTTGCTTTTTTATCTTGTATTCTCTAGTATTGTTGTCAGGCTATGGGCATTAATTTTGGTGAGTATCCAACCTGCTTACTCCCCCCCCGCCCCCGCCGCCCCCGCCCCCGCCCCCGCCCCCTCGCCCCCGCCTCCCCCCGCTCCCACCCCCACCCCCAGTGGAATGGTTACAATGTAGGGACCTGAACAGAGCAGTGTTTCCTAAATCTTATTACATATTTTATAAAAGCCTTGATAACACTTATTGCTCAGTCTAAATATCTGGGCCAAGAAATCTACATATCCAATTATTACTAATTGTTTAAGTTTCTCTATTGCATCTCTTTTATTTATGTGCATAGGCTTAGGAATGTCATAGCATGCAGGTGGAGATGACAGAATGATTTTGGGGATCTGGTCTATCATTCCGTCATGTGGGTCCTGGGGATTGAACTCAGGTTGTCATGTTTGACATCTGGTGCCTCTATCCACTGAATCAGCAGGCTAGCCCAGGTACTTATTTTAAATATGGAGGTATATATGGTATATTGCTCTAGTTTTGTTTTTCTGCAATTAAAAATATGTTGAGTTATAGAAATTTTGACATATGTATATTGTGGTGGTTTGAATGAGAACACCCCCCACATTGGCTCATATATTCAAATTCTTGATCTCTAGTTGGTGGAACTGTTTGGGAAGATTAGGAGGTGTGGCCTTGCTGGAGGAGGTGTGTCACTGGGGGTGGGCTTTGAGGTTGAAAGCCCATGCCAGGCCCAGTCTCATTCTCTCTACCTCCAACTTGTGGATAAGATGTAAGCTTTCAGTGCCTTTCTTGCCTGTCTGCTGCCATGCTCCCCACCATGATGGCCATGGACTCAGCCCCTGAAACTGTAAGGAAGCCCTAATAAATGCTTTCTTCTTTCTATAAGTTGCCTTGGCCATGGTGTCTCTTCACAAAGTAAAACAGTAACTAAGACATATATGCTTGTGAAAATACCTTAAAATAATGAGAATATCTACATATCATATCATACCAATTTGTAGTCTTTTCTTCCCATGCCTCCTTGACATCCCAGGCAGCTACCCACCTGTTTTCTTTCTCTTTATTTTGTGGTGGAGGCAGTGCTGGAGATTAACCTCAGGGCCTCATGCATGCTAACAAGTGTTCTACCACTGGGCCATACTGCCATCCCCGCATCCATCTGCTTCTCAGCTACTGTAGATCAGCCTGCATCTTCTTGACTTGTAAATAATTACAATTCATACAGCACCCTCTCTATACAGGTAATCTTAAACCAGAAAGAGGTTGTGTGTATTAACTGTTTACTTTAAAAATAATTTCCCAGCAATGTTGTATTCTATTAAAAACCTGTAATGTACTTGTTGGTGGGCATCGGAATCAAGTCTAAATAACAAATAAAGGCATTGTAAGTATTTATGTGTAGGTCTTTATTTAGAATGCTTTTATTCTTCTCTGGTAAATATACAGGAATAGAATGGGTGGGTCCTATATAAGGGTGTGCTTAAGAACCCAATTAACTATTTCTTAAGTGGCTATACCTTCTGGTCAGCTTTGAATAAATATTCCAGTTCCTTCTTTCCCTTGGCCATAGTAGGTAAGCTCAGTAGTGTGTGTGTGTGTGTGTGTGTGTGTGTGTGTGTGTGTGTGTGTGTGTGTGTGTGTGTACAGGTGCTTGCTCATGTATATGTGTGAGAGAGCAGAGGGGACAACAGATAGTCTCTATAGCTTTTCCTTTTCTTTCCAGTTGCTGTGCCAAAATGTCCTGGAAAAAAAAAAGCAACTTAGTGGCAAAAAGCCACTGTGAATCACAGTTCCAGGTGACAGTACACGAAAGTGAGAAGTCACAGTTGCAGCAGTTTGAGGGAGCTGCTCATGTCACATCCGTGATGGGAACAGAGGGACACAGAGACATGTGTGCTGTTTTCAGCTTACTTTGTCTTCCTTTATTCAGTTAGAAACTCAATCCCAGAGAATCATGCCACTTACCTATAGGCTGGATCTTCCCAGACAAGTTAACATAGCTGAGGCAATCCCCACAGATATGCCTACATGCTACTCTAATCTAGAAAATCACACATTCAAATTTCTTACCAGGTCATTCACGATTAAGTCAAACTGGCAATTAAAACTAGTGCTCATACAGCATTTACAGTGCAGCTCACTATGGAGGCTGATTGGCAGCTAAGGCCAAGCTATTTAACCCACCAATCCCCTACTAGCACTGGGGTGACAGACACATAAAGCCAAGCTAGATTTTTCTTTCTTTTAGTTTTTTGAGATAAGGTCTCACTAGTTAGCCATGGCAGGCCTGGAACTCACTGTGTAGGTCAGGCTGGGCTCAGGCTCACAGAAACCTAGTTCGCTGTGTTTTCCAAGTGCTGGGATTAAAGGTGTGTGCTGTTATACCTGAAGGCTTGGACATCAACAATCCAATGCTCAAGCACTTATCAAGTGCTCTTAACCATCCAGCCACTTCTCCAGCCCCTGAGCAATCATTTAATGCTTGTCCTTTCTTGGAAAACGATTTATTTTTGTTTACATGTGTGCATGTGTATTTGTGTATGAGGCACATGTGGGCCACAGGGTTGGTCTTCCACTTCCATCTTGTTGGAGGCAGGGCCTCTCTCTCTTCATGTTTAATTCTACCCTGTGTGCTATGCAATAGCTGGTGTATGAGGTTCTGGGAAGATTCTTCTGTCCCTGCCTCCTATCTTGCCACAGGAGTGCTTTCTATACCGTAGACAGGTAAAGCCAAACACAATGTGAAGTCACAACTAGATAGCTAACAGGTAATTTATTAAGTGATAGTACTCATGCAAGGTAGCCAGTGACCAGATTTGCCCAAGATGCCTTCTAGTCTGCTCAGCCAGGCGGAAGAGAGAAAAAGGGCCCTGCAAGCACACTTCCCTGCTTCTTAAACCCTTGCTACATCACTCTGACCACACCCAAGTAGGTGTGACCAGCAGTACCTTTAAACAGAATTTTTCCCTGCAGACAGGTACTGTCGTGGCCAGCTATAATGTGGGTTCCAGAGGCCTGCACTCCAGTGGCTAGCCTTGTACAAGAAGTGTATTTTAGCCTTTGGAGCCATCTTGCTAGCCTATGTTTGGCACTTCTAATAGGTAATAGAGTAGTATCCCATTGTGATTTTAATTTGTGTTTGTCTAATGACTAATTATGTTGAGTAGATTTCTGTGTGCTTATTCATTAACTACACATTCTTATCCATGACATACTCAACAGATTTTTGAGTTTAGTCACTTGTCTTTTGCTGAACAGTAAAAGCTTTTAAAAGACACAATTCTGCATAGATATCTTTTGTCAAATAGGTGCCTTGTAAGCATTTGCACGTGCTCTGTAGCTTATATTGGTATTTTCTTAATACAGTCCTAATGAGATTAAATTTTGATTAAATAGAAATTATCATCATTATGGCTTACGCTCTTAAATAACTCAAAGACTTTAAATTTACATTTCCCACATTTTTAAATAGAAGCTTTATATTTACATTGATGACCCACTTTGAATTGCAGATGAAAGGGACCACCTTTGTCTTTCTCTGTGTGGGTGTCTGGTTGTTCCAGGATAACTTGAAGAAAAGATGACATTTCCCCCCACAGAATTATCCTTGAAACTTCATTTCAAAAACAGACAATTGATTATCCACATGTGCATGAATACCTGGATATTATTTGTTGCATTAACTTATTTGGCTATTTTCATACTAATACCAGGCTGCCTAGGTTATGTACAATAGATCCTAAAAATCTACTATTACAGCAACAATCCCATTTCTCAGATACCAATTTTCTGAGTAACTTTTCTCTTTCAATGTGACAAAAATATCTGACAGAGACAATTTGAAGAAGGAAACATTTATTTTAGCCTGTGATTTCATTTTGTCCTGGTGGGGAGGGCACAGTGTGGAGGACACGGTAGTGGGAAAGAGTCTATGACAGTGGAAATATCCGGTTGCTGCTCTGTAGGGGACAGTAAGCCACGCCTGTTAGAGGCTGGCTACAGGTGTGCCTGACCACGCCTGTCATGGCATGGTCAAGGTAAGGTCAGAATGACTCTGGATAGGTTCTCAAGGAACAGTGAGCACATGGAAGCCCATTCTCCCTGGCCTCACTGCTCGGCTGCCTGGGCACACTCTGGCTTGCATTTGGCTGGTATTTATCTCAATAAAGATATCTCGACCTTTTGGATTACGGATTGTCTCTCGAGTCATGTAATAAGTGGCGCCCATTAACAGGCATGGCTTACTGTCCCCTACAGTGTTCCTCACACCATGGCTGAAGACAGCATCAGAAGTGGGTGTCATCTACAGAGCCTCCTTAATGCTCACGACCTCTCCAAACAATGCTGTCATTGTTAAAACACCAACGGTTCAAACACATAAGCCTATGAAGGGCACTTCATGTTCAAACCATAACAACTACTGATTTCCATTCTGTTTCAGTAGGTTGGGAGGGGGAGTCCAAGATTCTTTATCACTGCCAAGAATCAAGGTTGTGCCAAGTCTGTTAGTCTTTATCTACACCATGAGTAGGAAAGGGAATGGAACATACGTTAAATGCAGTTCAATAAAGACAAGATGAAAACAGCAATGGTACAAAATCCCTGGTGAAAAAAAATAGTATATTAGTATACTTGGGACTTTCATACAGAAACAATAAACGGAGGCTTAAATTGAGTAGGTAACTAGCAAGTACAAAAAGTGATGCAGCGTGTTCGAGGTGATTCTATGATTCAAGTTCATGCTGAAATGAAATTTTCTTTAGTAGATGTGCAGGAGTCTAGATACATAGTAATACTTTCCAGGTTCCATTGAGCTCTGAGTTGCGATTCATTAAAGATATGGTTAAGTTTCCCTTTGGCAGAGGAGAACTATGTCTTCAGTTAGAAGTGAGAGATTTACAGAAATAAGATACTAAGCATTATTAGTGACACATATTAAAAGGATCAAGGATGCTGCATTAGCAGGGGAAAATAGGAAAATCACATCATACTTTAGGTTTACAAATTACCTAGGAGTGGATTACACAATTGAGTATTAATTAGAGTCATTGGAGAACTGAAAAGTTTGAGCCATATGCAGTTTCTGATTTTGTACCCATATTAATTTCTATTGTGATAAATGTAGTTTTTTTAGCTGTTACCATTAATGGAAGCTTGATGTTCATTTCTGTAGCTTATCTAAAGGTCTAAATTTATTTCCAAATGAAAAGCTTTTAATAACAAGAATAAGAATGTTTGAGCAACAAGATTTTAAGTCAGGGCTTGGAGTTTTATTATATTTGTTTCTTTTTTTTTTTTTTTTTTTTGGTATGTCTCAGGATGAAGACCCTCTGGTTTTGCCTACTCAAAGAGTAGTACTTGGAAGCCCCAAACTCCAAGTATTCAAGTCCTTTCAAATGAGCAACACACACTTACATATTTCCTAAGACCCCAGAAACAATATGTTCATGAAGCCAAGGGATGGTGTTATCAAATATGTACAGAGAGTGTTTCAGGTTCTAGTCTTTGAAGATGCAAAGATGACACATGCCATTTCTGTTCCTATTGGGTTCAGAATTCAGAGAAAGGGGCTGAGCAAACACAGACGTTTGCAGCATAGTAATATTTGATGCACATGAAGAATAAGTGAGCCATGAGGGAAGGTGGGAAACTCATTCTGGGTGCAAGTGAGTCTCTGAAGTACTCCAACCATTAGTAGCTCTAGTGAAATATTTTATTTAGTCAATCCTTAGCATATTGGGAGATTCCAGAAGCCTCTCACCTTTGAAGCTCAGGTCTCCTAGATACAATGACACATAGTTATATCAACCTCAGCACATCCTCTGCTATAGTGCACTTTGAATCTGTAATACATACCGAAGTAAATGTTATGTTAACAGTATAGTTTAGGAAACAATTGCAAGGAATTACATTTTCAGTACACATGGGACCTCCTTTTTTCCAAATGCATTTAGTGGGCAGTTGTATGAGTTTGCTGATGTGGAGCCCACAGTTATGAAGAATCAACAGTGGATACCTTGTTGAGAATAACACAGGTATCTTGTTTACATGGAGAAAACATTTGATTAGCTATTTTCCCCTTTAAACCTCACAAATTCGAGTGACATCCAAGCACTTTATATATTGTAAAAAGGATGGAGATGCCTTTACATAACCCTGCATCAGCAGGAGCTTGAAGATTAATTTTTGTGCAGTTCATATAATAGGATTCTTTTTGGAAGATTTGTACAATGGGTCGTATCAACATGCTAATGAGAACACAGCTTGGAAACAAGTTCATTAATTGAATTATTCATAGAGCTCTTTCAGTCTCTGCAGAACATGCTGAGCTCCAAAATCTTCATAATTTGATTTTATACCATGTAGGTGAAAATACTCAAAATATCTTTAGATAGCACCTTTGAGAACCCAAAGTGTTTGCTTTACAGCAAATTAAATAATTAAATCTCATGTATTTCTAAATGAAATACCTCGTGTTTCACCCTGTAGTCTAAAAGAATGATGTCATTCCAGACATTTTCTTCACTGTGTGGGAATTCATGCACTGAGTGATGGAGGAACTGCTTCATTCTGGTAAATGAATCACAGCTTGACACATGTTCTCAGGTTCTTTGCCTTCTTGCAGTAAGGTGGGCTCTTGTCTTTTCCTATAGAATATGGGCCAACTAGCTCAGAACCAGGAAACTGTGAGGAGCCCCTGGAACTTCTGAGGGCACTTCAAAAAGAAATCCTGCAACTTCCTCTAGCTTTTCCTCAAAATCATCTACCTGCAGTGAGGCCACCACTCAGGAAGGTCCATGACAGGTGTTCTAGTTTACTTCAGCTGGAAGCCCAACCACTCAACCCAGCAAGACCTTCATTTTACAATGGCCAGTGTGCATATTTCACTGTGACATCCCGAGGAATGTCAAGTAATAACTTCCCAGCAAGTGCTTCTTCCATTTCAGGTTCAAAAACTATGGCACAGAAGGAAACACAAAATATCATTAAAAGATATTGCACTTCCACTAAGGGTGGGGGCATACCTACCTTGATAGTAATCAACAACTCCCTAAATGAACTTAAGATCAGCTCAACAAGAGGGAAATTGTGTCTGGTATTGGAAATATAGCTAACTCTTTAGACCTAGTGAAGCTATGGTAATTGGAGGAGAATCTGCAACCTCTAATTTATTAAACCAGCATAATGCTTAACAACAATCTATAAACATTTGTTCTCATACACCCAGGTAAATGTAGTTTTCACCCCTCATCAGGGAAACTTCTCTTTGCAAGAGACTGCTGTGGAAAACCATAACCAATCAAAGTGCAGAGGTGTGGAGGCCACTCCCAATCGATACCTCTACAAAACACTGCTATACCCATGGCTCAGGGAACACTGCAGAACAGTGTTCTGCAGAACAGAAAGTCTGTGAGGGCCAGAGGACCAGGGAGTTTGCTGTGAGATTGTGTCTCCTAGTAACACCAGAAGCTACACCTGTAAAGTCTCAATCACATCACTGCTCAAATGTAATCTGAACAAGGATGCAAACAGTGGACATACCTTATTGGATGGGGAAAAGACCATGATGCCTCAACCATGCAGGAGGCTCAGCATCAGTTCATAAAATTTATTGGCCTACTGATCTGGCTTTAAATGTCCTCTAGGTTTTTACATACATTTATCTAGGAGCAGTCACTTTGATTAATTGTGTCCTTAGTGGGGAGGACTAAGTTTAAATGTGCTCACCAAGGTGGCAGCTGCTGAGGAGGAAGTGAGTTCCAGTGGACTGGAAATTAAGGCCCAGTTTTCCTGCCTCTGGCCACCTGTTTCCAGCGAGCTAAAGTAGTCTGTGTATGGAGATTTTGGAAGTACTCAGTAGGAAACAATATAAACGACATGCATTTTGAAAACTTGTTTTTTATGGGGAGAAAAAAGTTGAAGGTCCAATTTAGAGTACAGTTAAGAAGGCAATTTGCAAATGATTGAGGATATCTGAGTGTGCAATTTTATATCCAAATGGGAGAACATTTGGCGCGTTGCTGCCTGTAGCAAGCAAATGAGGTCATGCTGGGAAAGAAGCTTGGTGAGCAGGGAGTTCCTGCATCCATGGTACTGAGGATGGGGTGTGAGCAGCGACTTCCTGCATCCATGGTACTGAGGATGAGGTAGTCTCAGAGTCCCTATGCACATGTAGCGTATGCACCATACAAATCTGCCATTCTTGGGGACCTGTGCCTCTCTCCAAGAAAGATGTGCTATTGTGTCACATAGGGAATCAAGTTCACTGTGTATGAAAACGCTGCATGGCTCTATGGTGACAATCACTGTACTCTGAGAATACAGAAATTGAGCCCCTTCTCCAGAACTCACCAAGTCCTGCCTTTATCTGCCAACTTTTCCCTTTCATTCTAATTAAACCAATTAGAGAAATGCAAATTAAAAATAGGGGGAATCTAGGAAAGGAGAAAAAAAAAGCATGAAGGGAAAATGAGCTATTTATCTGAGAAAGGAAAAAAAATGCTGTACCATGACTTTAGCAATTTTGTTTTAATTAAAACTCCCTGATAGCGTTCTGGGACAAATGCAATTTTTACAAGTTTCCTAAGCTGGTCTTGTTTTGTTTTGTTTTTATTTTAAGCAATGTTCCAAATGTATAATCTTCCATTTTGAGTCAAAATTCCCAAAATAATGTAAATGATTTACAGAAAAGACCTAAACTAAAAAGCCAGGTATGGAGCAAAGAAATTTTCCTAAGATTTTCAATCGGTACATAGAGATTCAGTTGCCTTTTGTGGTCATTCCTGGGTACTCAAACTATGCAAAGTTTAATTAAAGTTTAAAATTAGACTTATGCTAATTTTCATGCCCCTCCCTCCAGCTGAGGCTGAACTCTAGGAACCTTAGGAAAAGGACCAGAAACTACTGGTCCTACTGCTGTTGTGGCAGAATTCCAGAGTTCTTCTTTTGCCTGGTGTGTCAGTGGGGTCTCTGGAGCCCCCTCTGGAGATGTCCACATCACCATCCCCACACACAGGTGATGCATACTTGCTGCTCTCCCTGAACCTTCCTCCTGTCTGTTACAGAAGTGTTCCCCTGCCATCCTCTACAGAATGGGAAGCCCTCTCCACCAGCCGTCTTTGAGAGTAGTTACAGCCTGGTGATCATTTGCAGTTCTGCTCCTTAGAAATCATATGGGCTGCAGGTAAACCCCATTGTGACCCTAAGTTCTGTCACAGTTACCCTCCCTCCCTCCTTCCCTCCCTCCCTCCCTCCCTCCCTCCCTCCTCCCTCCCCCTCCCTCCCTCCTCCCTCCCTCCCTCCCTCCCTCCTTCCCTCCCTTTCTCTTTTCCTCCTTTCTGTTCCACCTTACACACTGCTCTTTCTTCTCCTTCTGCCTTCTTTTGCTGACTCAACATCTACTCTCTCCACTATCTTTTAACTTGATATTTTCTTTAGGCACCAATGTAATCTTTTAGAAGATATAACAAATTGTAATTTGGTGAGGAATAAGTATTGAACTAGAGAGGGGTGTAACATATAGCTAAGAACAACAACAACAACAACAAAACGAATATACAAACCTTCTATAGACACGAATGGAGGTGGCTCAAAGAGACTTCCAATTTGGTAGTAGCTGGCAAGCTAGCAACCAGGGTGAAAGAGGGAGTGTTTGGTCACTTGCATACAACTTACAGAATCTGACAGAGACAGAGAGAGAGGAGAGAGAAGAGAGACAGAGACAGAGAGATGGAGATAGATACAGAGAGGAGAGAGAGGACACACACACACACACACACACACACACACACAGAGAGAGAGAGAGAGAGAGAGAGAGAGAGAGAGAGAGAGAGAGAGAGAGAGAGAACCTGCCTTCAATTAGACAGGAAAACTATAACCATTGCTTGTAATAAGGACAGACAGGAATTTCTCCTGAGGGTAAAACATGAAAAGCAAACCCAACAACTACATCTTAGTGGACACAAGCATGGGTTCTATGAGGTTTCATAGAGCAACCCTTGGCATATAGCAGATGGTATTTGCCAAGACTAAGTTCAGCAATGATTTGATGAGCCCCTATTCTGGTTCTGCTTACCTGTTAGCAAGAAATCTTTAAAAGCCCAGGGGAGGAAATGACAGCAAGTATTTTCAGCATCTTAGTTTGAACACAGGCAAACACTTAGATCCACATACACACAGCTTATATTAAATGTTAGCTAAGGGCTATATCCCACTGATAGAGGAAGCAAACACAGTCCATAAAATCAACTCTGTCCCAGAAAAAAATAAAACATGCAGTCTGTTCTCAGAGCTGTCTTTAATCACTGCTGCCATACCAGGAGACTCAGCAATTCTTTCAGTGCAGGGAGACCATGAGGAGGCATGGAAAGGCTGACTCAAGCCTGGAGCCAACTGCTGCCCCGGGAAAGACTACGAAAGGTAAAACTACTGTGGCTTTACACTTTAGTCCAAAGAGTATATTCTTAATTTAAAAACATTGAGGATATTTTCCAAGATCTGTGTTTTCTGTGGTAGCTATAATGCTAGAGTTTCTAATTCATTTTAGGTACTTTGTTGATTTGGAAATGTTATAGAATTGAAATGGTCAAGGGTTCATAGAAGGGGAAGCATAGTGTAGCTTACCAGAGTCTAGAACCCCCAGGGTCCCCAAAGGCGCACTGCTCTGACACTTCATATGTGATCTAGGACCTACAGTACTTTATTGCACTTGACTTGTTACAGATTTATAGTTAGAAAAACGATTCTTGTTGGTTCTTCAAAAACAAAATTCTGGGCCAAAGGCCCTAGTGTTTCCCATCATTTCTGTCATTGTTTCATATTCCCATAAGATTCGATAAGAATGCATGACTAGGAAATTGATTCTGTCTTCAGTTATTGTGATGCCATTTTTTTTTGGGGGGGTGTTTCTGAACACTCAGTCTCAGCCTCTGTGGGCAGGTGACTGTTTTCACATGAGCTTTCCTGTCTCTCATCACCTTGGAGGAGCATGGCTCTATGGAACCTGGTGTAATTCAAAGTAAGGCTTGAGGTGGTACCAATCAAGCTGAGATGCTCTTTGATGCAGCATCTTCTGGAGGATTTAATTCCCTTTCCTGGCCACTTACTAGGAATTATTCTGGCTGTCAGACAAAGACAGAAGGCAGACACTGGAGCCACCCTAGCCCCAAACGCTGGGGAGCTTCAGAGCAAAATAAAAATACAAATCTGTTTCTTAAAACCAAAGGAAACCAGACCAAACACACAAAATACCAAAATATCAAGGATGAGTAGCATGGTGACAGAAGAAGACACCCAACTTCTTTCTCTGGCGCGTGCACACACACACACACACACACACACACACACACACACACACACACACACACACACACACACACACGTGCACACACGATTCAAGTGACTACTCAGCACTATGCTTGTTCTATGTTGGATTCTCGTTTACCCCGAGGTCCGACTTGGATCCACAATGTTTGGCATGTCTACTTTGGTGAAGCTAACAAGACAAGGCTGCTTTTTCACAGACCAGTGAAATTTCTTTCACTTCCCCTCTTTGAAAATGTACTGATGTTAAGATGCTGGTCTTCTTAATCTCTGCCCTTCATTCTACCACCTTTGACCTTTGCCTCATCATCTCTGCATCGCTCCTTCGGTTGCAGAAAACATCCCGCTTTTGTTTCTGTAGCCTATACAGTCTGAACTTATTTTTCTTCACTGTTTATTTCTTTACTGTGTCTTTACATTTCTCTTGGCTCAGTTCCACCCACTCTTCTTTATCCAATAACGAAGTATCTGTCTAACAGCTGTGACATTACTCAGCTGTTCTCTGCATCTCGTCCAATGGGCCTTGGACAACATCAGCATCACGCTCACACCATGCTTTCTCTGGGGAGAGGCTGTTATTAGTGGCTTACTGTGCTGCTCAGAAAGGGAACCTGTGTATGGGGCCTGCCTTGGAGCTGAGAGCAATATCTACTTTGCAAAAGGTACACTTTCTGCAATAAGACCCCAGGAGCAGTTATCAGAATCAAAGTTCAGTTGCTCCAACATCATTTCTGAATTATCTTCATAAGCCATTTAAAAAGAAACCAAGCTAGAAAATAATTAATACAGTTAATGCTCACTGAGCATTTATATGGCAGGCTCTGGGTGAACTTGTTTCATATGAGTGAATTCATTCATTATCTTAGCAATCTTGGGAAGCAGATTTGTTTTTGTTTCCACAGATGATTTAACTCTGGGATTCCTGCAATTTGGATCCATGTTAGTGAAAAGAGAGAGCTGGCTTTCAATAGTAACTTATGTATTGATTAAAAAAAAGTTTTGGATTCTGGGGATGGAACTGACATATGCTAAACAGATAGTCTACCAATCTCCTAAGGCAGCTTCAGTCTAAGGTTAAAGACCCAGCTATGCATTTTTTTTAAATACTGCACTTGAAATAGTGATCTCAGACCTTGACCTGCCTGTACTGAAATCACCCCAGAGAGTTTCTGCAGAACAGATGACTTGGCTCCATTTGAAGAATTTCTGGCTTAGTGCTTGTGGTGGTTAATCTTTCTTGTTTTCTTGATGAGATCTAGAATCATCTAGACGATGAGCTTCTATCAGTGTCTGTGGGGGATTATCTCAACTATGTTAATTGTGGTGGGCGGCCCTCAATTAAGGTGAAGTGAGTGGGAGGAAGACCACTGAGAACATCACCATCCTCGGAAGGAGATTCTGGCCTGTATAAAAAGGAGCTAAAGCGCAAGAGCACAGGCACTCACCACCACCTGCTCATGTGATGCAGTGTGAACAGCTGTCCCCACTTCTGGCTGGTCTTTCCCACCACAGTGGATTGTGCCCTCAACTGTGAGCCACAACAAACCTTCTTTCTGTTTTCAAGTCATTTTGGTCAGGATGTTTTGTTACAGCAACAGAAAAGCGACTACTACAGTGGCTCTGGGTGGTACCTCTGAATTCATGTTTCTACCATTTTTCCCAGATAAGAGTGTGGCTGCACAGGCCTGAGCTTAGTACTGGGAGACTCTGAGATCATCTAGGATGAAGGAAAACCCAAGAAAGAGATCTATGAAAATAGAATCAGTTTTCATTGAACTATATAAACCCCAAGCTTCACCTTGAACGCATATTTCTGATTATTGCACTTGAATAAAAACATCTTTTTATTTCATTGGAAGATGAAGAAATTGCATTTATTTGTGTCATGCTAATTCTGCATTGAAAAAAATAATCCAGCAGCCCCCCTACCCTTTTGGAGACAAAGGAAAATTGAGTAAAATGTATATAGTTCCCATCCACTCCTTCCTTTCCAGCATGGAGGTTCCCTGCTAGGGGCTACATTCCTCGAAGTCTATAAACTTCCATTGACACCTCAGTGTCACCCAGACACCAGAGCTCACAGTCTGGTCTTTATGCTGTGCATTGTGTTGGTTTGAATACATGCGTCATGGCAGGTATCCAAAATCCTACTCAAAATTAAATTAATTGCTACTAAATAATCCAAGTTTTGTGTTTTTCTTTGTTCTTTGGAACATGCCCTGTTCCTCAGCAGTAAAATAATACTGAGCTTGCTGAATGGGCCCATCTGCTCCGCCCACAACCCTCTCCCTTCTCTACTACATACCCTCACATAGTCTCTCTCTCTCTCAGCTAAAGAAGGGATAATAGAAAGGGCTCATTGGCTAATTTAAATTTTGTTCAAAGGTAGGAAAAGTCCCCATAAAAGATGCTTTGCTTCAGACTTCAATGGCAAATCAGCCGTGGGATTAAATGGATTAGTGTAAAAAGCTTTCTCAAAGAGAAAAGAAAATCCATTCTTTTCCTCTGAGTGAATGTGTGTGCGATTTCAATGGCCCTGACGGTACCAGTGAAGCTGCCACCATACAGATGGACAGTAACAGCTGTCCTGCCATGCTGGGGTGGGCAGTGACTGGACTCTGCAGAATGCAGAAGATGCCTTGTCTTCTGGGAGTCTTTTCATGGTAGGTGGGGGTCCCTTCACAAGGCTTCTCTTCAGCATACATGGGTGCATTTGACGGACAGTGTGTTAAAGCAGGAAGACATAAGGGATTTTGGATTCAGTCCAGTCTAGGTTTGAATTCTGGCTTCGAAACCTGGTTCATCACCACCTCAGAGATTATTAAGGTGGTGGAGAGTGATGACCACGCCTGCCTTCTCCATTATGTGATGCTTGTAAGGAGCTTAAAAAATTTGAGTGAGTTGAGTATCATGTATTGCCCAAACCAGCTCAATAGAGTAACCATCTGATTGTCCATAAAGAGAACCATTCATCCATCCATCCATCCATCCATCCATCCATCCATCCATTCATCTATCTTTATTGAATACTTGTATAAGCATTTCATGGAGGCATTTCAGAATATCAGCAGTTCTTTTTTGTTACAGTTCCTTCTTCATAATTAATTTTGCTAGGTAAGATGTCGGCCTCAAATGTTTCAGATACCTATAAAAATGTAGGTACTACTATAGTACAGTACCTTTTAAGTTTTAAAAGTCTTATACAGAGAGTGGCTCAGCACGGTAGTGGTATATACCTAATGTTCCAACTAATTGAGAAGCTGAGATGGGAGAACCACTTGAGTCCATGAGTTTAATGGCTAGCATGGGCAGCATCAGACATCCTGTCTGAGGGCTTCTAACAGAGAGAATGAGAGAGAATGAGAATAAGGAGCATTTTTACCTCAAAATGTCAACAGAAATTATCTACACAGATGGCATGTTTTGTATTTTTTTCTCTCTACTCATTTACATTTAAACAACTTTTATTTAGGCATAAGAAAAAAAAACAGTTTTCATTAAATCTTTAAAAACAGGGTAATTATTGAGATAGTGATGCTGATGATCAGGAACCATTAATTCATCCTCCCTGTGTTGAGGGCTTCATGTTGTACCCTAAAGGACAGAGTGATGAATAAGAGACACATCTGATGGGGGAGGTGCTTCTGTGTATATGATTGTCTTATTGGTTGATAAATAAAGTACTGTTGGCCAATAGGAAAACAAGATAGGTGGGATTAGGAGTCAAGGAGGATTCTGGGAAAGGTAGGAGAATGTGCAGAGTCACCATGTGAGCCTGGGAAGACGGAACACTTGCCGCTGGTGTCTGATAAGATAAGTCTTATAAAATATATAGATTTGTGATAATTAAGACTGAACTAGCAGATAAGAAATCTTAGTCATTGGACAAGTGGTATTTGTACCTAATATAAGTCTCTGTATGTTACTTGGGACCTTAACATGGCAGCGGGTGGAACTTGGGCAGCCTGGCAGAAAGCGTCCACGTGGCAGCAGGGCTCTCGAGGCTTGGGGAAAGACTTATTGATACACATATCCCATGCTTAAAAGCACTTCAACAGAGTGAGGACAGATTTGCTTGCCATACGTCTTCTTGGATTAATACGGTTAGAGAACCTGAATTAGCATTCATTTCATGAATCAGATATTTAATCTCTTGTTTGCCACTTCTATCAATATATATATAAATCCCACCATAGCATCAATTTTTATAAGACAAAGAATAAAGTTTCAAATTTGGAAATGAAGACCATTAGAATGATGGGAAACCATGAGTATCTTACATAGGAAAACAATTATTTAAAGAATGTCTGAACACTGGTTTATACAAACAAATTCATAAATTTATAAATGCCTAATTATACAAGCAAAAATATTTATTTTTCATACTTGATTCAAATTGTTGTCATAGCTGTCCAGCTTGAAGTAAGAAAACATTTGCATAATATACCTTTGGAAAGGAAAACAAACTATAGTAAATCATATTTACCCTTTCCATTTTCTGTCTTTGAAGAGAAAATTCTTGAAAAGGGTTTGATTCTTATCAATTAATAGTGATTTTTTCTTAAGAATTTGGTTAGCCAATTTAAAATAAGGAGGGAAATATATTTTATTTAATGCATATCTATGTAATAGTGATAAAATGTAGTTTTACTTTAAAACACAAGACTTTTATGTGATTGGAAAGTAAGGCAGTGTACTCTAGTCTCCCTGGCCATCTTAGGGTTACTGTTTCTATGCTGAAACACCATGGCCCAAAGGAGGTGGAGGAGAAAAGGGTTTATTTGGCTTACAGTTCCACAGTGTAGTCATCCCTGGAGAAAGTCAGGACAGGAAATCAAGTAGGGCTGGAAATTGCAGGCAGGAGCTGATGCAGAGGCCAAGGAGGGATGCTGCTTTCTGGCTAGCTCCCCATGGCTTGCTTCGTCTACGTTCTTGTAGAACCTATGACCAGCAGCCTAGGGCAGCCCTCCATATAAATCACTAACTACGAAAATGCCCTACAGAATTGCCTACAGCCCAATCTACTGGAAGCATTTTTTAACTTTATGATTCCTCCTCTAGCTTCTGTCAAGTTGACAGAAAAACACCCAGCACCCTCCTATTAAAGGATGAAAGGTAGCCAGTTAAATCATTTCTAGTGGTCAAATGAGGCATATGTGGTGCATACCCATGTGCAAGTCCTCTGGCGTCCACTCAACAATGGTCCAGTGGTGATTCTGACAATGAGTGCTAGGAAGGTCGAAATCTATCTCAACTCCACTCACTTCAGTGTTGTTTCTTTGGTTCTCTGCCGGGCATCACATATTACTGAATACACAGCATCATTGAGGCAACATTATCCCCAGGGAGCTCACAGCAGAGTGGGCAGAGATAGCTTGAACAATATACAATAGATGGTACTGTGGGACCCATTATTCTTTTCAGAGGAGGTTGAGTGTTCATGAGGACATATAATTAATGAGCAACAATGCTGGAATTCGAACTGCATGTTCCTTCCCTATAGTGTTGACTCATCTGGAGGCAGGGTCTGGCCAGGTGTTCTGTGAGGCATTTCAAGTTGGAGGCTGTGTGACAGAGACAGAGTGAGAGGGCTTTAGGAGAGGAAATGGAACGATGTAATATTGTGTGTATGAGAACTGAATCCCGTGTTACTTAGCTGGAACTCTGGCTTATGCAACCACTAAGACAGCTACAGTACTTACTGGGAAAATGACACAGAACACAGAAAGAAGGCAGAGCAGGAAGGAAGCAGTCTTAGTTTTAGATCCCTCTCATTATTATTGCCTATGCCTCCAGCTGATATTTGGAACCCACAGTAGAGGATCTGAATAGGCTTGGGAATCTGTGGTACATTTCCTGTGGAAGCCATAGAAATAAAATCGGTTGAGGCCAGGATTCTGATAAAAGGGGGAAGGTACATGAAAGGTGCCATGTTTCACTATTGAGCACCACATTACACTATGGTATGGAAACAAGGGTTGGCCACCACTCTGCTGGTAGAGCATGGCACTACAGGCAGAGTTCAGTCATTTCATACAGTTTGCCTCTTTCACCACCTTAACCATCCAATGAGGTGGATGTTAGCAGCTGTGGTTTGGGTTAAGTCTGAAAATCTCCTGAAGGAAGACTTGTTTGTTAAGTAATCGTTTGAGGCTTTTGAGGGGCTCTTAAAGCTGGGGCTCTAACTTCTTTCATGGAACTAACTCACTGAAGAATTCATAGCTGAATGGTTGTTAGGATGGAAGTTACAGTCGGGGGTAGCAGGTTACTGGGAGAATAACTTTGAAGGATACATATTGAATCCCGGCCTCCCTCTTCTCTCCTCACTTGTTGCCATGGAGTGAGAAACCTTGTCTGCCATATACTCCAGCTGCCAGGATACTCTTGTATGATTTAGACAAAAGAAATGGGGCCAGCTAACCGTGGACTGAAGGCCCTGAAAGCTTGAGACTGAATCAATATTTCCTTAGGTTGTTTTGCTTAGGTGATTTGTCAAAGCAATTGTTGCATGAGAGTGTCATACCCATGTATCACATTGTCCTACAGCCATGTTTGATTTGTAAGTGACAAGTTAACTATGAAACATAGTGATCTCTTTATCCTACAGATGTGAACTGAGTGTTCATGAACCCCTGAAACTTATAGGTTAAAACTTGGTCCCTAGGGCTGGAGAGATGGCCCTGTGTTGAAGAGTATTGCTGGTCTTCCAGAGGCCCAAGTTTGATTTGCGGTACCCACATGAGCAGTCACAGTCATCTGTAACTCCAATTCTGGGGAATCTGTACTCTTTGGGCCTCTGTGGGCACCATGCATGCACATAGTACTCAGACACATATAAAGACAAAATACTCACACACAGACAAACAAAACAATAACACCAACAAAAAAAACTATTCTCCAGTGTAGTGTGATAGGAAGTAAGTAGGTCATGAGGGTGGGACCTCATGAATAAGATTAATACTGCTATAAAAAAGGCCTTAAGGACTCATTTGTATATTTTGCTCCATGAGGATGTGGCAAAGAGTGTTAGCTATGCAACAGAGAGAAAGAGAGACTCCAAATATGCTGCTTCCCTGGTCCTGGCTTCTAGCCTCTCCATCTGTGGGTTATACTTTTGTGTTGTTTATAATGCTCCAATGGCAGTATTTTGTTACAGCAGCCTGTATCAACTAAAGCACATCCATCCTACCTTTTGCAATTAGTTTTTCCCTCTTCAGTTAACCTTCAATTCTATATTTAGGCCTTATTTGTCATGTCTATATCCTTGGAGAATAATTTTCTAGGATGTGCCTTGCTCTGAGAACTACTTGATTAACTTAAAATCCTCTAAACATTTTGTGCATCTATCTATCTATCTATCTATCTATCTATCTATCTATCTATCTATCTATCCATCTATCTATTGTGGGTGTATGTGCATGACTATGTCTATGTGTGGTATGCACATGTCATGGAGAGTGTGTAGAAGTCAGAGGACAACTTAGTGATGTCATTTCTTTTCTATCATGAGGATCCCAGAGATTGAACTCAGGTAGTTAGGGTTAATAGCAGGTCTCTGTGAGTTATATATCTGGATCTCATTCTTCTTTTAATGTCATGTTTTATAGGTGCCCAAAGTCCATTAGCTGTTAGTGTGGGGTCTTTATATTGACAACACTGGTCTCAAAATCTTCAGCTCAATCGAGCTTCCTGCTTCAGTATCTTGAATCCTGGGATCATATTACTATGTCTGGATTATAGAATTATTTTTAAAAACTTAAAATATTTTTATATAACATGCAAAATAACAAAGGAAGCCTATATGTTTAATAAATATACTTTGTTGAAACAAAAAATTCTATTTTTGGCCAGATAAGATGGTACACACTTACAGCTCCAGCACACAAGAGCTGTCCAGGAGGACTGCACAATTTTGATGTTAGCCTGGTGTACATAGCAAGAGTCAAAGAAACTGGAGCTATATAGTTAGACCCTGTCTCAAAAGGCCATGCAAAGGGCTAGTGAGATGGCTCAGTGCCGTGGAGGTGCCTGCTGCCATGCCCGAGTGCCCAGGTTAGATCCCCAGAATCCACATGTGTGCTCCTCTGCACACATAATAAATAAATGAAATAATAAAAACTTTAAAAGCCAAAATTACATAAAGACTATTTTTTCCACCTTGCAACATTTCCTTGTTTCTCACCATTTCCAAAGCAAAGTGTGTTGGATATGGCTATTCACAGATACAGTTGTTTCTTCTGCTACTTTTTGGGTTACATATAAATCTTTCAATATTCCTCTTTTGTCATTGTTATAACATTGGTAGTAATTACTTTACACTTTGTTTTTGCCTCTTGAAGCCTTTTGAGTATTGTTTTTAGATCTCTTTCTTCAGCATTTCTGTGGTTTATGCTTCTTTGCCTTTGTCCTAAAATGTATCCACATCCTATTCTCTGAAACTTTGCTTCCGCACATTTAATCACTCTCTGTGAAACATGCCCATTGTAACTCCATCGCCCCTGACCTGCCACATCCCAGATGCTTCCTGTGCGGCAGACCCCAGGCGCTGACTTGTGAGTTACAGGAAGCATCGCTCTTTCTGTCTAGAGTTTAAAATGCTTAGTGTAAAATTGTACCACTTTATCTCTGAATTATTGGAGTGACAGTTCTTATTCTTTTAGATTCTCACTTTCTTAGGAAACTAACTTTCCACTCATTCACACTACTTGTATTCTTTCTACCAGAGAACATATAGAGAATATATACATGGGGGAAGCTTGGACTCATGCCATGGCATCTCCAATGAGAAATGTAAAGTGGAAGGCCACAAAACTTTGTCGACCTTTCGTTGTCTCCTGTATTGGAGGAAGTGTGTCGCAACTTTCCACAATGAGAGAAACCTCAGTATTATGAATTGTTAAATATAATTTTATGCCCACATTTAGAACTAGATATGTTTGATAATCTGAAAAGCCATAATACTTCAAACAAAGCCATGAGGCAGAACTGCTAAAAGGTAACTCTGTCAGAAATGATGATAAGTGATTTGTCATGCTTTCCTGCTTATGGGAAGAAATGACGTCATATCTCAGGCCCATAACCTACTAAAAGCCTAGTCAGCAGGAAACCAACCTATTATCCCACACTCATTCACTCAACAAATATTCATGAGAGCCAACTCTGTGTCTGGGCACTGTGCTGAAAGCCAAGGGATGAGTGTGCAAGAAAGACACACATGCAAGGCACTGTGAGATCATAGAGGAGACAGTCAACTTAATTTGGACTCAGGCTAGGATTGGGTGGTGGTAGGGAAAGGTACTCAAGTCAGCCCCTGGGGATATGTTGGGGATATTGTATATTAAGAAAAAAAACAATAACAACCAAAACTCCAGGAGACTGCATTTAACTCATTCTTAAAGTAGGGCCAGGAGTTGGTGGCACAAGCCTTTAATTCCAACACTCGGGAGGCAGAGGCAGGCGGATCTCTGTGAATTTGAGGCCAGCCTGGTCTCCAGAGCAAGTGTCAGGATAGGCTCCAAAGCTGCACAGAGAAACCCTGTCTCGACAAACCAACCAACCAAACAAACAACCAAACAAAACAAGTAGGAGTTATGCAGGCAAAGGGTGCTGGAGTTAAAGGAATAACTAAGAAGCAATAAGAAGGGAAGGAGCCTGAATAATAGATGAAGGCAAGAAATTAAATACTAAATGGGAAATCAGAGCATTTTAAGGGTTTCTGAAATGTAATTGGGAGGCTGACTAGGGCAAAAGAAGAGGTGTGAGGTCTAACTATGTAGTACTTAGCCCAAATGGTGAGAAATGAGGGCTGTGGAGCTAGGCAAGATGTTTTATTCATGTCAAGGAGCTTGATTTTATGAAGACACGGGGCCATTAAAGAGATACACACTTCACATATGACATTAGTGGCTAATAGATAATGATATGAATATATGTTGGAGTACCAAAATGGTTGCCACCATGTTTAAATAGAGTCCAGAGCCTTGCTTTGTTTGTAGTAGTGGGAATAATAGAAAGAATAGATTTTAGAAGTAATCTAGACTGGTTTTATACAACCTATAAAGACAAATGGGAGTCATTATCAAAAAGGGGACCCAGATTTTTAGTTAAACTGTTTGAGTGGTAGTATCATTACCCAGAGAGCATAGGAACAGGGAAAATTAAAGGATAAATGAATGATTATAGCTTTTGGCTTGTTAACTCTAGTTTTGACATTTAATTGGGTGCAGTTATTATATAGATTATGTGGCTACCCTAGGTCAGCATATGAATCAGACTCTTCAGTGGGGACTGCACTCAAGATTTAAACTTGAGGGATATGGTGGCTAGTTTTATGTCAACTTGACACAGGCTAGAATCATTTGTAAGGAGGGTGCCTCAACTGAGAAAATGCCTTCATAAGATCAGGCTGTAGGCAAGCATGTAGAACATTTTCTTAATTAGTAATTGATGTGGGAGGGTCCAGTCTATTGTAGATAGGGCCCCCTGGGCTGGTGGTCCTGGGTTTAATAAGAAAGCAGGGTGAGCAAGGCATGTAGAGCAAGCCAGTAAGCAACATTCTTCCATATCCTCTGCATCAGCTCCTGCCTCCAGGTTCTCACCCTGTTTGAGTTTCTGTCCTGACTTCCTTCAGTGATGGACCATGATATAGAAGCATAAGCCAAATAAGTCTTTCCTTCCCAACTTGATTTTGGTTGTGGTGTTTCATCATTAGCAATAGTAAGTCTATCTAAGACAGGGGACACTAGCACACATATGGCCTTTGAATCACAGACATAGGTAAAACCACATAGAAAGAGAGCACAGATGGAGAATAATGAGCTAAAGAGGGTTCCTGGCTAATGTAAGGATGAGGAAATATGAGAAAACAGTAAGATAGGGAGGCTTAGGGCCTAGGTCAGTATAACTTTGAGAAGCAGGAAGTAGTCAGCAGTATGAAAATCAAATTCACTTCCAGGGTCAGCTGAGAAGTGTTCTCTATACACAGCAACCTTGAAGTAAAGAAGGAATAACTTTAGTTGAATAATGGAACAAAGGTCACATTTCACCAGGTTCACAGTCAAGTTCGAGGGTAGGCTATACTGGAGAAGGAATAAGAAATGTAAATGACAGACCAGAAGAGAGAATAAGAGTAAAGGGTATTAAAAAAAACCTACTTATTGGGAAGTATGTATATGATTTATATATAACACAATATGTATCATAAATATAATTTATATATATATATATATATATATATATATATATATATATATATAAACTTAATATGTATAAGTTTCATGTGCATCAATTACCTGAAGGCAAGGTAGAGAGGAAGAAATAAAAATCCTTAATTTTTCAGTGTTTGCAACACACCACCCTACCCTGTGGGACTTCATAAATGGCAGGAACATAAAAGCTGGGAGCAGGGTGGAGGGGGGGAGCTTAGCAGAACAAAAGCTGGCTAATCAAGTTTTGCCATCCACACAGATTCACTAACCAAATATGTTGTCTTTCTAGTTACTATATGGCTTGGGGGTGAGCTGCGCAATTAAGCAGATTAGTTGAAAAGATACATGGCCTAACCCTTCACATCTATAGAATTGATGGTGGGGTCTTAGGAAATACAGGTGGAGATTGAAGAAGGGGAGTAGGAGGTGTGAGTTAAGTCGAATTGAAAGTGTCATTTGTTATGATTAAGTTAATTTATATAGTGAACTTGTTGCCTAAGATACGAGTGTTTTGGATTAAACAAGCCAGCCTCACTTCTTATTAACATGGGCAATCGTGGATCGCTTTCTGCTGTACCATGCTTTCATTTAAGTTTCAGACTAAATGTTCAACCTTGTGGTGCACTCTGGATGCTCCCTTTCCCTTCTCTTTCATATAGAAAGTGATTTTACACAAAACAAAGGTCTTAATTCTGGTGTCAGTGTAGTTTCAAGCATGGGTAGGTAGAAGGCAGAACATCAGTTAGTGGGTGACCCATGAGCCTCCACAAAATCGACAATAAAAGGAGGTCATTCTTTTCTTTGTGAAGGGTAATACTTGACAATCTTCACTAGGCAGTGTGAGAGCCTTCAAGGATATTCTTCAGTGCTATTCTTAGGCAGGAACATTATATTGCTGAAATTTGGTAAATAAAATCATATTTAAAAGCCACAAATAAGCCTTAAAAACAGACCACATTCTTTAGTTCAATGCAGGAGTCATTTTAAATGGATATGTTCAGGAGGTAGGCAGTTTTGTGAGTTGGGCTTTGTCGGATGGTAATGGTCCCATCTCTAGCTGGAAAAGTGCATGATAGACTGGAGTCAGAGACCCGATTGGAGTTCCCTCTTAAGCTATAGCGGTGGTGTCATTCCTGAAGAATAGTCATAGATTATTAAGATCAGGTGAGGTTCTCTCTCTCAAGGAAAGTATGGACTCCAAAAGGCATTTGCAAGGTGGGCTGAACTGGGACAAACAGTCCAGAGAACAGATGACATACATTTGGTATGATCATAATGTGATTTGGAAAATGTGTGACAAAGGGAGAATAAAATCAAAGTACAATTAGTACTAGTGTCTTTCACTGCTGGTGAGACCTCTGGATAAAGTGCCTGCTGACTACAGAGTGGTATAGAACCCAGGTTCCAACCACTTCTCGTTTGTTATAAAAGATTCCTTTCTTGGAAGATGATCAGCCTGGTTTACAGAATTTTGTAGTTTTAAGTTTCCAAATTTGATTAGTTATGAAGCTTGCAGTTATGTTCATGCAAATGCAAATGCACATGCATATATTAATATAGAAATAAGTAATTCAATCTAATAAATATAAACATTAAGATTCAGATTGGTTATTTGAAGTACGTTAGACAAAGTTATCTAATAATTACCATATACATATAAAATCATTCTTTTCCCCCAGAATAAATAAAATGTATTATTATGGTGGACTAGCCAGGATAAATATTGATCAAATGATACACTTCCTTAATTTTTAATGTAACCAGTAAAAAGGTATCATTTTAGTATCAATATCACAACAGAAACATATTTTAAGTCCCACAATCTTCAAAAGTTCAGTCTTTTTAAAATATCCCAGATCTCTCTAAAATCACCAAATCTGTTAATTGTTGGCTCCTATAAGATACAAAAATATGTTACATGCTTCTTGTCCAATAAGGGAAGGACTAGCACACAGTCATGAAATCAAAGCTAAGTTGAAGTCCAGCAATATAAATTAAACCCCTAGCTCAGTGTCCTGCATTCTCAATGTCCTAGTCTCCACAGAGCTTAGACAACTCTCCTCCTCAGACTCTCTCATTCACAGCATACGTAGCTCCTGTCACAGGCTCAGGCCAGCTTCATTCTACAACACTTGGTAGTCATTTGTAGTTCTGGCATTGCCAATATGCTGGACTGTCCACAGACTGTACCTTCACCAATGGCCTCCTAATCTTTCTTCAAAGATTGATTACATGGTGCCAACCTCAGTCTGTCTCCATGACCCCTCAATTCTTAGGTTTCCATGGCAACTGAGGCTATACTTTCACCAATGACCTGTCACAGTGCTAAGCCTCACTTACTCTCCATTACCCCTTCATACTTTCAAAACCAAGACCACCTAGGAGACTCTTATATAGGTCCAACTTTGGCTGCCAGCATGGGATTCAGCCTTGGCCCTTCTGCATCACAACTTCTGTGTGCTGACTCTGAGAAAATACTCCCAGAAGACTTCACTTTAATGATGCTTGTCTCTTCTTAATCATAGATGGTTCCTCAGCCCCAGATAACAGCATCAATTATCCCAGTAAAACAAAAGGTTCAGTTCAGTGCTGCTAGTCTCTTGTTACTCACAGCTGATTCTTCAACACCAGCTAGTCAGAAACCACATATTCTTAATATAAAGTATCACACAAATAGCCCTACAGAGTCATTGAAAGACTCCCAAACATTCTTCTGAAACTTCGCAAGCCATGCCTCCATCACCTGAATTTCTCTCAACATTCCCTATCTTCCAAGCTCCCATTGAGAAGCTCATTAAGCTGTAAGAACTTGATGGTTTTTGTTTCTTTGTTTCTGTTTCTTTTCTGTTTGTTTTTAGCAAAATTCTAAGCTCTGTCCACACTCCTTCCTTAAACCATATCAGCAGGATTGTCACAGTAACACCCAACTCCTCGTACTATCTTTGGATTTTCTATGGCTATGATAAACACCATGAAAAAAAGTGATCTGAGTAGCAAAGTTTTTATTTCATCTTACAGCTTATAGTTCACCATGAAGGAAAATCACGGCAGGAACTGTAACAGAGACCAACAGTGCTTGCTCCCCCATGACTTTCTCAGTTTGCTTTCTACTATGACTGTGGTTTACCTGCCCAAGGAAGCACTGTGTGTAGTGACTTGGGCCCTCTTACGTCAATCACCAACCAAGAAACTGTCCCACATACTTGCCTATAGACCAATTTGATGGAAACCTTTTTTTTTTTCCAGTTGAAGTTCTCTCTTCCAAGATTCTCTTCCTAGATGACTCCAATTTGTATCAAGTCAACAAAATATTATTTAGTACAATATATAATCATCTTTGTTCAAAATATTTAAAACATTCAGAAGGCCTTTTCTTTTCATCTGAGGTTCCCTCTTTCCAGACAACTCCAGCTTATGTTGACAAAAAACTAACTAGGACAATATATAATTATCTTTGTTTAAAATAGTTTGAACATATTATTATGGTGAACTAGTCCAATATTGGTCAAATGATACATTAATTAATTTTGAATGCAACCACTGTAAAAGAACAAAGCAAAAGAAAACCCAGAATGTATTTCCCGACACATAGAGTTTCAGTAGAGAAGAGGCTGCATCTGCTTAATCAAGTATGAAACAGATTCTCAAGAAATTATTCTCCAGTCCCACCACCTCGCATCTGTTGGATTTGGCCCCAGTGGAGCTGGTTATGAAACACCTGATGTGGCCTAGGCCAGAAGCAAATAGCTAATGGCAGCCTAGTGCTCATTAGCCAGTACCGATGCATACTTGAGATGTGTTGAGAGGCAGAGTGAGTTCAAGTGATTACATCTCCAGGTGCAGAAACTCTTTAATTCTAGAGCTACTCGGAACACGGTTTCAATTTAGGCAAAACTGTGAGCTCCAAATCTAAGCATCTCCTCCAGGGAAACCCCATTATTGTGGCTGCTATTTTTTGCACAGCACCCAATGCCTACCTAACAGTATGATAACACTTCTATCTCCCAAACTTGCAGACTGTAAGGTAAGAGCTAATGGATGTTTGTGTTCCCAACGTACCCTTCAAGGATGAGACTCTCTCTAAATGAGCAATCAGGTAATAAAATGTCAAGAAAAAAATGTCTTTTCCTTCAAGAATGCACAACAGCATTTATACAGAAATTCTACTTGGGTGAGAGAACCCAGGTTTCTATTGATATTCTTTTATTTTAACCCCAGGAAGGAAAATCTATCATGTGCTTATAGTATAAAAACCTGTAATCACAAGAATTATCATTGTTCAACCTGCACACAGAAACTATGCTTTATTTACCATAGGAGTAAATTAGATTGGCTAACAAGCATTCCAATATTCATGGGAAAGATAATGAAACATAATTGCACATCTTCCTATGTGGGGAATAGTTGGAAACTTCTTAGGTTGTTGGTGGAAATATAAAAGTGGTATACCACTATCAAAAGCTGTTTGATTACTTCCAGTAAGAAGAAGCTTACCCTATGACTAGTCCACTCCACATTCATCCAGGAAAAGATCTATTAGAATAATAGCAACTATATTTGTAATAGAAAAATGTCATCAAGAATTAGCCAACTCTATTACATCAGAGGGATAAAGTCATGAATGAATAATGGTATTAGGTCAACACTAGACCACATATGTGATAGTGATCCTGTAATATTTTGTTGTTTACTGAGTCAAACTCCTGGAATCCAGTTGTGGAGAGGGAGGACTGATGAGCAAAGGGGTCAAGACCATCCTGGGGAAACCCACAGAAACAGCTAACCCAAGCAAATGGGAGCTTATGGACCCCAGTCTGAAGCTGGGGAACCAGCATAAGACTGAACCAGGCCCCCTGAATGTGGGTGTCAGTTGGGGGGGTCTGGACAGTCTTTGGGGCCTCTGACAGTGGAACCAATATTTATCCCTGGTGCACAAATGGACTTTAGGAGCCCATTCCCTATGGAGGGATATGATCTCAACCTAGAAACACGGGGGAGGGTCTAGGTCCTGCCCCAAATGATATGACATGATCCCCCAAGGGAGGCCTCACCCTCCCTGAGGAGTGGACGGGGTGGGATGGGGACTGGACAGGGAATGAGAAGAAGGGAGTGAGAAGGAACTGGGATTGGTATGTAAAATAAGATTGGTTTTAATTTAAATAAAAATTAATTTTAAAAAAGATGAAACAGAATGTAAAAAAAGAGAGAGATGGAAAAACCACATTTATCACAAATTTCACATATACCATAGCCAACTTGTCCTCATAAAAATTTCCTATTTTATTCTTTTAGTTTTGGATTCATCTTCAACTCTTTCAGCTATTGACTCCTGTTTGCCCAAGAAAATTCCATGTGTCCCTGCATATATATATATATATATATATATATATGTATATAATCAAACATTTATTGGTGGTAAGTCATAAAGAATTTATGTGTCTATATGCAATTTTAACATGTATTAAAGATTAAAGCACATTTGCATACTAAAAAATGATTGTGTTGTTTAGAGATTCGGAGGCCATCTCCACTTATGTATACACACTGTGTTGTTCAAGTAATAAAATTGCCTAATGTATTTTGTTGAACACATGTCTGCTGTCAAGTAATTATGTGTGATTATTATTTAGCAATAAATGGAATAAACTCCTGGCACATTAAAAATGATGTCAACAAAAAATTCCTGGTACAAAGACCAGAAGTATGGTTTTATTTACATAAAGGGCATGCACAGGTCAGATTCACCCCTGTGATACAGTCAAAATGGTGGTGCCGACAGATGTGTAGAGGCCGCTCTGACTGTAGAGGGAGGGAACAAATGTCTGGGAGTTGGTGACAATAGTCTACATATTGATTAGGCTTCCTTAGAATACAGTTTTTGTAAAAGTTTTTCAAAATGGATATGAATATTTTTATTTTACCATATGCAAATTGAATTTTAGTAAAATAATAAAAGCATAAAAAGTTTTCAGACTTCATTAGTTATAGAATGGGAATTAGCTTGAAAAGTGAAATTTGTGCAAAACTCACAGAAGACAACGAAGAAAGAATAGAGGTGGGGAGGACCCCACATTACTTGAATGTATATTACACCTTTTATTTTTGGTTGGCAGGGAGAGACTTCCTGGATTATTTGTAGAAATGTAGGGATAGACAGAAATAAAGACTGTTAGCTAATGGTGGTGATCAATTTCAATCTCTGTATTAGAGAGGCTATGAATGTCACTCTATTTTATCACCTTAAAGACCATCTGATTTCATATATGGAGACAGAGCCTCAAACAAGACTATGCTCATGGAAGGTGCTCATGAACATAACAGCTGTCCAAGACAAGCCTGACACAAGTCATATTACACCCAGTGGGCTAGGATTCACTCCAGAAATGTATGTGAAACCTTGGTTGATGAGATTCACCTTGTATACCCTTGCCACAGGCATTTATTTTAATAAGGGCTCTATCTATCTATCTATCTATCTATCTATCTATCTATCTATCTATCTCTATTGTGTACTGCCAAGCCATCAGTTCTGCACACCTCTATCCATTGAGTAATCTTCTATATAAAGAAGTGACAGGATGAGACAGAGACACTGGGTGTAAAACTTACTGTAACTTCTGCTATTGTGAAACTAGTGTGCCTGAGGGCACTGGCTAAAACACAGTTTCTGTACATTTGTACTCATGCTTGGGCTGTTTGATTAGTTTCACCCCTCAGTTTCATTGCTAGAACTTAACAGCATTTAGAAATGAAATTTCAGTTTCTAGGCATTCAAAAATAATTGAGGGGAGCATGCCAAAATTCTGTAAAATTCTACCAAAAGGCCCCCGAGCTGGCCAGGGCATGGATTTCCATGATGCCAGCAGTCATGCAAGCTCAGCAACAGAGATGCCCACACAGAGACAGATTTTCTGTTTTGAAGTCGGACATTCTCAAAGCCATCTAGAAAGCAGACTGAGAGGTCCACATTTATATAGCAGCTTAATAGCAGGGTGTCATGGGAAATGCAGAAACCATAGAAAAACCTGTTCCCTATGAAAAGCATGGTTTTCTAGCGGGAAGGATTGCATACCTGTGAACTCAGCTTTTCCTAGGGCAAAGGACAGAGAATTTGCCCTAATGTAAGCTTTCTGGTTGACTGCCTAAAAGGCAATAGTGCTAATTCAATGTGTGAAAGTTCAGTTTGGCCTTAACCTGAAGGCTTGAAAGGTGATCTCTAGGGTGTTCAACTCAAAATGAGCCTCAAGCATGGGAGGCAGCCACCTACTAATTCAGCTACAGCCCCAGCCCAGAGTACATTTCTTTTAAAAGAATTTGCTATGTATAGGTAGTCTGTTCTTTCAAAAGTTTAGTTGAAATCTCAACAAGAAGTTTTGATTTCTTAACACAGGAATAATTTTGTTGGACTGGGCTTAGAAAAGACAAGAACAGGAAGTGGTAAGAGGTAAAATAGACCAAGAAGCCGGCCTTAAAAAGATCTCGCCTGGGGACAAAAAATTATAAACAAATAAGAGGTATTGTAGAAAGAACAGATAAAACCAACTACTCAGTGGGAAGAAGGGGATTAAAATCCCACTCTTGGAGAATAATTTGCAGTTGTGTGTTGTAGCTGATTTAGTGTCAGTTGGATCAGGTCTACATGGGCCTTCCTCCAGGTCACAGAGTTTGATGAGCTATATCCTGGCCAGTCTGAGTCCACAGTCAGCATGTGTTACATCACACCACACTGCCACTCAAGACAAGCCACACTCATATAGAAATTACAACATGAGTGGCATGTGGCTTAGTGAAGAAATGCAGGACACAATTGCTTCAGGACAGTTCTACCCCACAGAAAGGGACAAAGTGAGGGGATTTCCAGATCTTTTAGAAAAGTTGCTTTCTTAGTCCCTGTGACTTCCCACAGATCAGCTAGCTTACTGTCTCCTACTGATGCTACATGGAACCTACACTTCCTGATGGGAAGGCTTCACACTTTCTCTCTTTTTAAAAACATAAACACCCTTGAGCAAGTTTAGAACCTAAGAGAAAAAAATCTGGCCAAAGTGAGAAGTGAAGGACACAGGAACGAAAGGGGGAATAGTAAATCCCGGAGGGGGCAAACGGATATTACATAAAGCATGTGAAGAGCTTTGCCTAGAAGAAAAGTGCACACCAATTGAAATCTAAAACAACAGACCCCACTGGAAGGAGAAAGCAAGAGGTGACAGCTAAGAGTGTGTATGCTGCGTAGCCTTCACTTTCTTCCTGAGTTACAACAAAAAAAGGCTTGTAATAAGAAAAAAAATATCAACAAGTTTTTTGATTTGGCAGAAAAAGTGGAAACGTTTTAGAAAGACTCATGCCAGTGGAAGATGCTGATGACCAGGGTGATATGGAAGGTGGCTCTGAAACAGTGACACCACAGCTGTGATGGGATCAGGGTGGCATGCTGGTGATCTCACTTGCCTCCCTTTCACCTTCTCCTGGGCCATCCCTCTAAACCAGCCATGTCAGAGGAAAGCCTTACCATCTATGACGTTTTTGTTTTTGCTGAGTGCCACCAAACTCTCATGTTCTAGCCTATAGTAAGGTATCTTTATTAAAACTTACCGCTGTTTTACCCTAGGAACTTGGGAATTCTTTTCAGCATCAAAGCTATGAATCCCAATTTGGCCTGAGCAAAGGTCCCTAAAACTCCTAAGGCTGCTGAGGGTAGCAGTGGGTGGTGCCTCCTGGTCATGTACCTAAAACTCTGACAATGAGGCTTGACCAATCCATCCCAAGGTAGAATTTCTTTGTCACTTTGAACTTGGGAAGCCAGACAACTTCCATGCTGTTAAAATACAGTGTGGGGTGGGCATGAGGATAGAACTCCCCATTCTCAAAGGCAGAAAGATAGGAAGATAGAGGGGTGGTAGGAGGCAGGCCAGTCTCAAATGGAACAAGGTGGATCCATTAGCTCCATACCCCAACTCCAAGGCCTACTGGAGTGGCATTGTCTCCTCCCTCCCAATCTTCACAGAATGGACAGCTGTTACGTCTCTTTGTGTGAGCCTTGTCTTCTAAAATGAAATGTCATGCTCAGTGCTGAACTGTAAGCAGAGTGCTGAATTAAATGCATTTCTTTAAAAGCTTTTTACTTTCATAATTCATTAACTTGGGGATCATCTTTGGAGACCTGACTGGCATCCTCCAGGGCCTGGGTGTTCAGCGAGGCAGTAGTTACTTTCTCCTGTGCTAGGCTTCTGGCCCTCCAGTGTCTCCAGGTGGAGTGTCATCTCTGGTCAGTTAGCTCACAACAACTCAGTTGGGGGTGGGGTGGTAGGTCTTCTTCTTTCGAAAGTACACTTCAATTGCCAGCCTCCAGTCACCTTAGGAAGCTTAAGAAGCTGCCTTACAAGCCCCACCCCCTTCCTATCAACAAGGTTTGCAAATAAAGGGACCTGTAAGATGATTCCTTCTTACAAGATGACTCAGGCTATTGCACAGAGAAATTGGTAACTCAAAGGCGACCCTCAACTTCCTGTCTCCTACCCAGTAATACATTTGCATTTCTGCTCACCCAAAGCTTTTGCCCCCACTCTGAAGAGAAGACTTTTTTCCCTCTTAAGGCAAATCCATTCTCTATATCTTGTTAAAATCCTTGACTCTGTATTCTTTACTTCCACTTGCTTAGAGTTTTTAATATGTAGTTCAACATCTCTTTCTATGTAGAAACATGTGTGTGTGTGAGCATTCACGAGCACACACACACACACACACACACACACACACACACACACACACACACACACACATTTTCTTTTCCTTTTTGGAAGGGTAGGTGGATGGGATAGGTTTCACTCTATAGCCCATCCTAGCTCCAAACTTGTGAATCCTCTTGTCACAGCCCCCAAACTCTGGGATTGCAGACATGCGCCACTGCACTTAGCAGAAGGTATCATTTTTTTAAAGTACAATTTCCATTTAACTTGTCTCCAATGGTTTTTTTTTTCTTCTATCCTTATGAAGTCAGGGAATTACATGGACTTTGGTGGAGGTTGAGGGGCAGCACCAGCAGTCTTAATCAAGTCTAAATCGAGGTGTGGGTATCCAGTCTGTCTGGGCTTCAGGAATTTGATTCCTGACACCTTGCTATGAATGGTACAGCTCACACAGTAATGCAACTCGACACAGAGTTTGGGAAACACATAAGCATCAAAGATACTTGCTTTGGAAACATCCTTGATGGAGGCAGTGGCCTCTACAATGTTGTGAGCAATGAACATCTTAATGGACTTAGGTACTGGGAATAGTTGGTACAGTGGTTGGCACATGGCCAGGCCTGGCCATTCTCTCTCTCTCTCTCTCTCTCTCTCTCTCTCTCTCTCTCTCTCTCTCTCTCCTAGTCATCTTGGAACTCTATAGAGTTCTTTATAAAGAGCAGGCACTGATTAAATAATTACGTAAAGTGCTATATACTGAAGCCAGGTCCTTCCATCTGAGTCAAATGTGTCACCAGTCAACTCCCTCTCCAGCCTCAATACACCTGTATTGCCCCCATCATGGTCTAACTTCGCTGCCCAGTGTCTATGCTCTCCATCCCCCATTTTGCACCCAATTTATTATTTTAGAGTCTAAGCTGGCTGCTGCCAATATATTTCTCTGACTGAAGTCACTAAGAAATTCTTTGTTGTTTGAACACACTGTCCATCCTCACTTGTCTTTCTTAGTCTGTGCCAATCTGTCATGTCTGGGTGGGTTTTCTTTATCTTCCATTGAATCCTGGCTTTGCTCTGTTGACCTCCTTTCTCACGAGTCAACATTCCGGGCTGATCTTACCATCTCTCACATCTTCAGTTCCTACTTGACTGTGGAGGGTTTCCCAAACAAGTTTCTTCAGTGCTCAGCCCTTTCTCAATCAATACCCATCTCCTTCATCCAGTGAGCCCTTTCCAGTGAGTCCACACGCATCTAACTTTGGCACTAAAAAACAAACCATAGAACAAACAAGCAACCCAGCATCTTTCCCTCCTCCACATCCCACGTACTTTTACTTCTTGAGCCAAATGGAACCGTGACAGCTACCTGTGATTCTGGTACCCCAAATTGCCCATTACCTCAAATTCCAAACCTACTTGCTCTCTATTCCCACCGTTAAATCCTTATTTAAGTTTTTATCATATCTCTAAAGTATGGAGATAATATAGCCCCTTAAAAAAACAAACCAAACCAAACACAAACTTCAAACTCCCTCACTTTAATTCCCTCCCACACTGATGCTGGAGGAGGAATTTCTAAAATGCAGTCTGACTGGTAAAAGCAGCTATCTGTAGATAACATTTGGAAAGTCTGTGAAAATGTGCTTCATCTCACTCTTAACTCCACTCTCCTTGTTTTCTTCATCTTTATTTTCTGTCCTCGTCTTTACTTTTTTGAAAATCATTCCGAGTCACTCACCACAAACTGGCCCTGCTTGTTTTGTACTTGTACAAATTCTTCCCTCTGCCTTATATACACGGCCACTCTTTCCTACTCTTCACAATGCTCACCCATCGAAGCTAAGTCCAAGAGGCTAGAGGTACTCCTGAACCCAACTCTGATTTAGAGGGCTTCACTGGCTTCATGATCACAGAAAATGATAAAGAACAAAGGGTTAAAAAGCGTTGCACTTATTTTCTACGGAAGACGCTCAAAGTTCCACATAGTGTGTCATATAGCAGTGGCTAAGTAATATCCGATAAAATGAACAAACAAGCAACTTAATGATTTGGAATATTTATCATACTTTAAACTGCCCAGCAAAGACAGCACTTTATGAATGGATAAACACCCCTCCCCTCTTATGCTATAATGCAAAGCAGGAATCCTTTTCTCCATTTTCTTCTTAAAGTTGGAATTTATTTTATGTTAAGAGAGTAAGAGAGTGTTCTGAGAATGTCTAATCAATCATCATTTGTTCCAACTTTTGCAAAATATTTCCTCTTTGACACAATATTTTTGGGGGGGATGGGGAGAAAGCACCTTTTTTTTTTTTTTTTTTATGAATCCGTGTAAAGGAAATGCATTTGCTTCTCAGTTCAGTTTTCTCGAAACTCCTTCCCCGAGGTCTCAAGACACACATGGTGAAGTTAACTGTTCTCCGATGAACCCAGAGCACATGCTTACAAATAGAGAGGAGTCCGAGTGCCCCACCATTAAAGACATGTATGTCTGTGGCAGAGTGTCTCCTCAGAACCCAGTCATCCCATGTGACCAAGGTGATCTCATTTGAGTCAAGGGGGTTTACATGGTGATATCTTGCTTGTACAAATAAAGCCTGTCTGAGGGTCAGAGAATGTCTTGTAGAATTATAGATTGATATCTGACTTTGGGAAAATAAAAAGGATATGTCTTTCCTGTGTTGTGGAAATTGTAATTGTAATTCTTGTCAAATCGAGCACTACTCCTCTGAAGAAGGCATGCAAGTATGTGTATTTTTCCTTTTCTTCCCATATTTTAGTGTCAAAATCTATAATATGATTTGTGGATATATATTTCTAAACCCAAATCTCTCTTGGATTAGAAATATGTAAAGTTTTTGATAGGTTATAAACTATAATAACCCAAGGAAAATTTATATGTTCTAAATTAGAGAGTAGGAAGAACTAAAGACAGCATGAATTATAAAAATAAAAATTTATGAGCCCAATTAAATACTATAGAGCCAAGCCTGAAAATGTATGTTTTTTGAGCTCTTGAGGTAATGTGGGAGCAGCCAGTTTTGGAAAAAGCACTGGCAAGAACCCAGCCTTCTGCCTAGAATTAATTTTAAAACCTGCCATACTATCTCTCAATTCTGTTTGGATGCTGTCTTAGTCACTGTTCTGTTGCTGAGAGGAGACACCATGACCACAGCAACTATTGTAAAGGAAAACATTAAATTGGGGCTGGCTTACAGTTTCAGAGGTTAAGTTCATTATTAGTACTGTGGGAAGCATGCAAGCAGAGATGGTGTTGGAGAAGAGCTGAGAGTCCTATATCCGGGTCCTCAGGCAGCAGGAAGAAGAGAGCCACTGGGCCTGGCTTGGGCTTCTGAAACCTCAAAGCCCCACCCCCACTGACACACCTTCCCCAACAAGGCCACACCTCCTGAGCCTTTCAAATAGTGCCACTCTGGTGACCAAGCATTGAAATCTATGAAGATATGGGTACCATTCCTATTCAAATCACCACAGATGCTGAACAATTTTGTGGCTAGTGACAATAGCCAGCGCTTCCTTTTTGCTTCTACCACATGATGGTGAGGCCATCTGTGGTAGGTCATTCTGTTGACTCCCAACACCTAGTTCACCCCACTTATAGTTACCAGCTTACAGCAGGGAAACATGGGGGTAGATTTTTTTTTTTGCAGCATTACAAAAATAAAATGCAGCAGTATACATAAAAATTATTTGGAAACTGAAAGTACACAAATTAAAAAAATATTTTTACTATTATAAAACTGAGTGCCTTGTCTTTAAAAAGAAAACAGCAAATGTTCAAGTGTTTAATTTTATTTTTGCACAAAGGTGACATGATCAGATTTGTACTTAGACATTGGTTTCAGCATACTGTTGAAGGCATACTATGGTCAAGACAGTGTTAGACTGAAGGAGACATTTTGTGTATCAAGGTGACAGGGGTGGATTTGGGGTGGTCAGCTGCAAGGACCAAGGATGCTAGTGAACCAAACCGCTGGCCATCTGTGATGATATTTCCTAAGAGGATTAACTAAGGGAGAAGACATGACAAGGATGAACACCAGTGCTCATAGGCTGAGGCCTAAGGGAATAAGAGGGAGATAAGCAGAACTCTCCCTAGCACAGGTAGTGTGTCTCCCCTTTTCTGCAACCACGCTGTGAGCTCATCACTGTCATACCCCCACTCCCTGCCCTGTGCCGTGGTCGAAAGAAATTCAGGAACTGTGATCCAAAAGAAATCTTCCCTTCAGTAAGCTGTCCTTGTAGAATATTTTGTCATAGTAATACAGGCAGAAGCAGGAGTCTAATTTAGAGGCAGTGGGTGTCTATTTCTGCTGTTATCTAAAGTGTCCTAGGTACCAAGAGACAGCAAACTTGCAAACTATGATTTCCTTGTCTGTCGGTTCTTGGACAAGAAAACATGGTGGAGCTGTGGCAGCCAAAGGAAGGAGAAGCCAGTTTTGTGCCTCTGGAATCCATTAGCTGGAAACAGAATCGTGGGTAACTGAGCATCTGGAGGACAGAAAAACCATTAAACGATACAGGGACAAACGTAAACAGAATGTGTTTGGGTTAGAGGCGTGTGCATGGGAGAGTGGGAGGCAGGAATTCAGTTCTGTACTTGCTGACTTTGAGATTAGCACCATGTATCTACACCAGGACTTCAATCAGGGGACGGTCTGACGTTTAGGGAAAGTAGCAGATATCAGTGTCATTTACAGCTACAGAGAAGAAAACCGTTTGGCTTTTGAGGTTGTGGTAAAGAAAATCCAGAAAAAAAAATGGTTACAACCACTGAGAAATGAAGTTTCTAACATATTGAGGACCAACATCAATACTGTTTGGGTGGACAAAATAAAATGATTGGAAATTGACAGCTGGGCTTAGCAGTGAAGTTACTGATATCCTTGACAAAAGCCGTTTTTACTGAGTTGTGAGTAAAATTCTTGGAGCTTGTTTCTTAATCCACCAATTCACCAAGGATTATTGCTGGGCCATGGTGGTGCATGCCTTTAATCCCAGCACTCAGGAAACAGGTGCAGACAGATCTCAGAGTTCAAGGTCAGTGTGGTCTAGAGTGAGTTCCAGGCCAGTTAGGGCTACACAGAGAAACCCTGTCTTGCAAAAACAAAAGGAATCATTGAACATATTTGTACCAGATACTAGGAACTTGAGGTGAATAAGAAAGACATTGCTCATGTCCTGTAATGGTTGAAGAACTTTACCGGTTACGATTTCATGTAGGATATACTTTTAATGAATAGTTTATGGATGAGAGCACATGCACCACACTTGAAGAGCAGAAGGAAGCAAAGGCATAGTTTAAGGTTATGGTTAGGGTTGTAGGATACATGAAAACAGACACGGATTCTTTGAGCTAGGCCTTCCTAAATGGTATTTTATCTTACAAATTGAAGACTCTGGTATCTAAGAAAAGGGTTTTTTGACCCTCTTGGGTTTATTTGGGGAAGTATTTGCTAAGGTGCCCTAATTTGATTTTAACCTGTTTTTATTTTAGATGGTTTAATTGTTGTTTTGATCAGACACCTAGAATATGAGTTGTTGATAAAATGTCACATTGAATTTTCACAGGAAGAGTTGTTTATCAGGATTCTCTCTTCTGAATACAAGTCTCTCAAGAGACTAAGACATGCAAAGCAGCATTTGGTTCATTTAAATATTGCTTGATAGAAATCATATACAGTTCTATCTGAAACCCTACCATGTTCTTGGATAAGTTTGGATGTGAATTTCTGGGCATATGAAAATAGTTGAAAGTGACACAAAAGTTGAGTGTGTCAGAGGTCACTGCTCATTGCATTATCTGTTTCTATGCTAGTTTTCTATAATTCTCAACAGCAAGTCACTAGATGATAATAAAACATCTGAAGGCATTGAAGTTATTTGAAAGACCTCTTAAGAAATACAGAAACAAATGAATAAAAGTACAATAACGTTTTACAAATCTGATGTAGTTATGTTAGCATTTTAAGTTTTCTATTTGAAAACTATTTTTCCTTTTTGCTCTTTGTTTGTCTTCTGTAAGAAAGGGTCTTGCTATGTATGTAGCACAGGCTAGTCTTGACCTCACAATCCTCTGGGCTCAGCTATTTGAGTGCTGGGATTGCAGGGGTATGCTACCACATCAGTCTGGAAACAAGCTATTTAGCACAGGTTTTTTTTTTTTTTTTTGAGGGGGTGTAAGAGGTTTATTTTACTTACACTTCCACATAAGAGTCGATCATCAGAGAGAGTAAGGGCAGGAATTCAAGGCAGAAACCTGGAGGCAGAAATTGTAGCAGAAGCATAGAGGAGTTTGCTTATTGGCTTGCTCCTCATAGCCTGTTGGTCGTCTTTCTTTCTTTCCTTCCTTCCTTCCTTCCTTCCTTCCTTCCTTCCTTCCTTCCTTCCTTTCATCTTTCTCTGTCTTTCTGTCTTTATAAGTAACCATCAACTGCGAAGAGCTACACTTCATCATCTTATCACAGTTTTTAAGGACTCTCTTCAACAACTTCCTAATTATTAGTCTGTGGGAGAATGCTGTTGTTCTCCGAGGAAGTTTCATTGGACAAAACTCCTGTATTGTGTTAATTCACGTGATTAGGTCATTCAACAGGAGCATTGGCATAATGTACCTCGTGTTGCTAAAAAGGAATTACTACCACACTGAGATGATGTAGAGTAGTGGTTTACATGGCAAGCATGGGCTTTCCAGGAAGCAGTATGGCTCACTGGAAACCTTCATTAGGAAATGAGTAAGTGAGGAACTGTGATATTATTCTTAGAAAACTGGTTCAATATTTTGAAAGCCTATACTTTGACTATATGGAGTTAACATGATTAATTCCACTGTGTAATACATCTAAAGAATATAAAGCCTCAAATGATAGTAAAACAAAAGGGAGGTGATACAGTCATAAAGCCCTGGTGAACTTGGTGGTGTAGTCTCAGCCCACAGGGTTTGATAAAACCACACGGCCCCACACAGTCTTGGCCACTTGTACTTTTCTTTCAGTAACAGAAACCACAGAATTAGTCATTGGAGTAAAAGCTCCCTAATCTTGTTTGTTGACTTATGTTTTTATTTCTATTGACTTTGTTGTCGATTAATTTTTCTCTTCTCTGTTTTTGAAGGAGGAACAAGCCAAGGAGACTTTGGAATGATTTGGGCTAGTTTCTGCTTACCACCTAGTGGGACCAGACATTATTCTGCCTGTCAAGATCAGGTTTCTGAGAAACAAATTCCAGAACTATCCTTCCCTTCCCCCTGTGGATTCATAATCTAAGTGATTATGAATTCATCTATAGTGAGGTGTCCTGATGCTCTCCGTAGAGGGGAAAAGGGCTCTGTGCTCACTGGTTGGCGGTCACTCAGTTCAGGAGACTGGAGTAGGTCAGGATTCGAGGGCATTTCATTATGAACATGTGGCAGGATTGTTGTCACTGGCGGCTCTTGACTGCTTAGAAAAGATCACATTTCCTCTTTTGATATTGAGCACTGGGAGAGCAGTGTCCAAGCCATGGTCCTCAGAATGGAGCAGTTCGCATAAAGTGAGGTTTGGAGGGCAAAGGCAAGGCTGAGCGACACTTTAGCTCTGCTTTAAATAGTAATATGCAACATGTGACAAGGGCACTACAAGATGAAGTTGTCACTTTAAAGATTACTTTGACACCTGAAGAGGAAAATCTTACTGAATGAAGTGTACCACATAATGAGGAGAACTAGATCCAGATGGTACCTGCAGCTATTCTCTGTTTTCTGTAATGGATCTTCAGTCTCCCGGATTCCCGTCATCTGAACTGATTTCAGGCGATATCCACCCAGGAGCTGTTTGTCCCAGAAACCCATGCATGATGCCCAAGCCCTGACCAATGAGGTAAGAGTAGAAATGTAGTGAATAGATTCTGGGTTAGTTTCACCAACAGGAAACTTACTTCCCCCCATCTCTCTATTCCTCTCCAGGAAAAGGGAAAGCCCTCCTTGCCTCCAAGACAGAAACCATGATGAGACATCAAAATTAGCCTGGTAGGCCTCAAGTGCTATTTGTATTACTACGAGTGAAAATTTAAATATTTTATGGTTGAGCCTCCAGAATTTGAAAACTTAATTTTTCTTAAGGACTCAGCTTTATCCAAAGTCATGTAACAAAGTTCATGTTTGCTGGAGAGCTATGGGGTTAGCTTGATTAAACAGGCTGACTTCCAGATTTTCATCTTCAGGGTGATTGGGTTTAATCTCATGTTTACCTTGAGACAACATGGCGTACAGGTATATCATACCATCAGTGCAAGAGTCGAAACTAGAATATTCTCGTCATTATTGTCCCTATTTAAGATGGCAGAAAACTAACACAGGAGTCCTGGTACAAAGGTATCTAAATGTACAGACATGGGCAGAAATGGACTTCATATTGCAAAACCCCAGCCTAGCCCTTCCTTCACACTGAGTGGAAGCAGGCAACAGAGAGCTGCTGAAACGAAGAAAGTTGTACCAGGGGAGCTTCTACCATCCTTTCTCATTTTGTGCCTTGCTGTCTCTCTCCTATAAGTAACACCCTGGTGCTCCATTGCTCTCTTGCTTCCTGTTCCTCCTCCTGTGTTGTCTTATTCAGGGTGCTTAGGACAAGCTGGCCCTGGGTTTCCTGCCATCACTTCAAGCTGAATACATCACAGCACACTCTTCTACAATGGCAGTTACCTATATTGTTTGTGGTACATAATTTTTTATCCCAATCTCTGTGAGATTTTATTTGACTTTTCCTGCATTCATCTTTCTTTTCTTCTTTAAACTAATTTCCAGATTCCAATCTCCTGCTCTCTGTGTGTTCACAATCTCAGTCCTAAACTACAATGTATCATGCCTTCGACAGAATCCGAGATCTATTGATTGGTCTAACTAACTCTTGGCCATACATGAACTATATGTTTTTCTATGATATCAATATTAAATAAATTGCTCTAAAAGCTACTTTTAGTATGTTTCTTCTTCCCTCTGCTTTCTCTCCATATATATATATCTACATACACATATTCATCACCTGCACACAAACACATACACACACACACACACACACACACACACACACACACACACACACACGCTCACACTTATTGTCTATAGCTAAAATTTGCCTTCCTTGTTAGACTTTTTATAATTGACCTTAATGAAGTGATGAAGTGTGCTCCTGGGTGATAATTCATAACAGGCTTTGGTGTCTCACAGGCCTGACTTTGAAGTCTAGGTCTACTGTTAATATGCCCAGTGTATGACTGTTTTAAAACTCATTTGTTGTTTTGTTGTTTTTCAGATGGTATCAATGCTCTCTCACATGTGAAGTGGAGAGATTTATGTAAGATTTACACTCTAGGCACTCAGTACATGGATCTGTGGTTATTTCCCAGCCCACACTCACTGGATCCCCATCCCTGCATTTGCTCCCCGACTCTCTGGGCGGTGCTCTTCCTGTTCTTACCCAGCCACTTACAAACCACGTGCTTTTAAATTCCCAGTTGAAGTTGTACTTCCTTTCCAGCCTCCTCTGAATTCTCATCGCTACCTTAATTGCTTGATATGCTTTTATTTGCTGTCTTTAGCCACAGTAAAATCAAAACCTTTGATGGGCAGAAATTCGTCTTTCATTTCTTTTTGATTTTTTCCAACATCTGGTAGCTTTAGTGACATGTCACTCAGCACCCACTAAAACAGATGGAATTTTAAATATTATAAAATAGCCTTTGAATGTCCTATTTTCAGAAAAATTCTGTGTGTCCTCAAGTAGCCTTTCCATGCTTTAGGCCTCACTCAACCTCTTCCTTATATGATTTCCCACATGACAGGACAAAACCTGCCAGTGACTCACGATGTTGTGAGGAAATGGTTAGAACAAGAATGGAGGCTGAGTGTTCCAAGGTCAAGAGGGCAAAGGGAGAAGGAAAGATGTGAGCCAGAGAGAAGCAGAGGTAAGGGAAGGGACAGTAAAAATGTCCTTGGCAAATACCAGACACCGTGCTGAATTTTCAAGCTCAGTGTTAAGCTCCAGTAAAAAGGCTGAAATATCGGTGTTGTCCTGGTACATTGGATAAACCTTTAAAAGTCTTCTAAGTCCTAGACAATTTCTTACATTGAATTTTGATTGTGTTCATCCTCAACTCCTCCCACTAACTCCTCCCAGATCAACCCATTTCTCCCATGGATTCCAGTTTAACAAACGTTGATGAGTAAAGTTTGGCACCTATATAAACAATTCATGGGATTTAAAGTTAATGCTGTGGATGAGCAGTCACTTAGCTGCTGTTGACTGAGATGCACAGGGAACCCAGTCACCCCAGAGAACCTATCCTAATTCTCTGCACCGCTTCCCGAAGGAAACCGTAGACCCATGGCAGAATTAGGTGATTTCCTGGCCCCTGGACCTTAAAGCTGAGAGTTCTCACTTTTAGTCTCAGTATTACAGTTAGTCACCTAAAAATCTATGTGTTGAAGCTCTCAGCCCCCATGTTACCACATTTGGAGTAAGAAGGTAAGTAATGCAGTGAGATCATAAGAGTGGACTTTAGAGTGTCCCTCTCCTCTCCCCTCCTCTTTTTTCCCTCCATGCTCCATATGAGGACACAACAAGAAGGTAGCTGTCTACCTGCCTGCCAACAAGCAAGAAGGCTCTCCAGGAAGAGACGGGGAAACATTAATTTTAGGTATCTAGCTCTATGAGAAAGTATGTTCTGGAGATTTAAACCAGACAGCCTGCAGTATCTCAGGCTAAACTATAAAACTCTTTGTTTTCCTTCCTTCCTTTCTTCTTTCCTTCTTTCCTTTCTTCCCTTCTCCCCCTTCTTTTTTCCCTAAACTTTCCCTTCCCTCCTTTCCTTCTTTCCTTTTCTCTGATTACTTTCTCTGTTTGTCTGTCTGTCTGTCTGTCTGCAGGTCTTTCCTTCCTTCATTTTTTTCTTTTCATTTTCCCTCTTTTTTTTTGAGACAGGATCTATGGCTGGCCTGGGACTCTCTAGCTAGACCAGGCTGGCCTCAGACTCAGTAGTCAGTCTGTCCCTGCCTCCTGAGTGCTGGGATTGAAGGCCTGTGCCACTCTCCTAGGCACAGCGTCTTGGACTCACTACTCCAGCAACTCCTGATGACTTCTAAGTGTAAGTGGATTACAGCCATGACTTTATTTCTCTAGGATCTTGTCTTTCTGTTTTACTCTAATAATTACTCAGTACACTGCTGTCTATTTGATGCTTTTGAAAACCAAGAACTACTATTATCATTACTATACTTAGCTTATTTTCAATAGTAGTTGGATTTAAAATATTTGGGTTATAGCTACTACAAAAAAATTAAATTCAGAAACTGAAATTCACAGCAAGATGCCTATCCAGAAGAAGCTGTATGTGAATTCAATTTTCTCTTCTAATTGTTCTATCTTGTTTCAGGAGACTTTTGGCTCTGCAGGTCCTGCTGCCCTTAAGCACCAAATGAATACACAGATGCTATATGAGCTATAAACCTGTTGGCCAGTGGCTAGGGCTTCTAATTGGTTAGTTCTGCCTTAATTATTAACCCATTTCTATTAATCTATGTATTTCCATGTGGTCTTGGCTTACTGGAGAAGGGTCTGGATCTGCTACTCTTTGGTGGGCTACATGGAGACTGCTTCTGCCTACCTTTCCCAGAATTCTCCTGGTCTCCTAGCCCTGCCTATCTCCTGCCTAGCCAAGCAGTGTTTTATTCATCAACCAATAAGAGAAACATATTTACAGAAGACATCCCCCCTCCTCTCTCTCTCCCTCCTCCCCCGCCCTCCCTCTTTGACAGACTGACATGTGGATTTGTTATAACTTGAGAGAGGTTAATATTCTTAGTAAGTTGAGATATGAATGAATGGACTCTTATTTGTTCTCTAACTTCGTTGTCTTTATCTCTTGTTTATCCTTTTACACAACATCCTCTGCCCTAACATTAAGTAGTAATGAGACAAAAGACAGAAGATTAATGAGGATTATTGGCATTGCTGACTTTATACAGCATGTATTAAAGAAAAGTAGATTTTAAAAAATCATGAACCCAGGTGGTAAAATTGTGGAATTTATCTCTGAAGGAGCTTTTAGCGGAGGTGATCTCATTAATCCTCACCACACGATCTTCGTGTCCCTTGTTTATAATGGTTGCAATTTACCAGCAGGAAGTAAATAACTCCACTAGCATCTTTGTTTTAATACCTCTACTCTTTGGCTTCCCTGTCTGAATTATGTAAGTTATATGGTGTTTCAGCCTGCTGTGCCTGCCATAGCAAAAGGCCACTCTCGGGGGGGCTCAAACTGCAGAAATTTCTGTCCTTACAGTTCTGGAGGCTGGAAGTCCAAGGCCAAGGAGCTGACAGTATGGTTGCTTCTCAGATCTTGCTCTGCCACTGGCAGAGGCTCACATTCTAAACTGCATCTGCTTGTGCTTGTCCCTGTCTGTGTGGTCCGTGTCTACATCTGTTCTTAGAGCAGCCAGTCCTATCAGCTTAGGACCTTCTCTTGTGTCCCAATAGTAACTTGATCACCACCTTCAAGGTCAAATTCTCAGATTCCAGGGAATCTCAGAATATCATCATAGGAATTAAACAAAACAAAACAAAACAAAAAACAACATAACCTACCTTCAAACACCTAAATGTGACATTTAGATGTAAGATTATGTTAACCATTCTTCTAAGAAGACTCTAAAGGATGGTGGTCAAGGTGGTTGGTGTTATGGCAGTGTTTAAAGAGATAGTGTTAGGGTGATGGTTCCTCACATAGCCTCTTATGATATATATATATATATATATGTATATATATATATATATACATACATATCTATGTATGTATACATATATGTGTGTATATATTTGTATATGTATACATTTATTCATCAAAACAGACCAATGGCACAATATCATCTTTTGTTAACTATAGGCATTTGTGTTAGGAATCTTCTTTTATGCCCGGTGATGGTGGTGGTACACACCTTTAATTCCAGCACTCTAGAGGCAAAGGCAGGCAGATCTCTGTGAGTTTGAGGTCAGCCTGGTCTACAGAGCAAGTTCTAGAACAGCCAAGGCTATACATTGAAACCCTGTGTTTTAAAACCAAAAAAGAGAGCCTTCTTTATTTTTATGAACAGCTCTCCCAATTGTGCAGGTCGCTTTCAATAATATGTAAGTGGCTGACCTGCACACCGAGTTCCCTGCTTGCATGTAACTGAGCTGTAGAATGAAAGATGAGACACTTTTATAATATTATTTCTAACCATAGTAAATACCCAATCAAAGATTGACAGAGCCTAGAGAGTTTCAAATTCCTAAAAAGGGTTAATAAAAATACTTACCATGTAGCCTCTTGTGTTAAGCTTGGCTTCATTAGTCACTATCTACAACTGAGTCAGGAATGATGCCTGCCAGAGTTGGGCCTTTATCTCTGACTTTGCCGCACTTTTGGCTTGGAAAGCCTATATGCAGAGCGTGTAGAAACTGGAATCTCACATGATCTTTGACCCATCCTGGTAGTTGCAGAGTGTTTTGTTTTGTTAAGAAAGCTAGGGAAGATGACTGTTATAATTTAAAGTAAAATGTTCCCATAGGATGATGCATTTAAACATTTAGTCCCCACATGGTTTGTGGAGGATCACAGGGCCTTTGGGGGGTGTCGCCTCCTGGAAGAAATGGCCACTGGGTGTGCTGTTAAAACCTGGCACACCTCTGGATGATCTCTGCTTCCTAACTGATGATGTATGCTTCCATTGCCCCACCACAATAGCCTATAAACTCCTATACTGTGAGCACAATAAAGCCTGGTGACCTTAAGTTACTTCTTCCAAGCCTTTGTTCACAGTGACAAGAAAATATTAATACAACCCAACCAGGCAACATGTCAACACCCTCATGCTTCTGAAGCAAGAAAAATGATGGGGACTAGGAGAAGACAACGGTGACAACATCTGAGAGGTAAATACAAGGAAAAAACCCACTGGGACAGCATGAAGGGTAATAGCCAAACATCGATCATTTACAACTGTAGTCCAAAAAAGTCATATGCTTCCCAGGGTTGGCAGGAGTGATGAACTATGCCAGGGTAAGGCCAGGGGCATGGTGAAGAGTGTACAGCAGATCACAGTGACTCATGACTTTGTTGTCATTTCAACAGTTGACTTTTTCTTTTGTTTTTATTGTCAGGGCTTAGGGATGTCTGTGTTGTAGCAGAACATTTCAAGTTCACGGAAAGAGCCTTCTAATGGCTCTGCTTAGGGAAAGGACAATGTCATGTTAAGACAAAGCTCTGGGAATAATATGAAGTCACTGCATATTTGCCTTTTATTGAAGAGAAGCAGGTGAGCACTAAGACATAACACACAAATGGAAGCTGGGGCTGTGCACATCTCAGACAGCTTGTTTGAAAGTGTGAACCAATGGGGTGCTGCCTTAGATGTGAGTCTGGAAGACTTTCGGAGCTTGAAGCATTCTCTTCCTTCTTGATGCCAGAGTGTTTCAGTTGACAGCACTCAGGGATGGGGACGTTAAAGTGATTCATGATGGCTAAGCACGATTACCAACCTGAGTGCACCTGGAATCACCTGGAATACAAGTCACTGGGACTCTTCTGTGGATCAGGGTTATCTGAAGTAGAAGATTCATTGTGGTAGTACTACCCTCATCGTGGTTGTACCTCCTGGGCATGGAATAATAAACTTGCTTTTGCCTACTTTCTCTCACTCTTGCTGTCATGTCAATCTATCCTGTTGTCTTATTCCTTAAGCAGTATTAGAACCAACTTCTTTGTGATTCTAATGTGGACTGAAGACCAACAGATCTCTGGGAACCGTTCAGGCTCTAGGTGCCAGGTTGGAACTGTGGAGACATCTAGCCCCATGGAATAAACAACTACCAGATTCTAGGCCTTTCCATTGGGGAGACAATGATTATTGGACTACATGGAACACATACTAATAGGCTAGTAAATCCTCTTACACACATGTGCGTGCACACACACACACACACACACACACACACACACACACACACACACACACACACTCCTCTTTCTCAGTTATATTCCTTTAAAGAAAACTAATAGAAGAAGTAGCCTTAATTTTAGCACAAGACACAATAACATTAAGAATTACAAAGATATTCAGAAATAGTTTGTTTTCTTTGCAGCTTTATTTCCAGAAAACATCTTCAAGAGGACAGAATCAAAGAAATCAGGATGTGGAGCCAAATGGTCCAGGCTCACCTTGGTTTCTACTTCTTTCTAGATGTGCTATTTTTGTAAGCTATTCCTCCTTCTAAGGTTTAGTTTTTCTCATCTGTGAAATAGGGCTAATATTGTATTCTCTTGACTGCTACAGAATAATTTCACACAGGTAATTTACTTTCATTGGCAATGTGGATAGATGAAAGTCTGGGTTAAAAAAGAATTTTGTCCTCAGATTTCTAGTTGCTTTCTTTATGGCAGCAGTTTTCTTGTGCATCAAAAATGTCCTCTGGCTTCCATAAGTTTGATATAAGCATGGATCATAAACGTGTATGGAAGAATAGATAATATTCCTCCCTTTTCCCAAGGTCTAGATTCCCAGCTGGAAACCTCCATGGAGCGCTGGGGGTAAAGGAGACTCTGCCGCTGGGCAGAGATACATTGGTGGATCTTCCGTTGCTTTAGGTGTGCTCCTGTGAGTCAGCATGGGTAAGGGGTAACTCAGGGACATGGTGTCAGAGGAGCAGGAGAAACAGTAGGTAGAGATCTGCAAGCCATGGGGATGTTCGGAGTGTGTGTGTCTATGTATGTATGTATGTATGTGTGTATGTATGTATGTGTGTGTGTGTGTTTTTATGTATGTATGTCTGTATTTTCTCATTCTTTTTTATTACTGGAGATGTGCTAGGGGCATGTTCAGGATGGTATGGCCACAGACTTCTCCTTTTAGATAACCAAACCAAGAACTAACATTACCCTGGTATTTATGGAGAATATATAATCAGCCTTTGAAAGATTTGCTAGACAGCCATTAGTTTGTATCTTATATTTTTATGACTTTTACATAAATTTTAGTAGAAGAAAAAACCTCAATTTTTTCGTTGTAGTATATTTCTTTTTTATCATTTTTTATTTGAATTAGAAGCAAGACTGATTTACATGACAATCCCAGTTCCCGTCTCCCTCCCGTCCTCCCCTACCACCCCCGCAACTAAAACCCTACCTATCACATACCCTTTCTTCTATTCTTCACCTGACTCAACCTTTCTGCTCCCTCATGACCTCTGTATTCTTCCTCTTCTTCCCTTCTTATTCTCGTAGCTCCCTCCCCCTTCTTCCATGCTCTCAATTTGCTCAGGGGATCGTGACCCTTTCCCCTTCTCCAGGGGACAACGTTTGTCTCTTTTAGGGTCCTCCTCGTTTACTAGTTTCTCTGGCAGTGTGAAAAACCTCAATTTTTGAAGCTCCACAATTAGACATTAGATTACATTATTTTCTCAGATTAATATTTTTCTGGAATAGGGGAAGAAAAGTGTTGGGAGCCATAGACCTTAGGGTTTGGCAGAAAAGGAACCTGCAAGTCCATCCTCTGACTTGACTCCTTGGATTATATTTTTAGAACAGGTTTCTCACCCTTTAACCACAACCAAATGGGACTCCTTTTCAACAGTTCAGTGTCTTGATTTCTGAATCTCTTTTATTTTTAATTATGTGTATGTGTGTACATGTGTGGACACCCAAAGAAGCTATAACGAGGCATTGGATCCCCTGGAGCTGGAATTATAAATGTGATGAATTCCATGATGTGGGTACTGGGAACTGGGCTCTGTTTCTCTGCAAGAGCATCAAGGACATAACTGCTGAGCAGACTCCCCAGCCATTGTAAATATTATGTAAAGCAAAGTCTGGCTTTAGATGCTACAGTCTGTTAGAGTCTGTGAGCCCAGCCTGCCATGTGGTTTGTTTGTAAACAGATAAAGAATCAGAAATGGCTCTTACATTTTAAAATGTAAGAAGAACAAACAAAAGGAAAAAATTGTTATTGAGACTGTTCATGTCCCACTACCTCTAAAATACTTATTGTCAGATTTTCAGCAGAAACAGATAATGAACCCCAGAACTAAAGGATTAGGCAACACATTTTCTTTTTAATTCTCCTCTTACTGCTATCTTTTTCTCCCTGCTTCCACCTATGAACTTTCCACAATTTTTAGTTTGTTGACTCCCGTCCATGAAGGACAGCTTGGCTTGGATTAAAAAGCCTACAGACAATACCAGTCATGATCTACAGAAAAAGCTTCATGCTTTACCTGGTTGTTTCAGGGCAGGAACAACAGTAGTGTTTCAAATCTAACCTCTAACCTGTACTCTAGGTAGAATTCCCTACCTGATGTTAAATAGAATCTTGTTCACTGGTGCTGTAATTAATCTATAATGTAGATTCAGTTCAAGAATAAACCTTATTAGTGATGATAAAGATCACATAGACCGAGGTTTCAATGCTGCTAGTCCCAAAAGTACAGAAACCACAGTGGGAAGAAGTCCTTTCACAGTGAGAAAGCAGACATGACTGGGACAGAAGCTAAGGCAGTAGGCAGTTGGAGAAAAAGCCCTTGGCTTTACGTATAGTAGAGGTAAAGCAGGTAAGCCAAGATGATGGATAGTGAAGATTTGCTTTGCTCTGGCCTTTTTACTAGCATAAAATTGGGCACAAGCAAAACAGTTTCATTCCTATAGGAAAAGAGGAAACTGATTTTCAATTCTTCTCCTGCCCCTCCTGTCCCAACCCCCCTGTGATCAGTAGTGATTTGGCCCCTACAATCCAGAACATGGGCTCCTGCTAACATTCAGGCATTAGATGACTGACCTTTGCTTGTGCCATTTCATGCAGGGAAATTGCTCCACTAACTGAAGAAAGGAAAACAGTACAGCCCAAAGGTAAGGAAAGAGAGAGTGATGCAGAGCCAGTCTGTTTTGAAACTAAGTAGGTCAGGTTAGGTTTCTCACCAGACCTCTTCAGGTATAGACTATTTTTCACTTGAGGCTTTTTATTAAAAGCCTTTCTTATTAAAAAAATAAAAAATAAAGTCAAACAAACAAACCCCTGAGAATGATACTTTATGTATCTATTTACCATATTAGTTTTTATTTGTGATTTCATTTCATCCCAGTTCATTCCATTTGCAGTACTGCTAATGGCTCAATTATGTTTCATTTGTCATCAATCAGTGTAGAAAATAGCAGAAACAAAGGACTCAAGCAATAGTCCTTCCATAAACATGCAGAGATTGGGCAGGTTCCGTAAAAATCCCTGAGGAATTTGTGGGAAAATACAGCTAACCACAAAGCCATTCCTGGAATATTTCCTCTTGTCTGGCTCTGGAGGATTCTTGGTTGTCACATGGCCTTGAAGAAAATGCATGGCCATGTTTCCTTGCTCAGGGGCCACTTCCCATGGTACCGGCCACAGCCCTCCGGCTGACCTTTGGGGAATGGTGACACAAACTTCCTGGCTCCTAGCTAGCAACATCTTTGATCAGTCATTTAAAGAAGCTATTCTCAGGGAATGGAGACTCAGTCAAAGATGTAGAGGAGAAAAGGGGAAGGAAGGTTTTCAACAACATAAAAAGAGGAAGCAGTTTTGACGACTTGAAGAGCATATAAAGAAGCAAATTCTGATCTGCCCCATTTACTCCAGATCAGCTCTGCAATACAGAAAGGTATTGTTCCAGGATGTGTGATGAGCAGCTCAGCCATTCATGCTGGGGCTAGTGAAAGTGTGCCCAGTTCTGTCTCCAAGCAACATTCACAGGATGAAAGGGAACCAAATTCAGATATCTTTTAAAAAAATCTCTGTGTTTCTGTCTGTGTCTGTCTGTCTTGGTTTCTGTGTCTCTCTCCCTACACCCCCCCCCCCCCACTCCTGATTGGAATATCAGGAGATACATTCCTACCTGGCAGGATGCTCAGCTGTGCTAAAATACTCATTGGTTTGGGAAGTGGGTTCCCTTGGTTATCATGTTGTATCTATCTTGTTATAAAAGAAAAACTCCAGAACAAGTGGGTGTCAGTGATGCCAGAACATGATGTAATACTCGAGGAGGCCTCCTGATAGCATTGCTTGGGACCGTCTTCAGAATTAAGTTGTTCTTTGAAGCAAATATTTGGTACTTTTTGGTTTTTCTAAAGATTCAAAAATATGTAAACATATAAAAACATTATGAAGAATCTAAACATGAATGCATGAATGTATTCACCTAAGTGTTCAGGCTCTGTCCGTCAGAGGACAGCCTGTTCTCTGACATGTGTGTGCCTGCCTGCCTTTGGAATCCACAACACATTCCAGGAAAATGATATCCTAACTGGCTTGGTTGTTTGCTCTGATGAGAGAATATTTGAATCTCATTTTTGTCCTCTTTAGTTTGTTTACATTAAAGCAAAACATTCTCACGCAGGGAAGGAGTCCACCCACTTTCTCAGTGGAGGAAGGCTTGTCTTCCTAGGGTCAGCATGTCTGTAAAGTTAATGAACAGGAGAGTGGGGACTCAATTCTCCAGGCTTTTTATCTGCATTTATGATCTTTGGCAAGGATAGAGCACTACTGCAGACATGGGAAAAGATGTGCAAATAATGGAGCCTATATAATTGTGTTATCTGGTGATGGTGGAGCAGTTCTTATCACAATCACTTTGGAGGACCCAAGAGACTCCTCTGTAAAAAAAGTAGAATGGTTTAGAATTGAAATCTTCATCCAACTGCTGTGCATCTTCCATTTTTCACACTGTTCTTGCTGTAATGGAAAACCTTTCGCTTTGTAAGAAATCTGTGCAAACAATTAGACAAAGTTTCCCAGTTGTGTATGTTTGTAGGCTTTGATCATTCAAAAACATTATTTTAGATTGACAGCTTGCGTCACTCAAAGCAAGAGCTGACAGCATGACACTGGCTGTGTTTCAGTGTACTATAAAAGTTGAATGTTTCAGATGATTGACTTTGCTGAAGACCTACCTCCAGTGACATCGTCACTGAGCACTTTTGTGGTTACCGAGCACAGGCACTGTGGCTCTGCTCAACTGTGATATACTGTGAAATGGGGCACCACATGCGGCTTGAAAGACAGTTGAAACAATATTTGTATGGAATTGATTAAATTATAAATATCACCAAAGTGTATCCTTGTCTCTTTTTACTTTGCTAAGTATCACTAGATTTTTAATCAGTGGTATGTCTAAAATTTGCAGGGATAGCTCACACTCTTCTTCGAAGTAATGTTCTTTAAATGCTTGGGAAGTAAGCTATGAAGAGCTATTATTCTATGTTTTGCACTTTCATACCGCCTTTGAAGTATTCCAGGAAGATCCTTAATCTCCATAAACCCCTGTGAGAAGACTAGGATCCCAAGGAGAAGGACTTCAAAGGATGGTGTCATCTTGGCTGTGACTCATAAGATAAGGCACACTGTGAGTTCATGCTTCACTGGGCAAAACATGTATGCTCAGCTGCTTCTCTCATTACTGCTAACTCTTCCCCAGGGTTTCCTGAAAAAGCAGAAAAATCTTGAGGTAGGATCCAGAATTGTTACAGTTCATAATTAAAAAAAAAGTTTCCTAAACTGAGATAGGAAGGGTTAAGTGCAAACTACTGTTGCCTCTGCACTGGGCTGACATGCAACAGAGCTCAACTTCTTGCTGCAGTGGCAAGAGCTCTGTTTTACCATGATGTGACTAGAGCAAATGCCATATCTCAGGGATGCAGACAGTAGCATAGGGAGGTTTCTGGGAGGGTGGAACAATACAAGGACCCCAATGGGTAAGGAAACCATGCAAATTTTAGTTTGCTACCCAAGTTAGAATGTGTTGGAGGTAAAGATTCAATAGCTCCTAGATGTAGGTGTAGCCATGAGATCTTGACCCATGGTGGAAGTCAGTAATGGTGCTATTACATGAACCCCACAAAGCAATGTTCAGCTCAGTTATGGGCCTCTGCTCTACTTTTATTGCTTGAGGACTGGTTAGTTGTGGCTTAGATGTAGGTCTGATTCTCCTGGTACTAATAGGAGTTGATTTTATTTGATTGTGGGCAGGATAGGTTGAAGTCAGATTCAGATAGGTGTTGAAGTTTTCAACATAAAATACCACCAAGGGGAGTAAGAAGATAGCCCAGTGCTTTTTATATGAGTGTGAAGGACCAGAGCACAATCCCCAGAACTCACGATAAAAGCAGGGTGTGATGGTTCTGTGCTAATAATCCTAGCATTGAGGAGGCAAAACCAGAGCCCTGGGGCTCACTAGCCAGTCAATCTAGCCTTATCCATGAGCCCCAGGACTTAGTGAGGCACCTTCTCTCAAAACACAAAGGACAGAGCTCCAGAGAAGAGAATGTGAGGTTCACCTCTGACCTCCACATGCATGTACCCCACAGGAACCTATGTACACACACATGGGCACGTGTATGCACCCACACACATGCACACACTGTGAGCTAGGTTTCTTTAGTTGCTCAGTTGTGGAAGAGAGATACTGAACATTTAGGGCTAATACATGCTCTTGAAACTCACAAAGAGAACAAAATTCTCTTTTCCAACAACCACCCAGCTTCTAAATGACCTAGTTTCATAGTTAAACATCCTCTTTTTTTCTGTTTGCCTTTTCCTATCTTCCTTCCTTCCTTCCTTCCTTCCTTCCTTCCTTCCTTCCTTCCTTCCTTCCTTCCTTCCTTCCTTCCTTCCTTCTTCCTTCTTGCCTCCTTGGCTTCTTTCTTTCTTTCTTTCTTTCTTTCTTTCTTTCTTCCTTTCTTTTTTCTTTCTTTCTTTTTTGAGACATGGTCTCTACATAATGCTGGTTATCTGGAACTTGCTCTGTAGATCAGGTTGGCCTCAAATTCACAGAAAACTGCTTGCATCTGCCTCCCAAGTGCTAGGATTAAAATGTATGCCGCCATGCCCCCCCTCCCTTTTCTTTGTTCTTTTTATTCACTTGAAGGAAAACAAACTAAAAGTTGGAACACATGGAAGCTTCTCCTTTGTAAGGACAACCTGCTGATATTATGATGGTTTATGAAATAATCTTAAATTGCAAAACTTTTGTTTCACAATGATGGTAGTACAGGCACCTCATACCATAACACAGACATGCTGAGCTGTGAGCATCTTATCCTATGCTCTAATCTGGGTTGGAATAGCGACTTTGGTGCTTCTCCTGTTTTGATAAATGGTAAAATTAGCTATGAATGGAGGAATAGTTTGGGAGATAGGCATACTCTATGTGAACACAAAGAGGATTTTGTGTTACTATTATTGGTCTGAAATAAAACTGGTGACTAATATGTGTTGTAAATCTGACCACCAATACTATTTAATATTGGAATTAAATTATAACTTGCAATTTATTTTTCTTTCAACTACATGAATCATACCCTTATCCGAAATCGCTTTTAGACAGAATTGGCTTCTCTTAAAGGATGGGCCTTTCTGTACCCCATTACTGGAGATGAGGCTAATTGCAAAAATAGATACCACTCTCAGATTTGACAGGTAAATGCTTTTACTCAGAGTTGAATTTATTGAGAGAACGAACATCTTCATATGCTTTGTATGGAACCTCTGAACAAGCACAAATACTTCTGCAGCCCATAATTGCTAGTTTGTGCCATTGAAAAATGTGCATAGCTTTTTGTGGATTTCAAGCTATGAGCCCCACCTCCACCCCACCATGAACCCCCCCTTTGCCCTCCAGAGCTGGCAGTCTTATAAATACAACATAAATCCCCATGCTCTGTAATTATTCTGGTCAATTATGCTAAACCAAGCACATAGCTTTTTCCTCAATCACTTTCATGAGGAAAAGGTTGCCTTGTGACTCATTTTTAGAGCTGGACTAGCAAGTTTGGGTCATGTGAGAGTTTGTTCATTTTTCTTTCCCTTCAACATTTGAGATGGTTTGTTCATAAGTAGGAGAAACACTCTAAATTAACTGTCTGTTACTTGGACTGGAATGAAATGAAGGACTAAAGAGTGGGTGAGTGTAATGTCTTCATTATGAACAGCAGTTTTCGACAAGCTACTCTCTGATGCAAATGTCATTTGTTTCTGCTGCAAGTTGCTTTATGACTATATAACTGATATATCATCAAACTCACCCACTACAATAAATGAAAAATTCAATGACTTTTAAAATTAAAATATTAAACGGTAAGGTAAACACTATCACAGATTTCCAGTATTCCTCAGAGCTTCCTCATGCCAGTTTCTAGTTAATCTTTACCCTGCTCTCATCCTCTGTCCAGTACAACAATTAATATGTATTTTTCTTTATAAACTTGCTTTGTACATTTCATGAAAATGAACCCATGTATGTATCATCTGTCTGTCTTCAATCAATCCATCAACTCTATATTTTATATCCCTTTACTTCTTTTAAAATTTAAATTAGAAACAAGCTTGTTTTACATGTGAATCCCAGTTCCCTCTCCGTCCCCTCCTCTTCTGCCCCCCCACCAATCCCCTATCCCATCCCCCTTCTGCTCCCCAGGGAGGGTGAGGCCTTCCACGGAGATCTTCAAAGTCTGTCATATCATTTAGAACAGAGCCTAGGCCTTCTTCCATGTGTCTAGGCTGAGAGAGTATCACTATATGTCAAATGGGCTCCCAAAGTCCATTCCTATAATAGGGATAACTACTGTTTCACTGCCAGACTATCCCAGGCCTCCTAACTGGCACTGATGTTCAAGGGTTCTTGATCAGTCCTATGCTGGTTTCCCAGCCATCTGTCTGGGGGCCATGAGTTCCCCCTTGTTCAGGTCAGCTGTTTCTGTAGGTTTCACAACCCCTTTGCTCAACACCCCTCCCTCTCTGCAACTGGATTCCAGGAATTTAGCTCAGTGTTTAGCTGTGGGTATCTGCTTCTGCTTCCATCAGCTACTGGATGAAGGCTCTAGGATGGCCTATAAGGTAGTCATCAGTCTCATTAAGGGGTAAGGGCATTTAAAGTAGCCTCTCCACTATTGCTTAGATTGTTAGTTGGAGTTATCATTGTAGATCTCTGGACATTTCCTGAGTGCCAGATATGGCTCCCTCTATAAAGACATCTCTTTTCTTGCTCTCCTCTATTCTCCCCTGACTCAATCTTCCTGCTCCCTCATGTCCTCCTCTCCCCTCCTTGTCTCCCCTTCTCTTTCTCTGAACTTCTCCCCTCCCCCATGCTCCCATTTAGCTCAGGAGATCTTGTCCCTTTTCCCTTATCTGGGGGACCATGTATGTCTCTCTTTGGGTCCTCCTCGGTTCACTTGCTTTTTGTTCGGTTTCTTGTCACAAACTTATTTCTCTCTTGGGACATATGATTTCACAAAGAAGATTAATAATTCACTTTTTTCCCCAGGATTTTCAATGTTAAATCAGTATATATGTTGACTTTAAGTGATCTTTGCTAAGTTGTCTGGTAAACTGTGAGTTGCAAGGCAGTATTTTTGGAAGAATTTATCCTTGTGACCCATTTATGTATTTATTTATTTTTTTACTATAAAATGAATTGGAACAGTTTGATAGAAAACTGATAAAAGCTAGCCAATGCTGCCTACACTTGGGACATGTGCAGTGTGACACACAGAACAACAGCAGTGTTCCCTTCCCTCCATACATGCCTGCTTCACCGTCTCTGGAAACTAAAAATAGGCTAATTGATATGGCGGGTTGGGAAGCTGATAATCCATTGACTCTAAAATAGGGAAATTGTCTTAACCTTTTAGTACGTTTAATACAATTGGAAAACCCTCAAAAGTACCAAAGCGAGGCAGAAGTGGCTGTCAGAGTAACACAGTGGAAGAGCTCAACCAGCGGATGCTGGCTTTGAAAACAGAAGGAAAAGGATATGAGTCATGGAATATGGGTGACCTCTAGAAGCTGAAGAAGGCCAGAAAGCAGATTTTCTTCTGGACAGTTGTAAAGGAACGTGTGCCTGCACACTTTTACTGTGGCCCAGTTTGAATGTGTCGAATATACAGTACCATGGGATGATAACTGTACATTACTGAAACTGCTAACTTAGAGCAGTGGTTCCCAGCCTTCCTAATGCTGTGACCCTTAATATAGTTCTTCATGTTGTGGTGACCACAACCATAAAATTATTTTTGTTGCTACTTCATAACTGTAATTTTGATACTGTTATGAATTGTAATGTAAACATCTGTGATTACTAGTGGTTTTAACAGACTCCTGTGAAGGGGTCCTTTGACCTGTAATAGGGTCATGACCCACAGGTTAGAACCACTGACTTAGAGGTGACTAGTGACATCAGCAACATGAAAGTAACACTTTCTTTCTGCATTGTCTTTACCTGAGGCTGTCCTGCATAGCTCCAGGTCTATAATCACATAGGGTATCTTCTTATTCTGTGCATGTCTCTCTGTGTGCCACAGACACTAGAAAACTTCCTCTACTTCTGATGTGTCTCTGAGGTGTACTAATCTTCCATTAGTGCAACATCCCTGGCCTTTCTCATCTCCCTTACAGTTTTTCCAGGTGCTTCGATAGTCAGCCTGCTCTGTGAGCTGGAGAAAGGAATCTGGCCCTGCTACAGAGGGTTCTTTAGGGGATCTGCCTCACTACATGGATGATACTCAGCTTTTGTAAGTGGATCTGCCTAATTTGTCTTAGATGGTAACACCAAGGAATAGCCAAGCATACCTTGACCTGAGTGCTCCAAAGTCTGTCACTCTGCACATTATACTGTCACAGGTCTCTGTGTTGACTCCCAGATAGTTCAAGAAGAAACTTGTCTGATGTGGATGAGTGAGACAATGATCTATGAGCACAGTGACAGAGAGGGACTAGTGAGTAGAGGAAACTACCATTTACATTAAGTGATGTGACAAAAGCCATGTAAGTACTTGCAATGGTGAAACTGATCATTTCTAAACTTAGCATGAAAAGAGACATAGCTTCAAGGATCACATTTAACAAATATTCAATGTGCATTGTTAAGTGATAGGCAATCTTTTAAGAGCTGTTAACATATGGAGGGAGGAAGAGATGGAGTTTCCTGTGGCAACTACATCCAGTTAGTGCTATCATCCTCACTAACATAACAGATGGGCCTCTAATCAATATTTTAAAACAGTTAAACATTTGTTTTAGCATTTGACTCACTTGAAACATTGAATACAGGCACAGAAAAGATCCAAGCATTATAGATATGTGTTTATTTTTTCCTTCAGCATCTTTCTAAATGGTGTCTGAGAGGCTGGCCTCATGTAGATTCGGTGTTAGAGAAAGCACACAGCTCAGAACCTCACCCTACCTGTGGTAATACACTGGCTGTTACCAGTGAGATAAGTGATGCTCATGTTTTCAGTGACATTTAGAAAGTGTCAAAGGAGAAGGAAAATTAAAAAAGAGGACAGCAAATGGCAGTAGGAAAACAGAAGATGTAGAAAGAGAGGGAATAGCAACATGCTCACTGGCCATGTATGGAACATCTGTACTCAGCCTGAGGGCAAGAACCTGCTGATATTTACCCAAAACCATGCATAATACTTGGTTGGTTTTCATCAAATTCACTTAACTGGTATATTAGAAAGGCAATTTATTGAAGGAACTTCATTTCGTTAACTAAAAGAAATGGTATTTTAGCTATCATCAGAGATCATGTTCTTTGCTGACCAAAACCTCAAAGGATACCTGAGAGCATACATAATTAAGTTATTAAAGAAAAAGCTTGAAAATTACAGACAAGCAGATGAACAAAATGCTATAGAAACCTAGGAGGAATTGTTTGCTCTATTGTAGAACCTGGGGATTCTCTATGGAGTATGCAATTTTGAACAATAGATGGCATGGTCTGAGGAGAGCCAGGCCTACTCTGAAAACATGAATGTTACAGTAGCTTGAAATGGAGCACCTGGATACAAGAGGCTATGGATACATGTCGGGCTTGTAAGCAGGAGGGTCTTGAGTTCAAGGTTAACCTGGGGTACATAGCAAGACCCTGGATGAAAAAAAAAATGTTGTATAATCCAGCACAAGTGGAAACACAGCAAACTGAAGCTAGTAAGATACAATGACAGTGAACCTAAGAGGGAAGATTATTGCTGCCAGTGCTTAGATTAAAAAAATGTGAGCAATTTCAAAAATGATACACTTATATACTACAAAGTCTTATTAAAACAAGAACAAGCCCATTCCCTCAATCATAGAAATGGATAAACAATGAACATAGGAGGTAAGTCAATGAGACAGAAACCAAGAGAACAATAGAAAGGAAAAAGGAAACAAAGAGATCGTGACTTGACCAGAAAAATAAGATTAACAAACCCTTCACAGTCTAACTGAGACAGAGAGAGACAGAGAGCTAGCCAAGACAGAGAGAAGAGAGAGAGAGAGAGAGAGAGAGAGAGAGAGAGAGAGAGAGAGAGAGAGAGAGAGATAAAAAGGGAATTATTGCAGTACAAATATAGAGTCCTTTGAAAACATAACATTAAAACTTAGGGAAATCTAGACAAAATGGATTAAGTTTAGACACATATGAATATGCTTTGACAACACTGACCTACTAAATAAAGAACAAGATGAAGAATCATTTAACAAAGAAAATCCCAGGACTGGATAGATTTGCCAGTGAATTGTACTGGACCCTTAAAGTGAGAGCACCAATACTTCTCAAACCGTTCTACAAAGGAGAGGATAGTGAATACCTCCAAACTCATGAAGCAAGTATTACTCTGACAAAAGCTGGATAAGAATATAGCAAAAAGCTCAACTACGGTCTAGTTTTTTGAGAAACATAGAGGCAAAACTCGCCAGTAAATACTTGCAATTGGGATTCAACCATACTTTATAAAGACCAGACTCCATGATCAATCTGGACTCATTTTGGAAGAGATGGTTCAACATCCAGAAACTGACAAAAATAATACAGGGAATATGTAGAATCAAGGATACATCACAAGACCTCCTTAACAAATGCAGGAAAGACTCTGTCAAAAACAGCATTCCTTCATCAGTTCAACATATAGAAACTGAAAAAACAACACAGGGCATAAGTAGAATCAAGGATAATAATCACATGACCTTCTCAACAAATTCGGAAAAGGGCTCTGACAAAACAGCACTCCTTCGTAATAACAAGGCTTTGAAAACACTAAGAACAAGAGGCTAACCCCATAATTAGTAAAAGGCCATATATGATAGTCCTCTAGACAACTTTATATTCCATAGAGAAAAGTGAGCATTTTCTCTAAAATCACAAACAAGACAAGAATTCCACTCTCTTTATTTTTATTCAGGATATTACTTTAAAATTTTAGTGGAATCAATAAGTCAAGAGAAGGAAACAAAACGAATGCAAACAGTAAAGGAAGAAACCAAATTACCCCTACTTGCTGATGATTCGATCCTGTCCTAAAAAGACCATACAGTGTTCACCAGAGCTCTTAGACTTGATTCACAATGCCATCAGAGTAGCAGTTTTATAAAAGGTAACACACAGAGCTAATTAGCATTCCTAGGCAGTGATAGTGAATATGTTAAGAAAGAATTCAGGAATACACCACCACAGTGGCCTCAAATAGAAAACTTAGAAACAAACCTAAACAAAGGTGGAAAATAACTCCACCATAAAAATTAAAAATGCTGAAGAAAAAAGTGAAGATTTAAAAAGGCGAAAATATATCCCATGTTCATTGATCAACAAAATTAATACTGTGTGAGTGGTTATATTAAGAGAATGTATGTGTACATTCAGGATGAATGTACATATCCATTAGAGCTCCCACCAGTATTCCAACAGTATTCTTCAAAGAACTAGAAAAACAATCCTAGCTGGGTATGGTAGCATACACCTTTGATCTCAACACTCTGGAGGCAGATACAAGTAGATCTCTATGAGTTCAAGGTCAGCCTGGTCTACAGAACAAGTTCCAGGATATCTAGCCCTGGAACTTGTTCCAGGATACACAGAGAAACCCTGTCTTGAGAAAAAGTAAAAAGAAAAAGAAAGAAAAAGCAATCATAAAACTTAAATGGATGAAGAAGGATCCTATATAGCCAAAGCAATCTCCAAGAAAAAATATTTAAAAAAAACCCGGGCTAAAGATTTAACAGTTATCCAATTCATATATAACATAGAGCAATCGTACCAAAACCAGCATAGCATTGGCACAATGAAGACATACATAAAAATACATAGAACAGAGAACCTGGAGTTAAACCAAAACAGTTTAGAATTATATCTATTTGATTCTCAACAAAGGCAGCAAACTCAACGGCCTACTCCACAAATGGTGTGGGAAACTGGACATTCACTTGGAAAGGAGTAGAACTTGATTCTTGTCTCTTACCTGGCACAAAGTCAGCTCAAAAACTTTATGAAAGACCTAAACAGAGAAAAATTGGAAAAACACAAAGATATGACTTTTTAAAAGGCTACAATGTCTCAGGAAATAACAACAAGAATTCATGGGTAAAATCATATCAAGTTGAAAGCTGCTTTACAGCAAACTAGATAATTGCCAGGGTGCAAAGGCGGCCTCCAGGATAGAAGACTGTATTTTTGGTTATTGATCTGATGGGAAATTACTATCAAGGATATGAGGGGCTCAAAAATTGAATTCTACAAGAAAAAATAATCCAATAAATGGACAAATAAAGGGAGAAGAGACTCTTCAGGAGATAAAATACAAATGACTAATAAACAAATGAAACATAACCCACATCTTCAGCCTTCAGTGAAATGAAAGTTAGAATTAAGCCAGAATTCTGTCCCAACCCATTCTGATGTCCGTTAGTAAGAAAAAACAAGCAAACCAAATAATAATAATAATAATAATAATAATAATAATAATAATAATAATAATAATAATGCTCTTAAGGGAGTAAGGAACATATGAAATGTTGGTGAGCATCTGAATTAGAGTAACTACTAGGAAAACTAATGTGGGGGTGCCTCAAAGAACTCAAAAGAGAGCTACTACCTGGCCTAGCCATACTGCTCCTGTACGTAAACCAAGCAATAAGCCAGCACCCAACAGAAACACCAACATGTTCTTGTTTATTGCAGCACTATTCATACTAGGTAAGTCATGGGATCGGCTTTTTGGGTGGAACCTGCTTTTCTGCATGTAAGATCAGATCATCTGCAAATAGTCATGAAGTGACTTCCTAATTTCCAATTGGATTCTCCTAATAGCTCTTCTTTGTTGGTTTCTCTGGCTAGGACTGCTAGTATTATGTCGAATAAAGGACATTAGGTTGTAGTAGCCAGCCCCTAAGATGGCCTCAGCTTAACCTCTTGATGTCCATATCCTGGTAACACCCTCACACCCAACACTGTATGGGGGTTAGTCTTTGTGATAAGTGCAATACAAAAGTGATGATGCATTATGTCCAAGGCCAGGTCATAAACTATATTGTGACTGCTTCCTTGCTTTGTCTCTTGAACTACATGCTCTATGGGAAACTGGATATTCACCAGCTAGGACACTCAAGTATCCTATGGCTGGTTCTTTGCTGCAAAGAACTGAAGCTCTTACTCAACCACCATGTGAGAAAGCCACATTGGAAATGACCACCTAGTCCTAATGAACCCTCCAGAGAACTTCAGCCTTAGCTTGCATAAGGACTGTAACCTCATGAACAACTCAAGTCAGAACCTCCCAGGGAAGCCACTTCCAAACTCAGACAAAGACACTTTTGTGATAATTAAGTTGTTTATTTTTAAGCTATTCTGTTTATGAGTTATTTTTAATGGAGTAATCATTAGTTATAGTTTTTGTCTACATAGAGGTTACATTAATAGGGTCTGCAGAGATAAAGCCAGGAAGATACTGAACACTGGTTTCACATTTTCCATGAACCTTGAAGACTTTTGTGGAGTCCCTCTGTTATTCACCAGGATGGGACACACTGAGACTGCTGCACTATCCCTGATCCACATGACACTGAGACTGGCATAACTAGGAAGTGGTAAGAACTTACCTTCATAAGCTTAAGCCAGGGGCTCCTGCTCTGTACTACTCTTCAGAAAAACAAACTTCACTTTTTCTCTTTCATTCATGTGAGATACCACCTCAACTTGCTGAAGATCAGTCATATGGCTCAGGAACAATTGCTTTTCTAGTGGGAGTTAGCTTGAATGCTAGTTCCCATAGGCTAAGTAATGACTCCACTTCCAAAAACTATACTGGTTCGACTGCTGAGAGCTTGTGATTGCTCCTTATAAGGCAAAAGAGATATTGCAGACATAATTACGATAAAGATCTTGATGGAGAGAAGATTCTAGATTATTCAGCTAGGTTCTGTGTGTAATCACAAGCGTGCTTACAGGATACAAGCAGAAAGAGAGAGAGAGAGAGAGAGAGAGAGAGAGAGAGAGAGAGAGAGAGAGAGAGAGAGAGAAAGAGAGAGAGAGAGAGAGAGAGAGAGAGAGACTTGATAAGGAAGGGAAGGAGATAGGATGCACCAACTCAGTGAAAAGGGGTCATGTAAGTCTAGGCTGTGAGTCAGAGATGAGGGCATCGGGCATCTCCAGTCTGGCAAAGGGAAGAAGTTAGATTCTTCCAGAGAGACTCCACAGCCCCCTTGATTTTAGCTCACTATGAATGAATGACTTCAGAGACCAGAATTGTAAAAGAAGATAAGTGGCATTGCTTTAGGCCACCAAGGTTGTCAATAATTTATTATAGCTGCCTTAAAGAATAAATTACACATGTCTCAGTTCCAACAGGTCCTACCTAGCTTTGACATCTTATGTAGGACAAACTAAGATTTTATTTTCTCTTCTAAAAAAGAGGAATAATAAAATGTCTATTTCATAGTCTTGCCATGAGATTGGATAAGATCATTCATGTCAAGGAAGCAAGATCAGATTTGGCACATTGAATGTTCTTTGTGGCCTATGGGTTTGGTCTTAGCAAGAAGATCATAAATTTTCACCCAGTTTTTTTTAAAAAAAAAACAAGTTGCTCTTGGAATATAGAAAGGTTAAATATTTCTTAATTCTTTGGCTTCTTCTCTGACACTTCAAGGAAGTTAGAAACAAAAGGGGGAAAAGCAAACAGGTGGAATGATCAGGAAGTGACCCGGATGAGATGGCTGGCAGGGCAATGGGAATCACCTAGAACCTGCTTTCATGGAAAGTCACATAGTTCAGGCGAGAAGCTGTCTGAACTATAGACCTTTGAGAGAGTGCTTGCTCTCAATGCCTGGTGAGCTGCCTTGAATATGAACCTGTTCTTCAGGTTAAAAAAAAAAAAAAAAGAGTGAATCATCGGCCATACATGCCTTACCAGAAAACAGAATGATTTGACTTGTCAAAGCAAGTTGCTTAATACAGAAAGCTAAAACAATCTATCATGGAGGAGTCACAAATGCTAGTCATGGAGCATGGTCATGTTGCTGGACATGTTCAGGACTATTAAGTACATGTAGCAATGCAACCTTTTCTTCCCCTTACTTTGGATTCCTAGAAAACTTACTGTTAATAAGTCATACAACTGTAATCACATTTATTTGCACTGTTCATCCCCGCTAACTCAGTCTTCCTTAGAGGCATCTTCTGCTTTCTGCTGTCTTATCATTTTTATTCTGTAGTTTATATTCTGTAGTTTATATGAACTTTCCACATTGCAGAGATAAGATTCAGTCTCTCTTCATTTCCAGCACGAGGCCTCAAAGCTAGGAAGGGTTTCTCCACAGTCCTTTTGTAGAGTGCTTGGTAGAACATTTTGTGCTTTGTGTGTCTGTGTGTGTTTTAATGGCAATAGAGCTGATTCTAGAAAATGAAACCCAAAGGACATCCTCACAACAGTGTTGTGGTGCTGCTCAGTTATCACTGTGGCTTCAGAGTAAAGTGAGGGTCACTGTCCCATCTTGACCAACAACTGCCATTGATGAGCCTTTTGTTGTGTAAACTTTTCCCAGGGAGACAACAAGTGTCTGTTCACACACGACAGGACAGCAACAATTGACAAAAGAAATGACTTCATTCAGGTCTAGTTTGGTGAACCAGTGAGTGAGTAAGGAGTTACTTAAAGGAACACAGGTAACTTGTAAGTGGTTACACCACTAAAAGATGCTTCTTCCCCCACAGCTGTTAACTGCCTGTGTGTACTCAGGGAGGGAGCCTGTGTGCAACCATTAGCTGCCTATACGTATGTTTGGGGAGGGACTGGGCCTCATGGACCTTTCATTCTATCCATGATGAAAAAGCTAATGGACTCAATTTTTTTGCAGGTTTCCTGCTGACAGGCCAAGCAAGCAGCCACCACACCCCGAGGAAGACACTATTCCATAATAGTTCTCGCCCTGTTGGTCAGAGCTGTCTCTTGTGAGTATAGGAATCTGGCTCCTTGGACTGACTTCTGAGAATGAGAAAGGTGTGGTACCCAGTCCCAGGACAAGATCAGTCTGCATATGACTGATAGGGGCGCTAGTCTCTCTGCTGCAGAGACTTCGGCTACCAAAATTGGTCATAGTGGCAGACACCTTACTATGATTGTCTTGGTTGGCTAATGGAATGTAATAGCTGAGGTGGGATTTCACCTCTGCCTCTAGAGCACTGTTGCCACACTTGTGCCATCTCATGATGGTATCAACAACTGTTGACAGATCTTTTGACCATTTAAAGCATTCTGTCCCCAAACATCAGCCAGGCCAGAAGTTTGCCGTCCCACACCCAGCCTCCCCACTCTTTTTGTGTGAAAGTAAAATGAGTATAGGGCCTGGGATGCTCCCAGCTTCTCGAAGAGAAGATGGAGCCTTCATTAGTCACAGCTTACAAATGAAAAAGTACCATGCTCCATTGCTTCAGCTAAAATCATCTAGAGTTGATGAATTCCAACTGGTCAGACATGATCAACAATGCCTTCTTACTTCCACAGTAAACACAGAGGCTTGTTTATCAAACAAGGGAGTGTCTGTGGGTAGCACACACAGAGCACTCCATGCTCCACTTTCTCCTGTTTCAGGGACACTGACTATGTCTTTGCCCTGTTCCATTGCCTCCTGATGAAATCATGACTAATTTAAACTTCTTTCTCTCCTTGCTTAGGCTTGACACAGCCGCTGCTTCTCTGTCACATTGATTTTCCTGTCCTTGTGGATTTCAAGCCAGGGTTGAGTCCTCTTAACAGGGTGAGCTCTCTGACAAGGAAGTTTTGCAACCTAATTTACAGCCAGAGTCAAGTTGTCAGTGAGTGCCAGGGGGGAACTGTCGCAACTAGCCCCTTAAGTATGCATTTAATAATGTTTATCCAAGCGAGTTTGTGATTTCTTCACTCTCTCCAACAAATATGTTATTTGTAGTACCTATCTTCTCTAATCTAGGTGTCTGAAAAATGTCTCTAACGTGTGTGGGCTAGAATGCATTTTGGTTTTCGACAGGAATAGGCAGTCTCTGAGGAAGCATTAGACACTGCTTGCCGTTGCTCCACATCATGTCTCCCTGCAGTGACCATGGCTTAACCCTGAAGGAAAACAGGGTAATCTTTTCAAATAAACACTCTCAAGGATGTTTAGAGGGAGCCCAGTTGCTAGCACGGAGATCTCTTAGGATGCTCATAGCTACACCGAAGCAGCGCAATTGCAGTAAGTGGGTGGTACTCTTAGTAAGTAAGCATTTGGTCTTTCCAGATGGTGAACAATAATCAGCTAAGTGGTAAGCAAAGATTTGTGTGTGTTCTAAAAGTCACCTGGGACCATATTTCTCTATTTATTTGGTGGATCATGAGGCACAGACAGACCACTTGATCAATGGTTTGGTGAGGGATATCAGCATGGATTGAAAATACCTTCAGTTGAAAATACTATGCAAATAGGCATCCTACCCAATATCAAAGTTTAGGAGCACAGCCTGCTACGGTCACTATCAGTTGTTTCCCCTCATGATGGTGTGACTGACAGGTAGTTTGCTGTCGTTGCCCAATATCTTGGGAGAGAATCATTCTTCCTATATATAGTCTTTAGGGAAGAGGGGAGTCAACACTCACAAATTAGGGGGCTGGTTTCTGTGGAATGCATATCACTCTGGAACCACACAAAACTAAGAAAATTGTTAAGTTGAACCATTGTAGACTAGGATTGTCTGTATTTTAACAGAAGACCACTAGGTTTTGTTGGGATAACTTGCTTTTGGTCAGAGTAAATCTGAGATAACACTTGTGACGGAATGAAAGGAGGCACTCAAATAAATGCCACTGGTCACATAACAGTCTCTCTATTCTCAAGGAACTTGAAATACACTAGAAAGAAAATGTAGGTCACAGATTGGATAAACAAAGGCTTGCTTGGATGATATAATTAAATGAAAACATAGTGCAAATGCTGGAACTCGTCATATCACCAACATTAAGTTGTACTGACATGTTTGGATATGCCCCCTTCCTTGTCTGTGGGTTTCCTCAGGGCAAATGGTTTATCTTCCTGGGGCCAGCATTCTCAGGAATTAGTGCTGCTTCTGGCCCTTATGAGGGTGGAATGATTGACAGAATGGATCTGGCCTTGAGTTTAATGTTCGAAGCAGAAAGCAAGTGAAGTCTTGTTCTTTTCTCAGGATTCTTCCTCCCTTATTCAGACTTTCATGCTTTGCCCAGATCATAAAAAGTTTATGCCATGTTAATGACTCCTGATAGATGACAGACCTCATGTTAGGAACTGGAATTATCTATAGTTTTAGAAGTTTCTAAGGGTGGGCTAAGGTGCCATGAGAATTTGCAAAGTCACAAAATTAAGCATCTGAAACCTCATTCATCCACTTACCTTTGCTTAGAAGGGAGAAGTTGGTGGAATATTTTTTTTTACTGTGAAGATGTGTCTTTGCCAAGCTGCCTTCTGATTGGTTTAATAAAGAGCTGGATGATCAACAACTAGTCAGGAAGAGGTTAGGTGGAAATTCTGGGGACAGAGAGGACTCTGGGAAGAAGAAAGGGGGATTGCCAGCCAGATGAGGAGGAAGCAGATAAGCAGATAAGTATGGAGATGCCAGGGTTGAACACACAATACAGAGGTAACTGAGACACACAACAGAATGTAGATTAATAAAAGCAGATTAATTTAAGTTATAAGAGCTAGTGGGACCAGCCTAAGCTAATGTCCAAGCTTTTATAATTAGTAAGAAGTCTCCATGTTATTATTTGTGACCTGGTGTCCCAAAGCAAAATTGGATGATAGGAAATTATAATGTCATCATTAGCCTGTGAAGATATTTTACTACTTTTAATAGTTCCAGAAGAATGTATGAGCATTCAACAGATAAATGCTATTGAGATATTAGTGTGTAACTTGATATAGTTAGATGATCTGCAAAAAGCACTCAGTATATATTTGTTTTGTTTTGAGACAGATTCTCACTATGTAGCACTGATTGGCCTGGAACTCCTTATATAAAACAGGCTGAGCTCAAACTCATAAGTCTTCCTAGCTATACCCTCCAAGTGCTGGGATGAAACATGATCACCACTATACTCAGCTAATACTTTGTGTGTATTAAACATATTTAGACTTCACAGCAATCACAAAACTTGCATTTATTGTTCTTGCTTTGAAATAAAAAAGCACAAGTATTGCATTTCTTTAATATTCATTTTATGAAATTCATTTTAAACTCTCATGTTTTCCATAAATTCAACATCTAGTACAGAAAATTGGCATACAAGCATGCATGTAGTTGTATAGAGCAATACTGTGGGGAAGGAGAAGGGGCCAAGTCAGCAGGAATGGGCACGGAGTGTGAAGCACCGAGCCATCAGAAGACCTCCCTAGAAGCAGCATGCCTGGGCAGAACTTGACTTTCTAAGGTTCTGCTGTACTGGAAATTTCTCTCCCCTTTTCATAAGGAAGTTCCATTATTTTGCAAAGACAGATTTTGGTAAGTTTTTCTACATTATGCTAATGATACAATTTGAATTAGTGAAGGAAGGGAGTTAGACTAAGTCTAGATTTGCTAGTTATGAGGCTGCTGGAAAAAAAATCACTCAAACATTTGGGGTTTCGATTCCTCATGTATGAAGCAAAACAGATTCTCATGAAGGGACCTGGTTACATGGTGAAAGTTCATCTCATTTTATTTTTATCAGTGTCAAGACATCAACATATTATAGCTCCAGATGCCTTTACTCAAATATAGTCTGAGAAGTCAGTGATATTTGGTCGTCAGTGACACAAGGAGACAGTTTCACACAGTCGCTGAAACTTGAAAACTAGGGAACTTCATCAGATATTTAGTTGCTGCCTTTAGAAGCTCCATTCACAGAGCAAAAGAAAATGAAAGCAACAAACACACACTTCCACTGGGAAAGACAGGGAAGCAGGGCAAAGCCTCAGTCTACGAATTTGGATTTTCCAAGAAATCAGCCTTGTTTAGAATTCACTTTTCCATCTACAGGATGATAATGATGATGATGATGATGATGATGTGTGTGTGTGTGTGTGTGTGTGTGTGTGAGAGAGAGAGAGAGAGAGAGAGAGAGAGAGAGAGAGAGAGAGAGAGAGAGAGAGAGAGAGAGAGAGAGAGTGGATATCACAATATACTGAATTGTGTTCCACAGATTGTTTTTCTTTTGGAAAATCTGTCCCAATATACTCTTAAAAGGTTATTAGCTTACTTCATTAAATGATGGGTTCCATAGGGACATTTTCACATATGTATATTATGTATTTGTCTCTTACTCATCACCAATCACCCTCTCTTGTCCCTTTTCATCTCTCCTCTCCCTTACCCCAAATAGGTCCTCTTCTGCTTTCAGGCCACATACATTTGATTTGTTGATTTGTAGTTGTTATATCAATGTATTTATAATTAAGTTTATATATAATATAAATTCTTCAAATTAAAAAGTATGTAGTAGTTCTTTCTGAGTCTGGCTTATTTTGCTTAACATGATGTCCCCCAGGTCTCTCCATTTACCTGTAAGTGTTCTTTACCTGTTGTGTTCTTTTTTTTTTTTAACCTGTTGTGTTCTTTATGGCTGATTAAAGTTCATTGTATTATATTCTCTGCTTTCTTTATGTACTACGCTGGGGGCATAAAGAGAACCCTTGTATTCATGGAGAAGCACTAAGAGAACCAGCAATGTTCATCACACAGGGGTGTCTCCTCAATGGAAGCAATCAAATCGAGTACCTGCATTCCATCCCGAAAGCTGAGAGTGAGTTTTGTTAACAATCTGGTGACATTCTTCCTACCTGTGGAGGTATATCTCACCCACTGTTTGCTATAGAGGCAGGCCTCACCCAAATTTCCCAAAATGACTATTCCCGACTCTTCCCTCCCTAGACCATCACCCATCCTTAGGTGAGATGTCACATGTAATTTATGGCCTGCTGACCTCTATGTTATGGGTCAAAGACTACATAAGATTCTAGGCCTTTTGGCTATAGAACTCATCCTCCTGGTGACATGTACTTTGTCATGTCTTAAACTTTGTTGTGCACCTGGAGTGGGAATAATTATTGCCTGGAAACCTTTTCCCAAATTGTACTGTGTTTTAAAATGTTGATAATGAGCCAACCACCTGGCATTAGACTCCTGGAAGTGTGATCCAGGCTGACGAAGTCAATCTGTACCGGTTTTTCACTCTCATCTCTTGCAGTGGTTAGCTTCCCTGGTGACACCCTCAGTAGTCATCTGCTGACTGTCATTTAGGCTGATTCCCTGACTTGACTATTATGAATAGTGACACCATAACCATGGATGTGCAGACGTCTCTCTGGTATGCTGGCTTAGAGTCCTCATATTATAGAGATCATTTGAAGATTTGTGAAAAACACGGTAAAGATGTGGCTGATGATTTTTTTTTTTGGTGTAGTTAGTAGTTCACAATAGACTTTTTAGCACCAAATATTTTCCCAGTATTATCTTTCAGCATAAAATTAAACACCCAGTTATGTCCAAAAGACAATGTTTTCATTCGTGACCTCTGGCTCTTGCAATTTTTCTGCCATCTATTCTGTAATAGTCCCTGAACTTTGGGGTACATGGAGGCTATAAATGTCCCCTTCTTAGTGATGTTTGTTCTAGTACATTGACCAATTGTAACTTTTTGCATGGAGAAAGATCTAATTTGAACTGGTCACAAAGCTGAACAAAATAAACTTGCAAGAACAACTCTGCCATGTAGTTCAGTTAATCTATACATTAGCAAATTACAAAGCCCTTCAAGTTGAATTCACGCACAGAGCTTCACCATGAACTCTGGTGCACAGTATTGCTTAATTGTCACACAGATGTCACCCCTCTTTGACTGTCCCACAAGGCAATTAGTAACACAGGGATTTAGATAGCTTCTTTCCTTACTGTCAACTGAAACTCTAAATTTGTGTGTATAAAATGTGGCCTAGACATGCAGTGGTATGAGCCATGGGGTTATTTACTGTGTGGATTCCACTGAAATTCTTTCAAATATTTTCCTGTTTGTTCTTTCATGAATATTTCCTGCCTTAAAACCTGCTTAGTTGTATCTGACCAAAATGAGGCTCATACTATTTAGAACAATCATCTGAGGGTTGAACAGGGAAGAGTCAAGCTTGCCCGGACCAAGTTTTGCAAGCCAGCCCTATCCTGCTGCCTAGTGTTTCGCCTTACCTAAAGTCATTCCTTGAGGACCACAGCAAGAAAGAACACAGAATTTCCTTTGTCTTTCATTCATTCATTGGATACATCCTTCAGACTTCCTAGCTGCAAACCTTTGTGTTTTGCATAGAAAACAACAAAGGAATAGGAAATCCTATTCTTAGTCTTAGAATGTCGTATCTTCATATATTTCTGCCGTCTTGATTTAAGTTGATGAACAAGCAGAGATGAGGTGGAAATCTCTATTGCACTGACTTTACAAGCTGGGGAAGTTGAAGCTCTCCGTCTTCAAATTTCACTTCTTTCCAGATTAGTTTTCTCTTATTCCCCTCAGCACACATCATGTAATAACCCATGCAGACAGCCTGCCCTTTTCTGCCTGTGGGGCTCACCAAATACTCATGTCTACTCCCGGCACTGCTCAGTTCCACTCTTGCTGAAGGAAATGCAATCCTTCCCCACCGGGCTCTTTTAGGTATATCTTATTTCAATTGGGTAAAATTGTCGAGGCAGGGGAAATTAAACGAGAACCCAAAAGTCTGAAGTCCGAAGGATTGCCTTCTGAACTTGCTCTCTCATGCTCAAGATGGATGTTCTATGGGAACAATTCCTGGAGCTCTTTGAGTTTCAGCTTCTGCATTCTGCAAAATGGGGATGAGAACACTGCCCTCACTGTTGAGTATATAACCTCTGGATAGCATTCCATGTGGGACACCGGGGCTATGAACTGTTCTCTCCTGGAGATCTCCAAAGGTACATCTTTTATTAGACTCGGGGTTGCCTAGGAGGCTCCACGAGAGCCTTGCTCGTGGTTCCCCAAAGTCTTGCATAGGACTTGGTACCTAGCAGATAACCCCCATATATTGGATACCTGAGTGTTACTGTAAAGCTTCCAGTGGCCACAGGTTTGGGGGGAATGGGCCCAGGAGGATAAAAAGACTGAGCGGTACAAGAACCAGGCTCTGAAAGGCTTTGGCCTTAGCTGAGCAAGACTCGGAAAAGCAAGCGATTGCATCGAGGAAACGACAGGTTTCATGTGATTTAGGATCATAAGTTGACCTCTTTTTGAGGTCACTCGTAAGATGAATCAGAAAAAGAGAGACAAGAGATGGGGCCAGCTGATCCTAGGTCCTTAGACAAATAAGGGGAAGTGACCTAGTCATCACGTTTAAACTTTGATGATTTAAAAAGAGAATTTTAAATGAAATTATATGAACTCTTATGACCTTTGACCCTATCAATATCATAAAAAGAAACTGAATCTTGAATTTTAAAAATTGTTGGGGCTTAATTTCTGACGTAAGCCTGCCAACTTTTTTGTTTTTGAAATTATAATTTTCCAGAAGTATGTTGAAAGAGTCAACAGCAAATGATGTTAAATGAAAATATCCTAGAAAAGGATAAATATAAGATCAAGCCACATTTAAAATGAGCACTACTGAACGCAGCACCTTAGACCAATGGCCTTGCTTGTAATTCAAATTAAAAAAATAAAGAAATAATAAAATGAGCACTACTGGATAAGTTCAAAAGCTATTTGTTTCTCCTAGAACACAGACTCTGATTCTATTCCTAGGTTTGCCCCTTTTCTCACACTGTGGATGGGTTATGAGTAGTGTAAAACACTCTGATAGTGCTATAAATAGATTCCCAAATTAGTTTATTGGTTTGAATTAGGATGATTTTTAAAGAGAATGAAACAGAAGAGAAAACCGGAGGATTGGACTGGAAGGACAAGTTTTATTTTGTGTCACTATCATCTGTGTTTTATGTTTGTGTATGAGACAAACTTATGTATGTGCCAACATACAGTGTATTTCCTACTATGGGCATTACTCAAGATCCTTGAAATCTCCTGAACTGGTCTAGTATTATGTGACTTTTGTTTATAAATTATTGCTTTGTGATGGATAGAAACTCTGGCCTATGAAACACCAAAAAAAAAAAAAAAGTCAAATCAAGGGTGTTGAGGTAGAAGAAAGTGGAAAGGACAGATTCTTCACTCAGAAGTATACTGCTTACAGAATCATGGCTCTTTCTTTCTCTCTTTCTTCCCTCCAAAGTGGATATTGTGTTTGGAAAAGCTATTCAAGGAATTTAGGTGATAAGCTGCTCACAGAAGCAAGCAAGTTGGAAGGAATCTCATTCCAAAGCTTGAGGTTCAACTGTGGTGTTAAAAGTATACAGAACTGTCCTATCTCTGTGGATTGTTATATACAATCCCCTGAGTTTTGCATCGACTTGAATTTGTTTCCTGTAGTTGAAAGTACCCTTCTTAAACTGAAAAAACTCATTACTTAAACTTTGTACATTTGACCCCTTGTTATCAAGACATTGTAGCTGCACAGATATGTATGTAAAATAACTATATGAATCAACCATTGAAACAATTCTTTGATATACATAGTTTTACCATTTATTAAAGATGGAAATGAATTAGTATAACAATAAGATATATGTACTTACTCATTTTCACATACAAAATTAAGTCTTTGCTAAATATTGATACTGTAAAACATGGAACATCTTCAGTGTCTGACTGTATAATTGTTAGTGCCAAACACACTGCTTTGCATGAATTCATACCATAAAGCTGCAGAAGTATGCTTGGGTTCATTTTGAAAATCATCAGAAATTTGGAAATTCTGTCCTCATCACAAGTCAAAATGCATTAAATGACTTTTAAAAATGGTGTGTGTGTGTGTGTGTGTGTGTGTGTGTGTGTGTGTGTGTTAATGTGTGTGGGTATGTGTATATGTGTGTATGTGTGTGTGTGTGTGTGTGTGTGTGTGTGTATAAATGTGTGTGTGTGTGTGTGTGTGTGTGTGTCTGTGTGTGATTGTGTATGCAACTTGTGGTGAGTGCCCCCAGAGGCCAGAAGAAAGTGTCAGATGCCTTGGGGATGGAGTTACAGCCCATTCTGAGCCATCTGATGTGGTTTCTGGGAGCCAAACTCAAGTTCTGAAGAACAGCAAGCACTCCTAAGCACTGACCCATCTCTCTAGCCCCTCATTAAGTCACTTTTAATGCAACTCAAGTTAGCACTTTTAAAATAAAATATTTTAACACCATGCAATACAAAGTTATACTAACTTGACACTTCATGCTGAGGAATGGCAGTAGGAAACTATTAAACCTTTACTTTCTGTAATTAAATCATTATGTTACTAGCAGAACAGAAACATTTCCACATACAGTAAAAACACTGCAAATCATAACACACAAAAGTCCCAAATCTGAGCTCAGGTGAGTCAGGCAGCATTCACTGGCACTATGTGGTGTAAGGGCATGCATACTGTTGTTGTATATTTGTAAATCTTTTACCCGTGACATTTTTTTCATGATTCCCATATTCAGTTACATAACCAGAAGCTGTGTCCTAAAGGATAAAAAAAGCTTAATTGAGGAAGTTGTTGCCCAAGGACGGTCTGGGGGGACAGCCCAGAAAGATACACAGTGGTAAATTTGGATGAGGATGAATTCCACTCCTGGGCATTAATTAGTTATGTTAAGGCTTCAGTGCTGAAGGTTCAAGAGTAGATAACACATTGGGCTTTTCTCTGTATTGCACTACCTGTTATGGCAGGTAGTGTGTGTGTGTGTGTGTGTGTGTGTGTGTGTGTGTGTGTGTGTGTGTGTGTGTGTATGTGTATGTGTTTAAACTTATGGGTATAAGTTCTTTTAGAAAGTAACTGTTCCACCAGCCAGCTCCCAAATAAAGACACAGAAACTTATTAATCATGAAAACTCAGGCTTAGCTTAGGCTTGTCCTGCTAGTTCTTATAACTTAAATTAACCCATTTATATTAATCTGTTTTGCTTCTTGACTTTTTGCCTTTCTTTCATTTTGTATGTCTGACTCCCTCTGTCTCATTGGTGTCTCCCTGTGTCTTGTCTCCTCCTACTTCCTCTCTCTGTGAACAGAAGTCCAAATATACCTACTGCCTAGCTATTGGCCATTCAGCTTTTTATTATACCAGTCACAGCAATGCATTATTTTATAGTATACAATTATCCCAAAGTAATTATTTACAATAAAAATTTAGACTAGTTTGACCTGCTGTCATTGTTTGGGATGGATTGAAAGCAGGGGGAAATTGGAGGCAAGGGAACAGCGTGGTAGTGGACAGAGAATTTCTATACATGGGAGGTGTCAAAGGAAGCCCATTGGGAAGGAGGAACATGGTGTGTTCTAGGGAGATGCAATTATCTGGAAGAAGGGGCTGGTAAAATGTCAGATCTCTATGGATGATTTCAATCCTGGGAGTCTGGATTGAAGAAGCGGTGATGTGTGTGGGGTGAGAAGAGGACTGGGAGGAGGACACAACATTCATGAATTCCCCTCAGTATACCCTTGTGTTTGTGTTCCCAGTGGTTTCTGCACTCAGTTCTCACTTTTTATGGAGCAAGACAAAGTTCAGAGATATCAGGAGGCTTCTAATGAGTGACGTAATTTCTCCAAAACTTCCAGTTTTTCATTTTTCCTTTATCCTATGCCGCCTCCTTAGCCTACACTACACACAACTAAGACAAGGAAGAGAAATCAGGAGGTGGCAGGTCTTAGCAGAAAGAGAGAAGCAAGTTCTCCAAGCAGATGGGAAGCAAAGGGAGTTATGCTGGGCTTAAGAACATATCCTTTTATTTCCTTCTTTATTTTTGTTTGTTCCTTTGAGATTGGGTCTCACTGTGTTGGCCTGGAATAGGGTGTGTCTTCCTCCTGAGTACCAGATACTTTTAGAATGATGAGTTTTTTAAATGAAGAAAAATATGGTCTGGCAAAAGGATACAATGATTACAGGAGGCAATATAAAGTGTGAAGAGAACCAGGAGGAAGAGCAGGGTAGGGAAATTGTACTGGAAGCTAACAGTACGAGCACTCAGAACACAGTTCATTGTGTTGCCACTTGAGGATTAATGGAATAAGGAGCAAAACAAGTAAGTACTCTATTGTAGGACATAAGAATGTGTGCAGGCAACCACTGCAGATGTCAGGAAAATGTGTGTTGGTGAAAAATCATACAGGCAAGACTGGTAAAAAAGGAGGCTCTTCTCCCTTTAGAAATAGAAAGCAGACAATTGGAGGATGCTTCAGTTAAAGGAGAAAAGGAGCAACAAGAGTGGGATGCAGGGAGGTGACATGTGGTGAGCTCCCATGGAAGATAGGAAAGGGCTTAGTTAGCTTCCGAGGAAAGAACTATGCCATCCATCTAGCATAGGAAACAGCAGGCAGAATTCAACAGTATGGAGATGGTGTATAGAAAGAAACTGCTTTGTAATCCAAAAGAAGTGAGTAGGAAGTATGGGTATTCATACAGGCTGCAACCCCTTCCTGCAACACTGACTGATTTGAGGAGGAGAAAATAGACTTTGGAGGCACTGGATTTTACAATTGGTGACATGTACTAAGGACATTGCAGAAGCATCCACAGATAGCATTGTCGTCCATTCTCATACTGAAGTTCGAAGTGACATTGTCTTTAGGCACAGGTTCCCCTCGAGGCTCCTCTCTAGCTCAGAGGAAAATCTAGTTTTTTTTTTTATTGTTGGAATCTTTTTGGAATTATAGTAAGTACTTTGACTAGGGATCCTTAGAGTTTGGGTAAATCCAGTGAGATGACATATAGTAGAGAGGATGAGATAATAATAATGGAGACTGGAGATAGAACCTGGCCACAGAGGGGAGGGACTACAAAGAGATAGTCCCATGTATGTCCTTGTTGAAAGAGAGTTCTAGGCTCCTTATTATCTGTTCTCTAAAATGAGTATACCAGCCTATCCTTGATAAACTAGGACATGGCAGACACTGAGAGGAGGCACCTGATACTCATGAGTGTACTGACTAGACTGACAAGCTTGTACTCCTCCCCATGCCTCTGTTCCAAAGTCCTTTAAAAAGCCCAAGACAAAGCAGTTAGATGTTCCCCAATTTCCCAGGATCCTCTCTTGCATATGACTGCTCTGCTTTCCCTCTTATTCTCAAGTTTCCACTCTGAATCCATAACAAACCTCATTATAAAAACGGTATTCTCTGTGATCTGTGGATTTCATCATTTGAATTTAAAGAATCCAGGGGACACTGAATCAGATGGAGTTTTGTGTGATTATGATCAGCTGACACCCCAACTCCTGAGTTAAAACCCACCTGAGGGAAAAGGAAACTTTTCCTTCCAAATCAAAGATGCCCCATGTTTCCTTTATCAGCAGTGACAGTGATGTTGATGTCAAACACAGTCACAGCACCAGAAATGGCATGCATTACTATTAAACCTTTACCACAACATGGTTCTTTCTGTGATGGGCCATGTGTTAATATAGTCTGCTCTGTATGTTAATTTGTTTAGTTTCTTCTTCAGTTCTATGAAGTCCCAATAGATTTCCTCCAAGTCTATAAGGGAAAAAAACCCACAGTGAACTCAAGTGCCCAAGTTTGAAAACTAATAATGGAGCCAGGGTTCAATCTAAGTGATCTGGGTACAGGTAAAACATTTTGAAAATAGAAAGTCATAGTTTAGAATACGGTTTTATGAGAAAAATAAGACAGGATTGACCTCTGTGCCTTTGAGAGAGGACATATTTGAGTTTATTCATTGATGATTACTTCAAGTGCCTTTTTTATTTGCCAGTTCTCTAATCTTCCCAGGTTCTTCCTGACAATGTACCTTCATATCCTTGTGTTCCTGCTTTTTCCTCACTGAAAATTAAGACCTTTCACCTTCATGAACTTCCCTAAAGAAGATCAGCCGCCAACATTGCTTCTTAGTGTTCATCTCTGTGAGTGACAGCATGCTCTTGGAAGACATGTGTCCCATGATGGATGACTACTAGGAATTAGAGACAGCAGCCAATTGGTGCATCAGGAATATGATTGAAGTGAGAGAAAAGGGGATTATTTAAAAGCCAGAGAAAATTCTTTATTATATTATAAAAATCTGGAAGGAATTTTTTTAATGTTTCCTTTGTGTCACCTTAATGACCCCCATCTCCAGTGGCTATTGTAGAAAATGCAGTCCATTTTCATAGCTGATGTGTTATTCTGAGAGCCAGCACAGGGTTACGGGATGCTAACCAAGGGCTTATTGGATTGTTCCACACAACCCACTGTGCCTGGTAGGAACCCACTGATCTCAATACTGCAATGACTTAAAGACACTATTTGCAGTTTCCACTACTTCAATAGGCTGCTGCTTAGAATTGTTGTAGCTATCTAAGAATGTGACCAAAAAAGAAAGACCAAAAGACAGTGAGTCAGAGTGAGACTAGTAACTGCAGATATCAGGGTTTAGGTGGCAAATCAGGAGGGCTTCTGGGTTTCATGTTCCAGAACAAGGAGTTGGACAGAGATGCAGGGATTAACACTGAAGCAGAAACAATTTGTTAGATTTGCTTTTAAGTGTGGAAACAGGGCAGAACAGGGAGAGTTCAGCAGCTCAAACAACAAAGGCTCTACAAAGGATGGAGCTTTTAAAGCCACCTAGTTTGGACTTTTGGGGTCCTTTGTACAGCCCAGGATTTCTTGTAAATGCTGTGTTAGGGGTAGCTCTTTATACAACTTCATTCATCATGTGTCTCAAACCTCTACTCAGGCCTGCAGGTTTATATTTTGCCTGCGTGGTGGTGGCTCCATCTAGTTCTAGTAGGCCCTACCAGGGGTTCCAGCCTTCCTCTTCAACAACAAGCTTTCATCCTAGGCTAATTTTGCAGTCTTTGTGCAAGGACTTCTGGATCTCACTCTGCACTCTACCACACAACTAACCTGCCTTGACTTCTTGTTAGCATCATAAAAGTGACAATCAAAACTGCTTAAGGACCTCACTGTTTCCCATTTCCTAGGGGCCACTGCTATGTTTCTGTTGATGCCTGGCAGATTTTGACTGCCATGTTGGAGTCAGCACACAGTGTGTCAGTCCACTGTGCTGCAGAACTTATGATCCTTGTCAAATGTGGTGAGAAGATTATATTATAACTTTCTACCCATCCCATTCTGTATAGCAGCAAGCCCAGATCAGTGTTCTATAGCATGAAGGACAATGTCTTGAGACTCAAATATGCTTTTACTTTTAGATCTTGTCCATATGCTTTTAAGAAAAGGTTCAGTTAAAAAAATAGAGAGTTATTGATTCAGAATCAAACTTGGGTGTAAGTAGAAAAAGCAATGTTGGGTCTGCACAATAAGCAAGGAGATGTCAACATCAGTGCACACAACAAACTCTGGGTCAGCTGTGTTTTCAGTAATAGGACAATCTGGACCCAACTGACAGAAAGTCGATTACAAATGCATAGGGTCTCAGAAGTCTGAAAACTGCTTAGACTTTCAACACAGTATTGCTGTTTCCTGGATGTGTTGCAGCTCGCTGTAAGATACTTTATTTGAAATTTGTCTGTTACATTTTTTTTCTAAGGTCTTCTTGACATTTTGTTGAAAAACATTTATAGATTAAGAAAAGACAAAAGGGTCTCTGACATGAAACCGAAAACATATCAAATATATTACTTAGAATGGATGGAGCTAGTCTGTAGGCATGCTCATTTTGCTATTTCATGGGTAAATACATACATTATATGTTTTGGAAATGTCCTAGCTGTCATAATGGCACAGTGTAACACATTACTCTTGTCTGTAGAGATACTGGTGTAAACAGGAGTGTTTAGTTAGGTTTGGGAACATGGATATTTATCATTGGGCTATGTTGAGTACAAGACTTTGATTAGATAGGGTTGAAATTCTTCTATCTCACAGATAGAAACTACAAAACTTTCCAGTTATATTTCATTCACCTAATATCTGAAATAGGCATGTTAATATAATGGATGTGTTGTGTCATTTCTCCTATCCCTCAGTGTTTGTGCTTTTCAGCATTGCTTATTACTGCTTTATTTCTTCTAGTAAAGCCAAAGGCCTATATTCATTATTAAATTCTACTTGCTATTTCACAGTTGTGGCACTTCCCTTCTTGAATCTTTTTTTTTTATTACAGATGGTAAAATGCAAAGTCTTCCTACATCTGCCAAGAATCTGTATGATTTGGACTGCATGTCCTTAGAAGCCCCTTTCTGATTTCTGCTCTGCAAGCAAGTATGTTTTTTTTTTTTTCAGTTTTGCAAACCCTTCAGGCTCTTCAAGCACACTATTTTCATAATCCATGATGTCATGTTCTCCAGCATATTACTTAGTTATTGCATATGGATCTCTGTGAGTCCTCCATCAGTCTATGTGCTGAGGTTGTGTCTTAACAGCCATTTTGCTTCCTTAGTAATATTTATAGTTTGTTTATTAACAGAACTGTTATCTTCTTCACTTAATTATGAGCTCTATGAGGTGAGGGGCCGTATATTCACTGTATTCCTAAGTTTAACAGAGTGCATTAGACATGGTAAATATTTGACAATTGCATACTTGATGGGTCCATGAGCTTGGGAACGAAACTATGATAAATGTGCCACCAAGGTGTCATTTGTGATATAGGGAGACAGAAACCCCACAAAACTGTTAGATGTTTTGAATTCAGATTAATAGTATTCTATAGTAGGTCATGGCAAGTGGAGTGATTTTGAACAGAAAATGTCATGTGGCCTATGATTTAGTAAGACTGACTAGGCAAGCATATCACAGACCTGATTATAATAGAAAGATAGACTTCAGCGGGCCAGTTAAAAAAACACAGATGACTGCTGCTTAGGAAATTATGGGGATAAGGAGTGTTTGTATTTAAAAGGTGGACACACTTACACAGATAAAACATGTTTTCTTCTCAGGAGTTAACTTAGTCAAAGTAATGTGATTTGAAGTTATTAGAGGTAAAATGATTCTTTGTACCAATTTGCAGTCCCACACCTGAATGCAGTAAGCAATAGGGGCTGTCTTTGCTCTGTGGGGGTTGTCTGGTCACATCTAGGACAAGAAAATTGAAGAATCGTTTTGTTACTTTTTGATAGCTTTAAATATTTCCTAATACAGAGTCCCATAGAGTCCATGTATTTGGTTCAGAATCTCTTTAAAATGGAGTCTTGTGGAAGCAAAGGACCACGTTTCCTATCTTTCCAAAAACTGTCTCATTCAGTAGAGGATGGGATTTTGAGTCGTAACGATCAGGCTTGAGTTTTGCTTCTGACATACACAGACTATGTAAGATCCCACCAGCTAGTTAACCAGTCTATCCTGACCCTGAAAATGGAGTGACTTTTTCCCCGAACTGACAACAATGACTTCCCAACTAAGAGCTGATTTATAAACTTCTGAGTGTAAGAGTCACAGGCATTCTGCACCTTCATTGTGCCCAACAATCTACTACATTTTAGCTTGCATCTTATCTGATCTCAATGGAAGGGGATTAGCTGATATGATGGATGAACAAGAAGGAAACTAAGAAACTAGGACCCATCAAGAAGTACACTGTCCCAGGAATGGTGGACCACTAATGTAGCATGTGGGCTTCACAGTCTATTACATTTAAAATCATTAGGAAATGGTCAGTGTCACATAGAAAATGTTGTGATTTGGGTTTCCTTGAGGTTTGTGTATGGAGGATGGCCAGTTGGAGAGGAGGTGACCTTCCTGTTATGTTATCATTGTTTTTGATAACAAACTTACAACTATTAGGCAGTAAATACATGCCTACAGTGTCTGGGTGAAGGACTTTTGGAGTCTTGATATGATAATTGGATTCCAGAAAAATTCCCATGCACATATTCGTCATTAATTTTGATTACAAATTAGAAGACTAATAGGTCACGTGAAGTCTCTCCAGAAAGAACAATCCATGTAAGAGTCCTGGCCACAAACTAAGAACTGAATTTTGTTAACACAGTGTTTTCTGTTTTGTTTTGTTTGCTTTATTTAATTTATTATCAGTGAGATTGTTCTTGTGTTATAAACAGTTATGGGGAGTTTGGCATGTGCGAGGAAGAGTTTTTACCTTAGTCCTTTAGGCCCTTCTACAAATCCCATTGATTAAGCTACTCATATTTTTACCTTTGACTCAGTAACCATGACAGAAGTCAAGGGTTGCTTGTGGCTAGGTCTTGGGAGTCTGAGAGTAGACTGTAGGAGTAGATCCTTGGTTTGATGATGCCCAGAGTGGATTCTGTTATCCCGTAGAGATGACTGACCTTTAATAGCACAGGCACTGCTCAGAACATCTTGAGGGTTCTCCACAGCAGAGGAGGCACTCCATGATACATGCATATCCTACAGTGTGTCACACCACCACTGAGTGCAATGGTGTAAATGTGAATTTTTGAAAATAGAGTTTTCTTATTCAAATATTCAAATTAGCAGTACAACATTAAGACGAATAAATTTCATGACATGAGATAAATTCCCCCAAATTTGTTTTTCTTGATAACTAATATTTGTATTTTTCACTTAGAGAAAATGTGTACAACTATACTTATTTTGATATCTCTTATAGCAGATGTTTAACTTTTATAATGCCTATAATTGGTACTCAGGAACCACTTTAGAAAATCAAAGAGTGTACCAGTTTCTTTAAATTAACCGAGTGCAAAAATGATTGAAAAGCTGAAATTCAGGGGCTGGGTATACATGAAAAATGCTGATTTTTGAAATAATTTTACAGACAAGCATATGAATCTAAAATCAGGTTTATTTGGGGAAAATAAAAATACTTATCCATCTCAGGTTGAGAAGCTAAATGACAGCCACCAAAGGCACATAAAGTATCATCTTCATCATCATTACAGATATTAATCTAGCTGGTCTTTTATCCTAGAAGTTTTCTTCAAGTTGCTTTATTGATATTTACCCTTTGGTCTTGATTACAATTAGAGGCATCATAAACTGTTGACTTGCATTAATGCTAGGAACAAAATCCAAGCTATGCAAGAATTATCTAACAGAAGTGTTCTCAAGAGCAGTGAATTTCCTGTTTCTCAAAGATAGTTTCTTATTTATTTATAAATATACTTTCACATAAATTAACATTGCAGAAAGGAAGTCTGGTTACATAGGTGGAACAGAAAGCATGATGGATATCACAATGCATGCTTACTGCATTTAGTATGAATTTGTCAAAAGAAATGACATCTTGTCTAAAGTCAAGAAACCCAGTGACTTGGAACTTGGCCCTTTGGAACAGGTTCAGTTGACTAGTTGATGTGATTTGATGTTTATCTGATTACAAACTTTGCTTTTTCTACAAAGAAAAAGAAACATAAAATAAGCAAACAAAAAGCAGAGTCCAAATAACCACAGAGGATTTTTAGACTGTACAGTGACATTTTTACCTCTTTTGGTGTGCATGAGTAGTTTGAATGATGACAAGTTCAGATACAGCAGTATTTCCTCAGAACAGATGATGATAGCTCCAAGTGAAAAAAAAAAAACTTAAAAATGATGAAATGATCAACAATATAGAGCTGAAAGGCAGATCTTTTTCTAAATATTTGTAGTTTATTACCTGTCTTTCTGCGTAAATGGTATGTTTGTACAGGATCTTGGGGGGTGTCAGAGGGGTATGGGATCTCCCAAAGCTGGGTTCACAGGCAGTTGTGGACAACCATGTGGGTGCTGAGAACTCAACTCTCATCCTGAACATTCCGTCTCAACTACCGCTACAGAATCCAGAGATGTATCTTTTTAAGAAAGAACAAGAAAACAAATATTATAAGTTACAAAGTGATTTTAAAAATTAGGTTATAACCAGTCATTCTGTGTAATTTTAGAAAAATGTTACAAGCCATTTTTTCTGATTTTTTTCAAGTTTTTGGGTAGCTAATTGCACTATTTAGTCACTGAACTACAGACCTTAGCAACTGGCCCCCAGTAATGAAAAAAATTATTGAGAATAGAGGATACGGATGAATTAATATATATATATATATATAATATATATATATATATATATATATGGAGAGAGAGAGAGACGGGGTTTCTCTGTGGCTTTGGAGGTTGTCCTGTCCTGGAACTAGCTCTTGTAGATCAGGCTGGTCTCAAACTCACAGAGATCCACCTGCCTCTGCCTCCTGAGTGCTGGGTTAAAGGTGTGCGCCACCACCGCCCGGATGAATTACAAATATTGATTAAAGAATATTTTAAAGAAATATATCTGAAGTGAATAAATTGTCTTATAAAAATAAATTAATAATACTTCTATGATGTTAAATTCTACCCAGTTAGTTGCTTTTCTTGAAGAATCCAGTGAATGTACCTAGTGAGTACTTAAAGCAAAAATTGATTGCCTGGGATGGTAGATGGGTAACAGCAGGACAGTGGAAGCCCAGGCAGGTGTCAAGGCTGCTACCTGGTGTAGCAGCAGCCCGAGGAGGGAGTCTAGGGAAAGCCCACAACCCACCTGGAGAGGGAGCCTACTGTCTGAAAAATGCACTCAGGGGAAGAAGCATGTGTGGAGTTTGCTGCAGAGAGGCTGCAATAGAAAAATCGCAGACTCACTCATTGGACTTTGGGGGAGGGGGGCACATGGACTGATGACATCTAATTGGTGGGAGGTGACCCTAGTGGGAGCCCATGTGCAGCTATGGCACATGCTGATGACTTTAAGCCACACCAAAGTGGCTTTGTGTGAATTCATGCCCCAAAAGTTGGACACCAGATGAAGAGTGATCCCAATTAGTCTTATCAATAAAAACCAGGAGTCAGATATTGGTGTAAAAGCTGAAGAAGATCAGAGAAGCAGAGCAGCAGCCACCAGTGACTTCATACGTCTCTGAATTCTCCAACCAAAATGGCTGAGATCTTGTATCCATCCCACCTTATCACTTCCTCTCTCTGCCCAGGCCTGTCACTTCCTGTCTCCTGTCTGTACAGACCTCCAGACCTCTATGGTTACCTAATGACTAGCTCCACCCTTTGATCTCCAGGCAAGCTTTATTTGTCAGAACACAAACAAAATACCACACAATAGTTTCTGTTGGATTTGTACCACACTAATCATCACCTAGGAAGTTAGCATTAAACTTACCATGTCCTTGGCCCAATCTAATACCAAACAATAGTTAATTATTGGGATAGATTTCTTTGCCATAGATGCTCATTCCAAGTTGGAATGTTTTCTGGTTTACAGGAGTTCTCTGAATTCATGGGTACAATGTTGTATTCAGAAGACACTGTTTTGCAGAAGTTCTCCCTGACTGCCTGGCTCTTACAATCTTTCCCCTCCCTTGATGGATGCCCCTGAAGCCTGAGGATAATGGGATGTTATATAGATGTCCTGTTTGCAACTGTCTACTCCATAGCCCCTCATTCTTTGCACCATGACCAGTTGTGAATTTGTGTATTAACCATTGTCCATTGCAGAAGCTTCTCTAATGAGGGCTGTAAGCCAAACTAATCTATGGACAGGTTGATAAACATTATTTATCATAAATCCTTATTTTATAAGTCTATTTGCAAAAGTAGAAAACATATAACTTTAGAGTTGTATTCATATGAACAGTATCTTTTAAAAGCTATAGAGATACTCTTTCCTATTACAAAATGATTGAACATTGATCTTATGATTAATTTCATAAACTTTGTATCTGTGGTAAGATGAATGACACCCTTTTTTTATAGCACTGATACCTTCCCTACTGCATATTTGCTCCATAGCACAGCCACAACAAATAAAATCTTCACACAGCTTTAGGACCAAGAATGACCATTCTTTTTTTTTTTTCTTGCAAACATATAAAAAGCCATTTATATGAGAGATGTGTACAAACAGGATAAATATTTTTGGATCAAAAGTCTTGCCTCATTACAAAACCTTTGCATTTTTTAAAGTGTTGGCTATTTTCTTTCTTTTTTTAGCATGGGGGGAGGGGAGAATGAGTTAGGAGAAAGAGAAGGGGAGAGGAGGACATGAGGGAGCAGGAAGATTGAGTCAGGGGAAGAATAGAGGAGAGCAAGAAAAGAGATACCAAAATAGAAGGAGCCATTATAGGTTTAAAGAGAAATCACTATGGAAATGTCCAGAAATCTACAAGGATGACCCCAACTAACAATCTAAGCAACAGTGGAGAGGCTACCTTAAATGCCCTTCTCTAATAATGAGATTGATTACTACCTTTTATGCCATCCTAGAGTCTTCATCCAGTAGATGATAGAAGTAGAAGCAGACACCAACAGCTAAATCTAAGCTGAATTCCTGGAATCTGGCTGCAGAGAGGGAAGAGGGATGAGTAAAAGGGTCAAGTCCAGATTGGTGAAACTCACAGAAATAGCTGACCTGAACAAGGGGGAGCTCATGGACCCCAGACTGATAGCTGGGAAACCTGCACAGGACCAACCCAGACTCCCTGAATGTGGGTGTCAGTGAGGAGGCCTGGGCCTCCTATGGGGCCTCTGACAGTGGATCAGTATTTATTCCTAGTATATGAATGTACTTGGTAGCCGATTCCACAAAGAGGGATACTCTCTCAGACTAGACACATGAGGGAGGGCCTAGACCCTGCTCCAAATCATATGACAGATTTTGAAGATCTCCATGGAAGGCCTCACCCTCCCTGGGGAGCAGAAAGGGGATGGGATAGGGGACTAGTGGGGGGCAGGGGAGGAGAGAGAGAGGGAACTGGGATTGACATGGAAAACAAGCCTGTTTCTAATTTAAATAAAAAAAGAATGACCATTCTTAAGGAAATCTATAGTATATCAACATTTGCTCATGGATATTAGTTTTGGTTAGTTGAGTGTATTTCAAAGCTAGTAATATTTTTATTGATTAAGTTACTCTAAGTGTTACTATAGTCAACAGAATGAGATTTTTTTAAAATATGTCTGCTTTTTGTTCTCTTTCTTCATCCTCATCCTCTTCCTTTTCCTATCCTTAACTGTTAATATTATAAGAGAAAACAGAATTACTAGCAAACTCTAAATCCAGCCACATAATCAGGAACCCTCAGGCCAAAGAGCAAGTTTCTTCATATTTATCGATGATATTAGCAATTAATATCTGGATATTAGCTGTATCCCTTGTCATTAATATGTCACTATTTTTAAAAAATGGATCGATATTTATAAGTCAATTTGAAATTATTCCATTTTAGGAAAGTGCTACTAGTTGGTTCTTCCATAGTTCTATGACCTCTCCAGTCATGGGTCCTTAGTTAAGTTTATAGTTGAGTTTCTTCCTGTGAGTGTACTTTAAATCCAATTAGAGAATATTTTCTCATCCTATAGCATTCATTCCACTATTGGAATGAATGGGTCTATGTTGCCAGGCTGTTTATCATTATAGCTTACAGTGTTTATAGTTGGATAAAAATATTAATGACTATCTTCTTCAACTCCCACCCTGAAGGTGCACAGAATTTTGTAGCACTATGACAGCTAACAAGCAGGGTAGAATGCTCCTGGTCAGAAGGAACTTGATTTGTTTATGTCTGAGACCAAAGTGTGTGGTGTTTTCAGCAATAGGGTCTTCTCGTAAAGTTATGTTAGGCATCCAATAGTAATAGCTGTACCCTGTATTGTTTTGGAGTCTCTAAGACCAACCAACAACTAGAAGACTGGTATCCCACCCCTCGCACTAGGATCTTGTGTAGCTAAAAGTTGGAAGTTAGATTTGTAATCACAAAATGAAAGGAATGATGGAGGAAAAAAACAAAGCAGACTCACTATGTGAACAATTTTTAAGGTTTTGCGCTGTGAAGGCCAAGTGCCCTGAATATAGTTTTACTCCATTTGCTGAAAAAAGAAGTTCTGGCACAGAAAAAGAGAAACACAGAGCTGAATGGAGCCTGTGCTGAAGCTGTTGACACAATGCTCTCATTATGGTAGCTCTGATCCAATGGCAGGTGTGGACCTTGCCTCTTCATGAGGAGCCACCTACACAGTAGAAGCATGTGTATACCAAGTCTCAGGAAACACTTTTTAAAAAATGAGATCATAGTTTATCTCTAAACCACTGGATTCTTGGATTTTCTATTGAATTTCATTAAGAACTGGGCCACATTATCAAACTTTTCTCTTTTGAATGTGATTGCAGAAAACCAAAGCTCAAGGAAAACTGATATAGAGGCATTTAATTATGAACCATCCTTAGCCCAAACATAAAAGTTTGAAATCAACAAACTTCATTTTCTTCCTGCCTCTTCCCTTTCCTCTCCTTTGTTCTGCTTCTTTGTCTTTTTTCCTCTGCCCTCTGTTTCTTTTTCTTTTTGTTTTACCCCACCCATTTCTACTGAAATTTAAGAACAAGATATAATCAGCTGTTAACTCAGACGACTGACATGCTATTTAACATGCCAAGAGAATTCTAATGCAAATGAGAAATACAGTTTACCTTTTCTTGGACATTCTAGTGGGAGCATCAGGGATGCTTTAAGGTTCAGGACATTTGCACTCCAATCCCCAGTGACTCATTTATCCCACCTCAACCCCACCCAATGACTCGTTCAGATCCCTCTCATGTGAAGACCCAGTAAGTTTACATGATTTGAGAGTACATTACTCTTCAAAGATCCAGGTGTTCTTGGAAGTGTTTCCCAGTATAAAACCTGGTACTTTGAAAAGCCAAACTCAATCCAATAAAAATATTTCAGAGTACACTATGTACAAGATAAAGAACTAAAACACTATAGTAAAAGCAAGGAAATTAAACATTATTTTAGCTACTGAGCTTAGAATTTGACATAGAACAAGCACAATATAAAATGTTTTTCATTAAAATTTTAAATGTATTTTTATGTTTTATGTTATTCCACAGTGTTTTATGGTCTTACTCTTGTACAAATTTCTTTTCTGGCATCCATTATTTTTCTATTTGCTGACTCTCTGAGCTTCTGATATCCTACAATGGAAAAGAAATGGCATCATTACTACATGTGATATTTTTGCAAGACAAAAATATCCCCAAACTGGGACCAGTTGATAGCAGTGAACATAAACTAAGTACAGGGTAGACCCACAGTGCAGAGGACTGAGTAAAGCTCAGAGATTGGATCCAGTGTTGACTGACAGATGATAACACGGTTGTGTCATTTTCAGTGGTACAGCAGGGGTAGGACATGAAGCCCAGGACAGGATTTAGAGGACCAGACATCTGTGGATGGTGTCACTGAAGGAGTCTTTCCGGAACCCTCTTTTAACTCCCTATCAAAAATAAATATATGAATCCACATGACAAAGATTTATTTTTCGAAGGACAAAGCTCCAAACTAAATCTTAAAATAACATAGCTCAAATTATTTTACTTTAATTAAGAAAAGATGCCCAATATTTGTGGAAAGGGGGATTATTTAATGTGCGCTTCAAGGAATGGGATACATGATCACACAATCAGTTATTTCAGAGGCCTAACATGAAGCAGAACTAAGAGTCTTTTTGTTCAGATTAACTTTTGCAATATGAAGTGAATATGGGTGAGAATGTTAGTGAGGCCAGGGGGAGAATGAAAAGTGATGAGCTCACAGAATCCTTTTTGGACCCAAGTTTGCAAAATGTGTGTTAATGTCATAAAAAATATAGTGTCATGAAATAAGTTGGAAAAAGCTCAGGTCCAAGGAAGTGAAAACTACTTGTCCACCATGTTCGTTTCTCAAGATTTTAATGCAGATGTGTCATGTGCAGTCACATTAACAAGACACTTCTGGGATATACCCCAGGGCAGTCAATTCTGTGGGACACCTATTTACAAAATCTTATGCTAGAATTGGGTGAATCAAAAAGAAGCCAAAGCATGAATGGCAGCTATAAACAAATAAATATGAATTAGATTGAATTAAATGGTACAGGCACCACATAATTAAAGGGACAGCCATGTGGAAATTTGGGCAGTATGATGAAGATATGTCATCTTAGAATTTTAAGTCTGATGGGAAAACAGATACATGTGCAAGTCACTTCTGTGCAGCTTGGTAAGTGACAATGAGACACACGCTTGTTTCTGTTCATGGTATTTTCTTTCCTTAAAGAACAGTGAGCTGGAGCCTTCACCCCATACCTGTGCCATCAACACTGATTGCCTGTTTCCTATAAAGTATTTTTGAGACACACCCTTCTTTATTTGGAACTAATTGTTCTCTATATTATGTGGCCACAGCATTAGCCTTTCTTCCATTGAGGCTTTTATTTTCAGTTTGACTTCCTTTAGGATTTGCACTTTGTTTTCTCCTTAGAAGTGAGTTTCCTAAAGGATAACATTGCCTTTGATGTTTGTATTACCACTAATGAACAAAACAATCCTATATTCTGCAGGAGTATAGTAATCCCTCAACACCTTTTATGTTTGTTTTTTAAACAAAATAAAGTTTTAGTTTTTAAAATTATGTTAAAACCGTTAATTACTTTAATACCAAGAAAATCCTTAAGGATAAAAGGGTATAGAATGTAAATTCAAGACTTTCTATGTTAATTATCTTTTATCTTTTCTCATTAAGTCAAGGAATATTAGGAAAAATCAGAGGAAACAGGACATGGGCTATCTGGATTCTTAATCATTACAAAACTCACAAAAAACTTCTCATGAGCTTAATACAAGCAAAAAAAGAACATGAAAGACACACTAAATCTCAGGGTCAGATGATGAAACCTGAGAAAATGATTCATCAGTATGACTAAATCAAACAGAGTCCATATATCTTCTCCTATCAGTGTTTGTTCAGACTTCGTAAGATGCTTAGATATATAAAAGTTTTATTGCTTGAAAATAGTTGTTTAATTAAAAAAATAAACAAACAACTGAAGTAGAGAAAAACAGCTACAAATACATGTGGCTTTTAAACATTTAAAATGAATGCAAAGCCGAAGTGTATATTCATAAATGCACATGTCTACATGGTGCAAGGCAAGTTGTAGAATGTAAGTAGATTGTCTTGACTGGTTTTGCTTTGGGAAAGTGGAGATATAAACACAATGTCTCTGCATAACTACAGTAATAAATATATAAGCCATTTTCCTTTTCAAAAAAACCATTTAGAAAGATTCAGATACTCTGTAACTGCTTTAGTCTTGCTTCAGCAAGATTTGAGATCTAGATATTTCCTAAAGGAGTAATTCAAAACAGAGATTAACACCACTTGATTTTTGTTTTTGTTTTTGTTTTTGTTTTTGTTTTTTGTGGAGAACTAGGGAGTAGAAACAGGCTTCAGAGGCTGCAAAGATGCTATAGTAATGTCTTAGTTAGGGTTTCCATAGCTGTGGTAAAACACCATGACCAAAAGCAAGTTGGGAAGGAAAAGGGTGTTTTATATTTATACTTACAGGAAGCAATCCATCACTGAGGGAAGTCAGGGTAGGACCTCAAGTAGGGCAGGGACCTAGATGCAGATACTGATGCAGACGGTATGGAGGAATGCTGTTTACTGGCTTGCTCTCTCTTGATTTGCTCAGCCTGCATTCTCATAATACCCACGACAACTAGTCCTGGGCTGATACTGCCCAATAGGTGCATTGAACCTATCCATGTGTAACCTTTAATCAAGAAAATGCAACATGGGCTTGCCCATAGGCCAGTCTAATGGGTACATTTTCTCAATTGAAATTTCTTCTTCCAAATGATTCTAAATTATGTCAAGTTGACCCAAAACTAGACAAACAGGTAACTATTTATCCAAGTCATCATAGCCCATTACCAGCCATGGGATGTAGGTGAATAAATGAGGCCTGATTATAGCAGGTTGTGAACTGATTTAAAGTTCTGATACTGTTATATGTCAAAATTATCTGTTGGAAATGACAAAATGGAGGGATGGATCTCTGCTGCATGTATCTAGAACAGGGATCCCTCCTGAGAAATGCTCACTCCATATTTACGTGGTAAAGCTGAAGTTCAAATTTTCTCTTTCCTTAGCTTCGTGGGCTTTCATTACTAAGTAGACTCTAACCTTCCTTGGTTGAGTGGATTATTTTGGCTGTACTGGCATGAGTTATATGTCTGATCCCTGTTCCTTTGAGGTATCCATAAATACAGATGAATAGGTACCACATAGTTGCAGATGCAAATGGAAGGGAGGGTTAACTAGTGGTCATTTCTTTGTCTTCTATGATTAAGTTGAGCTGCAGACCCTTTGGCTCCCAGATAGGGTCTTTCAAAGGATAAACTCCTGGTTGAAGCAGATGCTGATTCCAAATGGAGATGATTATAGATGAACAATCATCTTCCTCTTGTGGAACCTTCAAAGGCCAATTCAGGTAACTCAAATCTTGGGGAGATACCCAGCGCACATCCCACAGAGAAACCATGAGTTGTTAACAGAACTCGACCACTCACCCTTCCATGTTATGCTAGAAGACAAACGCCGTGGCTTTCCTCTACATGCTATAAACATTGTTAGTCCTGTGGGATGCCTGTATAAAAATTTCTCATTTTTCATGGTAGACATTGGTTCCCTTTCACAATTCTAAGCAGTGTAGTTTCGGGACAAAGTTCAGCAGAGTTGAGCAGGAGATAGCCCAAACAGGCCTGTTGTTTACATCACTTACATAATTGCCTGTTATGAGAGTTCTGGTGTCCTTTCCCATAGCCAGTGTGCTTCTGTTTAAAGTGAAACTTTGAGAAACCTGAATTTCCCCAGTGATTTGACTAGGTTCAGGGTACTGGGTGGACCCCACATGGGATACTATCTGTCAATATTTGCTCATTCCTTGATGCATCCAGCTCAGCATATTTACTGAAAAAGTTCTGAGGTTTGTCAAAGTGTAACCAAAAGTTGAAGTTGACTATTTCATCAGACATCCCCATGGAAACAAAAACGGGAGGCTAATGATGCAGAGAGAAGTAACAAATGTGCATCCAACCTGATGGTGATCCAAGAGGCAAGTCACAGTATAATCTGCAGAGAGCTCTGACTATCTGTAGCTCATACTGTATGGCAATTAAAAGGTGTTCCAGCTAACAATATCTGTCACTCATGACTGGTTTAGGGGTTAGGCAGAAGGGATAATATATCTACTTCAATGAACCTGAATTTTATAGTGCCAAATAATGACAATTTAGGATTTATTAGCAATTAGCAAGTATGAGGACTAAGACAAATTAATTGATCTTTACCTCAATCCTTGGAATTCAGCACTGACTCCATTTTTGTGTCAATAACAAAAATAATAATAAAAGCAGGGACTCAGAGAGGTGACATCACCAGTCTATGATGGCCCTAGTAATAAGGAATTTACTTGGACACTAGTCCAGGTGTGTTTGATTCCAAAGGCCAGACTCTTTTCCAGTACTGTAGGCTGTGGTTGTTCTACACAACTACTGGAAATAGGGCAGTTATCAACAAGAAAGAAAGAACCATTTCTCTGCCTCTTTTAGTGGGCTCCATGTAAGTTTGTACCCTTATTGAATATATTTGTAAACATAAAATATACTTTATTTGAACATCCTCAACCAATGCTTTATGCTCTAAGATATATAGATATGTCAGAAGAAACCCTCCCCCCCACTTTCCCGCTTTGAACCCTTGTGGGAACATTTGGTCACATCTGGAGGCCTTTTGCATTATTAACAGCTGGAAGGGAACTCTGGGATATTCCCTCAGCCTAGACACATGGGGGAAGGCCTAGACCCTATCGCAAAGGATATGACAGACTCTGAAGACCCCATCCATGGAAGACCTCACTCTCCCTGTGGAGCAGAATTGGTATGGGATACGTAGGGTGCTAGTGGGGAGCAGGGGAGGAGGGGAGGGAGAGAGAAATTGGATTGACATGTAAAACAATCTTGTTTGTAATTTAAATAAAAAATGGAGAAAAATTCAAAGTTTTTTTTTTTTTAAAAGAAAAGAAACTCATATGTAGAGGCCAGGGATGTGCTAAGCATTCTATATCATATAAGATAGCCCTCTCTCAACAGAGAGTTACCTGCTCAAAATGGCAAAAGTTTCAAAAGTTTCCTAAAATATTATGGGAAATAAAGATAAACCTTTTGAAAGCCTCAGAAGCTGTCCAAGCCTGGTTAAGCATCTAAAATCCACAGAACATTCCATCCCATCTCCAGAGGATTTCCCATTGTTAGCCTTCTAGCATATGTCTCCAGCAAAGCTGGTTTGTGATATTAGTGAATATTATAAACAAAGGAGGAAAGCTGAGCTGATGCCCAGTTGGAACTCCAGCCTTTAGCAGCACTCTAGTCTCTTGTTTTCATGTTCTTGAATTGCTGTCCATAAGCAATCATGTTCTTTTTTTCCTCTTACAGTGAATATTTTTTTAAATGTCAACTTCCTCTACATTTAAAGACAACATATGCTTCTTTAAATGTTCCATGTGGCCAGATCAGTGAACAGGGAGGATTTCACATTTGTTTCCCATAATCTCTGACAATTAGCCTCCCTTATTTCAATAAACAGCTTACTCCCAAAGAGTAGTTCTTAAGTTCCATTTCTCTTTCCTTGGGTGGGGTAAAGATTTCTCATGAACAAGTATTTCACATTTTCCTTCCAAATTCTTTTTCTCATTATTTTAAATTTGTGGATAAACCTTCAGGAGTGACAAAAACTTTATAAATGCTCAAGTCTAATTATTCAATTTCCACATGAAGGAAACCCCTTCCCTCTGAGAATACTCTCAGTCTGACACAAGGCTGCAGTTCCACTCAATAGGAAGGGAGCACTTTCTTCTAAGAGTACAATCGAACACAGGGGTGCAGTTCCACTCAATATGAAGGGAGCACACCCCCCTCTAAGAATAATCACCATCTAACACAGGGGTGCTGATCCTGTGGCTTTGGTCACCAATTAATTTAATCAAGTGGCATCATTAGTTCTGCATCCTAGAAAGCACAAAATGATCTGATAGTTTTGCTAAGCTTTATATCAAGCTTGGAGTCATGCCTAGGTTATGAAATGATGTTCAATGGAATGTATACAAAACAGGAAGAACTTGTTTGTTCAGTAGATAGTACCAATATTAAGACCCTTGGGTAGGGGGTAAATCCGAATCTGTGCACTTTACCCTACTGTTACAAAACCAGGGAAATAATGGGCTAGAGTCTTTCTCATCTTCATCACTAGTGCTTTATGCACCTACCAGTAACAATATCAGTTAACATTAAATTAAGGAAATGCCTTTAAGGTTTTAAATTGGGAAGGAGATTGCTTCATTTTGGCCTCAGAGGCCTAATGAAACAGGGTTCCTGCATTCATAGTATTTTCCCAATTAAATCAAAGTCAGCACACCGATACATGCAAACCAATCATACAATGTATAAGTGTCTGTAAAATATATGCTCAATTATTATAAGAGTGCAATCAATTATATGAAGTCAGAGAAGTGATGTAATATGTATTTATCATTTCTCTGTTATCTAAGAACATTTCAGCTGAAAACTGATTGCTAAGGGTTATTTTTAATAGAATTAGATGATTTAAGACTAGATGAACTCCTTTTTCCACAGTCACAATGTGCATTTCACAGAGATGGGCTGTAGTCTGGGTTTCTTGGGTTTCACTTTGATTGGTTTATAGGGCAGGTCTCTATTTCCTGGAAAAGTTAAGTCTTCATACTCTGACTAAATCTTTGAATCCTCTGCTTTGCTTTCCTTGGGAGATGGAAGTGCTTCAGATTGATCTGAGTCACTTCTCTCATGATCACTATGCCACTGCATAATAGAAACTGCCAGTTGGCAGGCAGGCATGAATGGCCTGGACAATTAGCAAGCTTCTGTTCAGTTCTTGTTCTTCATTGACTGCTGTAACTAGAGAAAACATGCTACCTGGATGAAATGGGAACTCATGCATTCAAATGAACTGTCCGAAGTTCAGTGGCAACACCAAGAATGGCTGGAGCAGTGCTTCTGTCCTCTATAGCAGTCTCCATATAGCCTTCCTTATACTAAATATGCCCAAAACCTAAGCCAAACACTGGACTTGTTGTGATTGTCAGTTTTTGACAAATAGGGAGTTTTGCTTCAAATGTAATGTTGTGAGTCCTTCCTACGTATAAATCCTAAAGTTGCTACTGTCAATGGTTTATAAGAAAACATTCCCTTTTTCCAAACCTGAATTATGGGGGATGTGATAGGGCAGTCGGGCAAGCAGATTTCTAAGAGCAAAATGTAATGTCACGTCCTTTCCACCAACCAATCTGCAACGAGGTGAGTGTGCCCCTGCGCTTACCCAACTCCCTTCCAAAGCCCCATCCACTCCAATCTCCCCGGGCCTGCTCCTGCTTGGGGTAGACCTGCTCAGACAGTGAGGACCTCCCTGAGCCTGGAAACACCCCACTCTTCCTTCCCCTCCTCCCCTCCCCTGCACACACACCTGACCCCTACAGAGGCCTAACTCCTTCAGAGTGAGGAGACTACCAGGAGACGCAAGACTATCCAGAGCTGCGCACATTGAATTCCTGGCCCACACACACACCACTGGGTAACAAGAGGAGATAGAGAGACCCCTCCTGCACTCACTGGAAGAAGATATGGGAAGAAGACAGAATAAGAACTCACTCAACAACAGAAAGACCAATATGACACCAACAGAATCTAGGGACTGCACTCCAGCAAGATCTGAAAAGGCCAACACAGTGCAAGAAGAAGAGATGGACCTCAAAAATTATCTCAGCAAGATGATAGAGACCTTTAAAGAGGAAACAAGAAAATCCCTTAAAGAAATAGAAGAAAAAGCAAGCAAAAAATTACATGAAATGGAGGAAAAGACAAACCAAGAAATTCAAGAAATAAATAAATCTCTTAAAGAATCTACAGAAAGCCAAGAAAAAACAACCAAACAAGTGAAGGAAGCTCTTGAAACAGTTCAAAGCTGAAAAAGGCACAAAAAAAAAGCTGAAATAGGCACAATAAAGAAAACACAGAGTGAGGCGATGCTGGAAATGGAAAGACTGGATAAACGATCAGGAACTAAAGATGTGAGTATAACTAATTGAATATAAGAGACACAAGAAAGAATCTCAGCTATTGAAAACTCGCTAGAGGATATACATTCATCAACCAAAGAAAATCTCAAGTCCAACAAATCCTTAACACAAAATATCCAGGAAATATGGGACACCGTGAAAAGACCAAACCTAAGAATAATAGGTATAGAAGAAGGTGAAGAAACACTGCTCAAAGGTACAGAAAACATATTCAACAAAATCATAGAAGAAAACTTCCCCAACCTACAGAAAGATATGCCTATGAAAGTACAAGAAGCTTACAGGACACCAAACAGACTGGACCACAAAAAGAAGTCCCCCCGACACATAATAATCAAAACACCAAATCTACAGAATAAAGAGAAAATATTAAGAGCAGCAAAGGAAAAAGGCCAAGTAACATATAAAGACAAACCAATCAGAATCACACCAGACTTCTCAATGGAAACTCTGAAAGCCAGAGGTCTTGGATAGATACCATACAAGCACTAAGGGAGCATGGATGTCAATCCAGGCTACTATACCCAGCAAAACTTTCGATCACTATAGATGGAGAAAACTAGATATTCCATGACAAAAACAGATTTAAACAATACATATCCACAAATCCAGCACTACAGAAGGTTCTGGAAGGAAAACTCCAACCCAAGGAACATAACTACACTCACAAAATCACTGGCAATAGATAATCTAATTTTACCAAACACAAAAAGAAGCAGGAGGGCGAAATCCACACACAATGACACCACCAACAATAAATCCAAAGCAAGCAAGAACCAACGAACAATAGACATTAATATCCCTAAATATCAATGGTCTTAACTTACCCATAAAAAGATATAGGCTAACAGAATGGATCCGAAGACAGAAACCATCCAACTGCTGTTTACAAGAAACACACCTCAACTTCAAAGACAGGCAATACCTCAGAGTAAAAGATTTTCCAATCAAATGGTCTCAAGAAACAAGCTGGTGTAGCAATCCTAATTTCTAACAAATTAGAAACTAAAAGCAATCAAAAGAGATGAAGAAGGGCATTTCATACTCATCACAGGAAAAGCCCATCAAGATGAAGTCTCAATCCTGAACATCTATGCCCCAAATATGAAGGCACCCACATTTGTAAAAGAAACATTACTAAAACTCAAACCACACATAAAACCACACACACTTATAGTAGGAGACTTCAACAACCCCCTTACACCACTAGACAGGACCATCAGACAGAAACTTAACAAAGATACAAAGGATCTGAAAGAAGTTATGACCCAACTGGGGTTAACGGATATCTATAGAATATTCCATCCAAACTGAAAAGAATATACCTTCTTCTCAGTGCCACATGGCACCTTCTCTAAAATTGACCACATAGTAGGCAGCAAAGCAAACCTCCATAGTTGCAAAAGAATTGAAATAACCCCTGTATCTTATCAGATCACCATGCATTAAAGCTAGAATTCAACAATAAGAGTGGCAGAAAACCTACATACTTTTGGAAAATGAATAACACACAATTGCACCATTCCTGGGTTGAGGAAGAAATAAAAAAAGAAATGAAAGACTTCCTAGAATTTAATGAGAATGTAGACACAACATACCCAAACTTATGGGACACTCTGAAAGCAGTGCTAAGAGGAAAGTTCATTGCACTAAGTGTCTACATGAAGAAACTGGAGAAAAGTCACATTAGGGAATTGACAGAACAACTGAAAGCTTTAGAGCAAAAAAAAGCAAACTCACCAAGGAGGAGTAGACGCCAGGAAATAACCAACCTGAGAGCTGAAATTAATAAAGTAGAAACTAGTAAAACATGACATAGAATAAATGAAACAAAGAGTTGGTTCTTTGAGAAGATGAACAAGATAGACAAACCTCTATCCAAACTAACCAAAAGGCAGAGAGAGAACATGCTAATTAACAAAATCAGAAACGAAAGGGGGGATATAACAACGGACATTGAGGAAATACAGAGAATCTTCAGGTCATACTTTGAAACCCTGTACTCCACAAAATTCGAAAATCTAAAGGAAATGGACAGCTTTCTGGATAAATATCACTTACCAAAATTAAACCAAGATCAGATAAACAATTTAAATTGGCCCATAACCCCTAACGAAATAGAAGCAGTCATCAAAAGCCTCCCAACCAAAAAAAGCTCAGGGCCAGATGGCTTCACTGCAGAATTCGACCAGAAATTCAAACAAGAACTAATTCCAGTACTCCTCAAACTGTTCCGCACAATAGAAGCAGATGGGATATTGCCAAACTCTTTCTACGAGGTTACAATCACTTTGATACCCAAGCCACACAAAGATAAGACTAAGAAAGAGAATTACAGATCAATATCTTTCATGAACATCGATGCTAAAATACTCAATAAAATATTGGCGAACCAAATCCAAGAACTTATCAGAAAAATCATCCACCACGATCACGTAGGCTTCATCTCAGGGATGCAAGGATGGTTCAACATATGAAAATCCATCAATGTAATCCACCATATAAACAAACTGAAAAAGAAAAACCACATGATCATCTCACTAGATGCTGAAAAAGTCTTTGACAAAATCCAACATCCCTTCATGATAAAGATCTTGGAGAGAACAGGAATAACAGGAACATATCTAAACATGATAAACGCAATATACACCAAACCAATAGCCAACATCAAACTAAATGGAGAGAAACTCAAAGCGTTTCCTCTAAAATCAGGAACAAGACAAGGCTGTCCACTCTCTCCATACCTCTTCAATATTGTACTTGAAGTTCTAGCTAGAGCAGTAAGACAAGAAAAGGGGATCAAAGGGATACAAATTGGAAAGGACGAAGTCAAACTTTCACTATTTGCAGATGACATGATAGTCTACATTAGTGACCCGAAAAACTCTACCAGGGAACTCCTACAGCTGATAAACACCTTCAGCAAGGTAGCAGGATACAAAATTAACTCAAAAAAATCTGTAGCCCTACTGTATACAGATGATAAACCCAATGAGAAAGAAATCATGGAAACATCACCTTTCACAATATCCACAAGCAACATAAAATATCTGGGGGTAACACTAACCAAAAAAGTGAAAGACCTGTACAATAAGAACTTTGAGACTTTAAAGAAAGAAATTAAAGAAGATACCAGAAAATGGAAAGATCTCCCATGCTCTTGGATAGGTAGAATTAACATAGTAAAAATGGCAATCCTACCAAAAGCAACCTACAGATTCAACGCAATCCCCATCAAAATCCCAACAGTTTTTCACAAACATTGAACGAACAATACTCAACTTTATATGGAAAAATAAAAAACCCAGGATAGCCAAAACAACTCTTTACAATAAAGGCTCTTTTGGAGGCATCACCATCCCTGACTTCAAGCTCTACTATAGAGCCATAATTCTGAAAACAGCTTGGTATTGGCACAAGACTAGACAGATAGACCTATGGAATCAAATTGAAGACCCACATATTAACCCACGTACCTACGAACACCTTATTTTTGACAAAGGTGCTAAATCTATACAATGGAAAAAGATAGCATCTTCAACAAATGGTGCTGGCACAATTGGATTTGGACATGCAGAAGATTGCAGATAGATCCATACCTGTCACCATGCATGAAACTTAAGAGCAAATGGACCAAAGATCTCTCCATAAATCCAGCCACACTGAATCTTCTAGAGGAGAAAGTGAGAATTACCCTTGAACAAATTGGCACAAGAGACCGCTTCCTGAACATCACTCCAGTAGCACAGACACTGAAGTCTGCAATTAATAAATGGGAACTCCTGAAACTGAGAAGCTTCTGTAAGGCAAAGGACAGTCAGTAAGACAAAACGACCGCCCACAGAATGGGAAAGATCTTCACCGACCCCACATCTGACAGAGGGCTGATTTCCAAAATATACAAGGAGCTCAAGAAGCTAGCCACCAAAACTCCAAACAATGAAATTAAAAAGTGGGGTGCAGAACTAAACAGAGAATTTTCAACAGAGGAATCTGAAATGGCTGAAAGACACTTAAGAAAGTGTTCAAAATCCTTGGCCATCAGAGAAATGCAACTCAAAACAACTCTGAGATACCACCTCACACTGTCAGAATGGCTAAAATCAAAAATACCAATGACAATCTATGCTGGAGAGGATGTGGAGAAGAAGGAACACTCCTCCATTGCTGGTGGGAGTGTGAACTTGTAAGACCACTCTGGAAATCAGTATGACAGTTGCTCAGAAAAATGGGAATCAATCTACCTCAAGATCCAGCCATTCCTCTCTTGGGTATATACCCAAATAGTGCATGTTCATACAACAAGGACATATGTTCAACCATGTTCATAGCAGCATTGTTTGTAATAGCCAGAACCTGGAAGCAACCTAGATGCCCCTCAACTGAAGAATGGATAGAGAAAATGTGGTACATTTATACAATGGAGTACTACTCAGCAGAAAAAAGCAGTGGAATCTTGAAATTCTCTGGCAAATGGATGGAACTAGAAGAAACCATCCTTAGTGAAGTAACCCAGTCACAAAAATACAAACATGGTATATACTCACTCATACATGAATTTTAGACATAGAGCAAAGGTTTACCAGCCTATAATCCTCTTCACCAAAGAAACTATGAAACATGAAGGACTCTAAGGGATAAATAGACCCCAGGAATAGGAAGTGGCATGAACTCCTGAGCTAATTGGGAGCATGAGGGTAGGGGAGAGTGTGCTGCCACAATAAGAGCATGAGAAGAGGAGTAGAGGAGAGGAAATGGAGGAGCAGAGACATTGAGTAGGGGGAAGAATAGAGGAGAGAGAGCAGGATGAGAGATACCATATTAGAGGGAGCCATTATAGGTCTGAGAAGAGATCTGGAAGTAGGGAGATCTCCAGAGACCTACAAGAATGACATGATCTGACAATCCAGGCAATGGTGGAGAGGATAACCTAAAAGCCCTTCCCCTAAAATGAGATTGATGACTTCTCTTTATGCCATCCCAGAGCCCTCATCCAGTGGCTGATGGAAGCAGAGTCAGACATCCACAGAAATATACTGAGCTGAAATCTGGAATTTAGTTGAAGAGAGGGAGGAATGAAGAGCGAAGGGGTCTGAACCAGGTTGGAGAAACCCACAGGAACAGATGGCCTGAACAAAGAAGAGCACATCGATCCCAGATGCTATCTGGGAGGCCAGTACAAAACTGTTCCAGCCCCCTGAACATGGTTGTCAATAAGGAGGCCTCTGTGCTCCAGGGAACCTCTGGAAGAGGATTAGCATTTTTTTCCTGGTGTAAGAAGGAACTTTGAGAGCCCATCCCACGTGAAGCGATACTCTCTGGCCCTGGACACATGGGCAAGGGCTCAGGCCCAACACAGGTGCAATTGGGTTAGCACCGTAACCCCATTGCAGAGCCCCCATTGAGGGCCCTACCCTGCTTGGGGAGTGGTGGGTGGAGGGGTGGGGGGTAGGTTGGGGGTGGAGGAGGAGGGATTGGGGTGAGGGGAGGGAGAGGGAGAAGGGACTTACATGTGAAACAATCTTGTTCCCTAACTTGAACTAACAAAAAAAAATGTAATGTCACATATATGAAAACAACATAATGAAACCCATTGCTTTGCATGTTAATTTACATACTGAAAGAAGAAAAAATGGTAACAAGATATGAGGCATGGTTGATACTAAATTTGTACATTAGGGTTTCTATTATAGTAGCAAAATAATGGAATGGAGGCGACTCTGATCCTCTTCCAGTTGTAGAGCTTCTAAACAAAATATGAAAATGAAAAATTTTCAGAGGCCTCATATTTTCTTTGATTATAATACGAAAGTGAACAGAAAATTACTAGAGTCATTTTGGATAAACAGAAGAGGCCTTTAGAATCACAGTAGACTACAAACAGTTGGTAAGCTTGGAGAAAAAAATGAGCAGTGATTTTTCAGGGACTGCACTGATTCAACAAAAACAAACAAAGCATATGAATATGTGCAATTTCCATTTTAATGAACTATTTGAAGTGGTAGATACCATGCTGTGGTTATTGTGTCTCAGTTTAGTAAGGCATTTGATAATTTCAATGAAGTGGCCTGTTGTATAATGAAGCAGTCAGATAACTGGACTTAGACTCAGAAAACACATGTAGTTCTACAAGCTTTCGGACCTATGGATTCCCTCAAATACGTTTTCTTCCCCTACTAAACAAGATGTATTTAGTGATATGTTTTTACCTCATTCCAGGATCATTGAGCACTTGATACCAATGTTCGGAAGAGTAGCCTTGATGAAACTCCAGAATGGTCTCAAAATAAGAAAAATAATTGGCTCATGGGAGAAAATTCAAGGAAATCAAGAATTAAAAAAGGAAGGAAGAAGGTGCACCTGCCACCTTCCCTTGCTGCGTGGGTATGTAGAAGATAGCCAGACCTGTTCCTCAAGCGCCCGGTGCCACTATAATGAGCGAGCATGCAGTGGAGAGACGGGAGACCAACAGAAGCTGAGTGGTTCAAGAGAGGCCGAAATGGAAATGCAACGGTGGTGAGGAATAGCATAATGTGAGTGGCCTGCCCTGCCACCTGAGGCCACTCTGATATCTGGACCGATCTCTGGCTTCGGGTTCCTGCTGCAGTGAGGTGTCTGTGTTGATGTTTGTGTCCCATGTTACCACTGAAGGCCATGAGAAATACCCAGTCTAGGCTGCCACTTAGAGCAGTGTTGACTGCTGAGAGCTGTGCTGAGCTGCCGGAGACCTGGCCCCAGGTGGCATGGGCGTGGGAGAGTTGGTTCACCCCTCACTGGAGTGGACCCTCACTGGGGGTGCCAGTGGTGGAAGTCTGGACTGATCAACTCAACTACCACTCCAGCCCACATGCAGTTCCTTGAGTCAGCACCCCCCCCCAACATCTACTCATCTATGAGCTGTTGCAGTGCATGAAAGCGCCAGTCCTGCAAACCCACAGCTGCAGGATCTCCATAACTCTGGACAACAGCAGGATACATGAGATGAGTCTTGGTGATGTCCCTTTTTGATGGGGTAGAAGAAGCCAGAAGCCTTGAATCAAACCAACAACTGGTTGCAACGAACATTTGTAAGTAAAGCTGTTTGGACAGAGGGGTATACTGTGTGACACACTGTAACACACCATGGCACACCAAAGCTTCGAATGCAACTATGTCGAACAAATATGTGATGGAGAGGCTGGAAAGACAGAGGAGCCAAGTGGTACATGCAAGGCAGAACTGGAGATGCAACATCTGTAATAGGTGTGAGGCTGTTAGAAGAGCAGGTCGTTGTCCAGAGGGGTCAGCACTGACATGGCTTTTTTTAGTTGTTATTTCTTTTCAGGGGAAAGGGGTTTACAAGGGTGGAGGAAAGATATGGAAAGACTGGGAAATGAAGGGAATTGGGGTGCATGATGTGAAATACCCAAAGAATCAATAAATTGTTTTTTTTTAAGTAACAAAGGAAAAAGGAAAGAAAAACAAATATTGGAAATAGAAAAAGGAAAGTACAGGACCAGACAGATGTCCAAATGAATTCTACCAAGTCTTTAATGAAAAGGAACATCACTTACCCTCAAAACTAGTCTACAAAATTGAAAATGAAGAAATACATCAAAGTCATCCTATGATGCCAACATTACCTTGATAATAAAGCCAAGTGAAAGCATAGCGAAAAGAACAGATGTATACTGATAAACGCAGACACAAAACTTCCCAGTTAAGTTCTTATAGTTTGAGTTCAAGAATACATTAAGACAATTAAGCACCATGGCCAATTCGCCATCATTTAAAGGATACAAAGTAGGTTCCGTATGTCTAAAAAAAAAATACAACCCCTAAACAAGTTAATGTTATCATCACAAAAATCATGTGATCATTTCAACAGACACAGAAAAGGCCACTTAAAAGTTCAGCATCTCTTTTTGACAAAATCCACAGAGAACAGGAGTAACAGGACAGGCATATTGAAACACTATAAAGACTCTATCTAGCAAACTGATACCCAACCTTATACTTAATGAAGACTGATCAAAAGCATCCTCCTTAAAATCAGGTATGAGACAAGGGAATTCACTCTTAGACTAGTGCTGTGCTTAAAGTTCTAGCTAGGGGCCTAAGATGAAAGAAGAAAGAAAGGAAGGGAGGGAGGGAGGGTGGGATACTAATAGAAAAATGTTCAAGTATCTGTATTTAAAAATGTATGATCCTATATCAGCACATAAACATCAACATACCAAAGTCAACATTCTTTCTGTATACCAATAATTAACCTTCTGATAAAAAAAATCAGAAAAAAACATATTTCAGAGTAAATTAGAAAAAATAGCTAGGCAACTAGCAGTGGTGGGACTGGGACACCACCCCAGCCACAAAACCTTTGACCTACAAGGTTGTGTATGCATGTGTATGGTTATTAGTATGGTTGTATTCATGTATAAATGCGGGCACATGTATATATGTAGGTGTGTAAGCTGTGTTTGATTGTATATGCTTATTAGTATGGATGTATTCATATATACATGCAGGCACATGCACATATGTAGTTGTGTATGTCAGAGGTTGATCTTAAGTGTCTTCCTCTATCACTGTCCACCTTTACTTTTTTGAGACAAAGTCTCCCTCAACTTCAAACTCATCAGTTCATATAGACTTGCTGGCAGGTAGCTCCTGTAATTCATCTGCTTCCAGCCCGTGAGTGTTGAGGGCATTGATGTGTGCTACTGTGGCCTGATTTTCACACATGTGGTGAAGAACTGAACTCAGTTCCTCATGACCACACGAGAGTTCGACCACTTTACCCACGGAACCATCTGTTCCTCACTTGTTTCTAGTTTCCTTTATGGCAGCTTCCTTCTCTAACACAACATTGGTTTATGTAGGCAAATATTGTGACCGTGAGAAGTTATGAGCCTGAGAATTTTAACAACTTTGGTAATGGCCCTTATGGCCAACCTTGAATCATGGCCCAACCCACAGACATAATTGAAGTGATAAGATAAAGTATTTTGATAGGCTTGGAGCTCACCTGCTGGTATAATTACTTCTCTTGTTGCTGTGAAAAAAATTAATACCTGACAAAATCAACTCAGAAAAAAGGTTTTTTTTTTTTTTTTTGCTATGTGACAGTAGTACAGTACACAACAGCAAGGACTTCATGGTGGCATGAGCTTGGAGCAGCTTCATCTGCTGTCAAGAGGCATAGAGCAGTGAATATGCTTAGGTCACTTCCTCTTTTTTTATTTAGTGTGGGACCAGGCCAATGGAAAGGTATTTGACTACATTTGGGATGGACCTTACTTTACTAATCCAAATCTAGATAATCTCTCAAAGTCACATCCAGATGTTTGTTTCTATGGCAATTTTAAACTCCATCAAGTTGGCAATCGAGATTACACATCAGACCTGCCTTTCCAGTATCCATTTCCAATTCCATAATTGATAACAGAGGCCTGAGTTAATTTGTAGACATTCTCAGCTAAACATTATGCATAATCATGATTCCTTTAATCAGAATGCAACAATCTGATTTTGTATTTTTCCAACTTCTTCTCTTTTTAAATGGAGTTATCCCTGAAGCCCACCTGTCTGTGAAATTTCAAGTAAGCACTGTGTCGGAGTCTCTGCAAAGTCATTGTCTCTGATGATGAAGATTCAGAGTGGGATGGAATACTTGGCTAGGGCCTTCTTTCTTTGGCTTTTCTTTTAAACCAGATATAATACTCGGGGTTGCAAAAAGCAATAATGACCACAAGCAGATACCAAGGTGAGAAATTCTAATGAGAGCCCAGACATAGGTATTAACCCTTTGAGCTACTACTGCCAACACAAGCAACTCTGACTACAGAATGATTGCAATCTGAGGAAAATAAACTCCCCCTTTTGCATAAGCTTTTATTAAACATTTGTTGGTTAGCAGCAGCCAGATATATTTTTAAATGTTATAATACTAGTAGTAAAAATGATACTGCCATGAAAGTGAGGTCAGGCAAGAACTGGCAACTACTATTCAGAATATGTGTCCATTAGAAAGGAGAAAGCCGGCCAGCATTTTTCAAGGGTGAATGTGTATTGGGGGAGGTCCTTCTGTGTATATGTTTGTCTTATTGGTTGATAAATAAATCACTGTTGGCCAATAGGGAATCAAGTTAGGTGGCACTAGGAAAGAAGGAGGATTCTGGGAAATGTAGGAAAGGGAGAGTCACCCGCCATGTGATTCCAGGAAGAAAGGACGCATAAGGCCGGCAGATAAGTCCATATAAAAATATATAGATTAGTAGCTGTGGTTGATAATTAAGACTGAGCTAGCAAATAAGAAATCCTAATCATTGGCCAGCAACATTGTAACTAATATATGACTCTGTGTGCTATTTGGGGTCCTAAAGTGGCGGCGGAACCCAGGCAGCTGGCGGAAAGAGTTATGGTTACAAATGTGGAGATAGTAACCATTGGAATCATAGCTGATATGGCAAAAACCCCAATATGAACTGATTATAGATAACTTGGGAAAATTATTGCTTTTACTACTTCTTGGATTCTAGATAAGGATAGTGCCAACAGAGCCAGAGATTTTATGACTCATGACTTCAATTGCTTTGGGTGTATGGTGGCTGAGTTAGGATCATCTTAAACAGAAGGTGGTAATAAGTATATAAACAATCAAAGTTTTAGCCAACAGTGCTTGGAGAAGAGTAACTATGGAAGCTTAAGACAGATCACTCCTTGTCAATCTACCAACTACTTATATATTCACCTCTGCTCCCACCAAAATGAATGTTTGTACACAGGCTTGGTGGCACACAATAGTAATCTTAGCACATACTAGTAATCTTAGGAAGCAAAGACAGAAAGATCATTACATGTTAAAGACCAGCGTGGGTTACATAGTGAGTTCATGGTCTGCCTTGGTTACATAGTAAGACATTGTCCCCCAAAATAAGTAGGTAAACCACATCAACCAATCAGTGTTTCTGAGTAAATTTTCAAAAAAATAGTGAAGGTTAAGATCATTGTTTGGAGATTTCACCATACCACATGCTAGAAGACTTAAAGATCTAAAAGTAAAACACAAGATAGGCAAAGCTACAGCTAGACTTACAGTCTCCTAAGGTATGAAAAATTGCAGATTACATGGACCATTGACAAATGAGTAAAACTTGAAGCAGACGCCCCGCATTTGTGAAGAATTACTCTTGGAAGCAGATAGGAGGGGAATGTGGTATGAGTTTATGTATGCATCTGACCCTGAGCCAGGAACAGATTCCAGGCATAGCCACAAAGTTGGTTGCACATGTGAACGTCCTGGAAAATCTAGCTGTAATTCTATTTCCCCACATTGCTCAGCCTCTGACTGAGATGTTCTTGGAACCATAAATGTGCAGAACACTGTAGAAATCAGAGCAATTTGTATGATTGCTATTCTAAAGAGAAACATTTTCATCTTTGCAGCATATAGGATTAGTATTCCCCAAGTATTACTCGCCAGATACTGATTAAAATTCTGACGGTACTAAGATCCAATTACCCTCCCTCCAAGGCCCTCTTAACAGCATCCATCTCACCTAAAACCACATGAACAGAAAGCAAAAGAAAAAGAAAGGGAGAGATCCATTTCCAAGATGGTACAAGGCAGGAGTTGGTGTAAACAACTGGATCCAGCCACATCACAAGTCTTTCGGTGTATTCCTGCTTTTTTCTGTCATAAGAAAAAACAAACAAACAAAAACTATCTTTGCTCTGAAGGCAGGGTAGTTTGTAAAGCCTAATGTATTAAGACTTAGACACTGACAAAGTCTTCAGGTGACAGGAACCTTTAGAAATCCCATCCATAAAGAAACAGTTCCCACACCTTAGCTTCTAGGAGCCCTGGGGACCCTAGGCGCACTGCCTTCCTAAGAAAATAGATTCATTATTGCATAACTGAGCTCATTCCATTGTTGGGTACATCTGACAGCAAGAAGCTCTTCCTTATATAATTAAATATCAATTGCCCTTCAGCCTGTGAATACTTGTAACAATGGGCTTCCAAAAATCCCAAATTATGGCGATTTTCAGTTCCTGTGGGCTGTTCAAGACAGTGTCCCTTGTCAGAACTCTTCTGGGGTCCCTTTGATCACCTACAGCACATGCATTTTTTTGTGCAGATCCAACCCAGTTCTTCACAGGGGTCTTCTTGTCAACCTGCCAGGCTGCTGCCTCCCACTCCAACCATCCCCAAAATGGATGCTGTTGCCATCCATTGTGAAATGTATACAGGGTTTTCAGAAAATTTTGTATGACTCGGCCTGTGACTTTCATCAAGATTTATGGAAGTTTGGGGATAATTTGGGTTTCCTACAGAAAAAAAAATTCCAAAATGCTCAAATGTAGGGTAGAGCATATAGAAATACATACAATGATGCACATAATGGCAACAGGACTAATTTGTGCTGAGTTTGAGAAACACAATAGCGGCTTCTGAAATTATTCCATGACAATATTGAGGGTTTTTTATGTTTATGAAAATGATGCAGAAGAGAACCCTAACTCTGAGCTCAGCACATGGAGCCCTACAGAAGTACAAGAAGCTCAGATCACCCCGAATTTACACTGTGCTTAAAGTCTGTCAGCTTTCAGCATGAAACTTCAGCAGGTCACATTTAACACCATAGAGCCCTGTCGTCTGTTTTAGTTAAGTTTTTTTCTCTTTTGCAGAAAGAAAATTCAAAACAGAACACAAAAATACAGTATTCTATTCTCAAATATACAATTTCTTTTGTAATATGATTTCACTAACATATAAGGGTCTCACTGTATTTTGCATTGTATGATTACACAGCCTCCACAATTTTCCACCCTGCATTTTGAAAACAAACACAATATACCTTGGTTCTCCAGTGTGTGATAATCAGAAAAAAATTAAAATCCATAGAAAAAACAACCTAGAGATTTCACTTCATGTGCAATCAATACACGTGCATTCACGTGCCTATGCACATATATTGTTCAAGTCTTTTCCACATGTGTTTCTCGAACGCCACTAGTTCACAGAAAATTAAAATTCCCCATCTCTCTAGCAACCAAATCAGTAAGACATGGAGTCTTCATCATTCAGGACCAAGTACTTTGAAGTGTTCATACATAGCATCTGGAAGGAACACAATACTACACTGAAACCTACACATGTGTACCTCATTATATTACTACTATATTAAGGGCCATGATTTTTTTTGGTAGAAAATGGGTATTTTATGCAATATCTGGAGTGATAGGAAGTTTAACAAATATATAATCAACTTTTGCTCTGACTTCTTTTGTTGCTGATTTCATAAAGGCATATGATACATCTGTTTTTAAAATGTATGCATGCTTTGAGTTGGTTTCCTATAGTGGCTATGGTCATGGCATGATTTATTCTCAATACCTGTGCCTTGTAGTTCCATGTACAGTAATACACATTTGTGAGGCATCTGGACGGGGTAAGAGAGCTTTATCATGTGTGAAAATCCACATGATCAATTGTTAACGAATGTACAAGCTCCTATTAGCACTGTCTCATTCAGTCTTGCTTGGGAAATAAGAAAAACAGATACATCATTAGAATAATTAAGCATAGAGTTTATTAAAGCATTAAGGGATCTGGTAGAGGCCCTCTCAAAAGATTCTGTGGGTGAACTGTAACATTTGGGGCTTCAGATATTTTTGGAAGTATGCCAAATATCTTCATAAGACAGATTAGTGTAAAGTTGGATATGATCCCACATACCTGCATCCATAGCTCTCAAAAGTAAAGTGGCTGAAGGATTGTGAGTTCAAGGTTTTCCCAGGACTCATAGTGAGAACCTATCTCCAAACAAACAAATAGGACAAGCTTGTGGGTTCGTTAACAAATGATCACATGGATTTTCATAAATGAAAAAACTCTCTTACCCTGCCCAGCAGACTCACAATGTGTGTTACAGTACATGAAACTACTAGGCATTATGAGTAAGTCATGCCATGACTACACCCACCATAGGAAAACAACTCAAATCATACAAACATTTTAAAAACATTTGAGTCATATGCCTTTATAAAATCAGCAACAAAATAAGTCAGAGCAAAAGCTGACTATTTTTAAATTTCCTATCATTCCAGAAAGAGCATAAAATATTTATGCAACACATTAGCAATTAATTTGGGGAATAAATGTTTTAGCTAGTTATATGGCTCATTTTATTCTGAAACATCAAATTGGTTACTTGAATGTTTAATTCCTCCACTTCTATCTTTCATTATTTTATTCATGTACATAAACATGAATACTTGCTACATAGAATTTATTATATTATTAATGTTGCACAAGTGTAAACTGTTGTTTTTGGACAATCCTTTTGCCCTCTAATCACAGGTGATGCTTCCTTCTGGGATTATTTTTTTAACATAGGCATCTCACCTGTCTTGTAACCATTCATTCTGTGTTCTTGAAGCCTAAGAAATCCCAATGTAGTCTTTCAAACCACAATTCCACAGACCATGGTACTCTTCTTTCTGGAATATCTGCCTAACTCCACAGGAAGATATTGAAACAAGTATACCATCCATTCTTTAGAAAGTCTCTCATTACCTTCCCCACTCCCAAGAAACTTCCTAAAGTCAACTGCCCCATGCTGGGATCTTCTGGACAAAAGCATCTTGCTAAATGGAAGTAGTAGCTCAAGGCCCTGAAAGATACTTTCTATTAAAATGGACAACAGATGTGCATGCAAAAAGAAATAGTTCAAAGAGGTGACATACAACTGGGAGGATATTAGCAAACATGAAGTATGTAAGTTTTTGTTATGTTAAACTTCCATCCACGTAACCTGGGTGGAGGAGGAAGTTACAGTGAAAAGTAAAACAAGAGGGAGTAGGCAGCTACAGAATTCAGAATTCTATCTGAGGGGTGGGATGTGCTCAGGGAGTACCCCACAGATTTTTTAATTGATTAATTTTTATTTAAATTTAAAAAATCTCATTTTACATACCAATCCCAGTTCCCTCTCTCTCCTGTCCTCCCATTGTCCCCACCAACCACCCAACCACTCCTCAGAGAGGGTGAGGCCTCTCATGGGGGATCATCAAAGTCTGTCAGCTCATTTGGGCCAGGACCTAGGCCCTCCCCTGTGTATCTAGGTTGAGATCATATCTCTGCATAGGGAATGGGCTCCCAAAGCCCATTTGTGCGCCAGGGAGAAATACTTGTTCCACTGTCAGAGGCCCCATAGACTATCCAAGACCCCCAACTGACACCCACATTCAGGGGCCCTAGTTTGATCCTATGCTGGTTCTCCAGCTGTCAAACTGGAGTCTGTGAGCTCCCAGTTGCTCAGGTCAGCTATTTCTGTGGGTTTCCCCAGCATGGTCTTGACCCCTTTGATCATAACTCCTTCCTCTCCACAGCTGGACCCCAGGAGCTCTTCTCAGTGCTCAGCCGTGAATCTCCCCAACAGATGTTTTTAAGCAATTTGTTTATGTAGGCATTGGTGGAAATCCTTAGGACACAGGGAGTAGTACCCAGTTTCTCTACTTTGAGAAACCTAGAATTCATTTGAAACTTTTTTTTTTTTTTACAATAAATGTAATATAAAAGAAACACAAGCAGTTAGGGAATACCATGGTTATGCCTTATTCATTATTGATATCCTGTAACAATTATCTTCATGATTAAAATATCTGAGCAATCATAGCTGTTGGATGAGAGTTGGAAGTAATTTGCAAACACAAGTGTTTATTGGGTTTTATGACTAACTCTGAAACTGGGCTGAAAAGCATGAAAGAGTTTTTTCAGGATGTATTGGAGGCTAGGTATACTGAACTTGGAGCCTGTGACTCTCAGCCACTTAATATTGTACCCTAGCATCACTTCTTACAACTCTGGACTTGAGCACATCTCACCTTCCTTATTGAGCAATTAATGACCAGATCACAAGCACAGTATCTTTTATTTGCAATTTGGCATTCTCAACCTCGAGTAATCCCTCATAAATTAGAACTGCTTAGGGAAGCCCTCAATTCTTTGGGTAGCATATAGAGGCTTCTGTTGAAGAAAGTGATCCATGGATATTTGCTCATAGCTTTGATTCTTCCCATGGCATGTTAAGGCTACTGACAAGTGTTAATATCTCTCAAAGGAGGGTCATTACATTTAGCATTTTCTGATAGTCATTCAGCAGGTCATACTGAGCTGCCCTGTGACTGTGAATTGTAAGTATTAACAAATCAAGTCAGGATGCTACTTCAAATTCTAAATCAAATATATATTAATTATTCTTTTTCATATCTGGCATATTTTAGTTCTTTATCATTACTGAGAACATGGGATTCACTGTGAGTTTTCCACACATAAACATGCATCCATCATGTCTACCCACTCTCTGCCCTCTGCCTGGTTCCTGCTGGCTTCCTTTCCAATTCTTAATGGTGCCTCTTCTAATTGCAGGCCTTTGTTTCATATGTGAAAGAAAACACATAGGACTCACCATTGTTTCATGTAACATGATGTCTCCCACTTTCACCTTTTTTTTCCTGAAAGTAACAGGATCTCATCATCCAGGGCTGAATAATTCTATTGACTGTATCGAGGCAAAGTCCACACCTTGGCTGTTATGAATGTCACAGAAAACACACACACATACACACACACACACACACACACACACACACACACACACACACACACACACACACAAACACACCTAGGAAAAGTTGGTCCTGTTTGGAACTAGTTTCACCTCTGTATCCTTAAAGCTTTGAACAATTTTGGCATGAACACTATCTACATTTGTATCTAGGAGTTAAACAGACTTGCTAGCATCTCACACACCTTTTCACAGTGGTCACCTAAGACCATTGGAAAACACAGATATTCACATTAAAATTCATAACAATAGCAAAATTACAGTTATGAAGTATCAGCAAAAATAATTTCATGGCTGTGGTCACCACAGCATGAAGAACTGTACTAAAGGGTCACAGCATTAAGAAGGTTGAAAACCACTGCTCTAACAACGACAGAGTACTCAGGATATACCTCGTGAGATAAATCTAACAAAACCAAAAGCCAGAGTGGGCCAATGTCACTTAAAGTATGTACAATACAAGCCTGAAGATTGTCTCATGCTCTGTAATGTGTACAGAACTTAAGGACAGACAGTAAGATTATTCTTTCTTTAACATTGTCATGCTATTCTGTCTGGTGACTCATGTCATTGGGCTGAATATAGATCAATTTGACTACTGCTGAACTTGGATGGTGAGTCATGTGCCATGAAATGCATAACAATTATCAGCAAAAAAAACTTTGCAGTGTTTGATTGCTGCAGGTTAAACAACTGCACCCCCAAACTGTATAAACAGGAGGAAATACAACATGATTAAAATATGTTTAGTAATTTAAAATGTATCATTTAATGAGATTAACTAGGTAATAGAGACGTTGTTAACTTTCATTTCTAGTGAATACATGGTAAAATGTGCTTCTCTAGATGTGTTGTTTGGAGGTTCTCTTCCAATATACATACAGAATGAATGAATGAGGGTAATGATAGTGATTTCATAGGATTCAAAACTAAAACAGATTGAATTCCTTTCTGTTAGAAATCTGGTCCTCACACATTGGGTTTGATTTGATTTCTTTATGGCCAGTGTATCATCCAGTGAGTATAGATGTGACTATGATGTCAAAATGACACAAAAATGTATACATTCTAGATAGTTTTTAGGCTGTGATACTCCCATATTTATTAGGTTCAATTAAATACAAAAATAAATTAAATAATTCAGGTTTTCAAAAGAAAAGTACATATCAACCAAATTTGCAGAATGATGGCTTAAAGAATGGTGTTTTCTGGTTGCAGACACAATATATACATTATAATATAAGCAGAACATCTGTATGGCATAGATTCATGTGTGAACAAAGAAATAGAAGCAAATATAAAAGCTAACTCAAATACAGCATCACTCCAGTTCTTTCAGATGGTGTCATTATCCCAGTTCCCATATTTTATCTTTTTTCTATAAAATACATCTTTGTGATTCTACCTTCATACTGCTTTGAAATAGCATTTACTGTAGAAAGAAAACTGAGATGACAAGCTCCATGAATAAATATCAGGTTTTACTTAAGATTGCAAATATGAACATTTGAAGGGAAATTTTTTTTGATATTATGAAGGCAAGTTTAAAATGCTTTTCTTTTTGATCATCTTTTCTAAAGAGCCTCCCACCCACTTGTGTATATCAGAGATGTAACTAAATGATACTATTAGTAAATTATAGGATGTTATACTAATTTCCAACAAAGCAAGCTTAAGGATAATTGTATTTTAGAAATTCTTGGTCATATTAGATAGCTAGTGGGAAATACACAAGCTGAAGGTCACAGGAGAGATGATCTCTTCCTTAAAATGAGCTTCCAGTTCCATAGCCTGTGTCCCTGGTGACTCACCCATTTTGTAAATAAAGCAGTGAACAATGAAAGAAGGGAGGAAGCATCACTATTAGCCCTCCTTGAAACCACATGAAAAGGAGGGAGGTGGTGGCAGCAGAGCATTGTTGAAGACCTTTATAAGCATAGCTATATTATGAAAATAATTATTATGCATTTTACTTATCGATCAACTGATTAATTATGTAAAGGGGTGGGCGTGCGAGTGCTATGACATGTGTGGAGGTCGGAGGACAACTTGTAGGAGCTGGCTTTCTTTTTCTCATATGGCTCCCTAGGACTGAACTTAAGTTGTCAGGCTTGGTTGCAAGTGTCTTTGCCTTCTGAGATAGCTCATCACTCCCCAAATGGCTATTTTTGTTGATTAATTTTTACTTTTCTTTTAAAAACTCCTTGCAATTTTTCTATGTTGTGTAGTTTTGGTCAAAAGAATGGGATCTGAGTCCTATCTGTGGCCCTGGATAGAAACTGGCATTGTAGATTGTGGGATCACTACCTAGCAGAGTTTTTTCTGGTGAAGAAGAATGGCATACCATTGCTCCCTCCCTAAGAGCTAATCCAACTGGGATTTTCAAGCACTTGGGCCGAAAAACAGCCTCAAGTCAGCTGTCTGCTTAGTGACTTTAAGATGCACTGTACTCTACACATGGGTCAACCAGAAGTCTCCATGGCTTTTGGCCACTCTTGTTGTGAGTGCGTTTTTCTTCATTGTGATCTCAGTGCTACTATAACCATAAGAGCAATTTACTCTGCCATGACCCCTTACATTGTGGTGCACTCTCACTCTTGAGAGTGCCTTGTGTTATTCTGTAATAAATCCTTCCTGATTCCTACACTGTGCACCGTGTCTCCTTTGAGACACGGGAATTGTCTCAAAAGAGACAGTGCTCAAAGAGACTGGGGAACTGAGCATGGCCATAGCAAGATAGAGTATATAAGCACCTAAAAAATACTTCACTTATAGAAATTATTTACTGTCATACTGAAGGATATTTAAAACAATGATAAGATTATAATAAATAATGAATGATAATGACAGAAAGCTTCTAGTAGTATTCTTTGTACTGTAAACACACCAGGGTATCCACGGAATGGTATAGGACATTGAAGTTTCCAAGGTGGATATGATATTCTGCTAGTTCTTCCCAAATGTCATCTGAAGTTTTATTTATTCCAAAATGAACTATGCTGTTCCTCTACACAATTCTTTATTCTTTCCGAAATTATATCAATAAAATTTGATTATTGCTTTCTGGCAGTCAGCTGTTCCAGAGTCACTGGAAGTTAAGGAATAGGCAGAGTGGCAAACACAGACAAGATAACAACCTGCCTTGGACTGGTGTCAGAGGTTTCCACAAGGTGCCCTGAAATAGAGGAGGCCCAAAGACAGAGAGTTGCAAATGTGTAAAAAGACTAATGAAGTAATATATAGACATAAGAAGTCCAGAAATATTACTATTCACGTTGCTTTTTGATGTCACAGTATCCAAGGAAAATAAGCTCCTGGACTAACTGAATAATCATAGTGAATTATTTTTATATAATCAACTGTTCTCCACCTGTTTCATATATGTGTATCTGTGTGTTTTATCATGTTAAAATAATCATGTCTTTGTTTTTAGGTAACTATCTTCATGACTAATATTGAAATATCTTTCATAGAAATTTCTATTTTTTCGGGGGAGGGTTGGGGGAGGGGAGGGAGAGGGAGAAAGGATTGACATGTGAAGCAAGCTTGTTCCTAATTTGAACTATTAAAAAAAAGAAAAAATAAAATAAAAGAGTGTATAGTTAAAAAAAGAAATTTCTATTTTTTCTTTAAGAATTTACCTTGATTTCTGTAAGAGATTCCTTCCATTTGATGTGGTCTAATCCAAATAGCTGAGCCTCTCCTAATTTTTCTCTGTTGAGATGCATAATTGGATTTTGTCATTGTAGGTCCACTCCCTTCTTTTTAAAGAAAGCAGTGAGTGGAACATCATTGTAAAAATTTCACTATGTGGTAATGCTATATTTTGACTCTTGTTAATTGGACCTTCAAATCTCCATTCCTACTAGCTCTATACCTTATAACTGCTATGAAAAAGAGAGCTGAGGAAAATATCACTATGTATGAATAAAGTAAATCATAATACATGGAAATAATGTTCCCTTCACAGTTTGAGCATATCAATGGGAGTTTCATTCACTAGTTAATGGATGCTTTTTGTGTTTCTGAAAGTGGTACCAGAGGTAACAGAATAGATGCTTAAATAAAAATTCTGTGAGAATGAATCTTAGATCTACATGCAGATTTCATGATCTTAATATGTGCTAAAACATACACATTATATTAAGGAAATAAATTGGACTTACTGAATATTAAAAAGAAATCTAGTTATACTTTAAGAACATTACAGACCAGCATAAACTTCTGAGTTTAACATGGCAATGTCTTTCCATCTTTAGAATTACAAACATAGAAAAAAAGAGTTGAACACTATCCGGGCCTAGAGAGACAGCTCAGCAATTAAGTGGGGGTTGATGCTTGTGCTCAGGACCACAGTTATTTTCCAGCATCTGCATCACTTGTACCTGCTCCTCTAGTGAACCTCACATCTTCTGTCAGCCCCGCCCCCATGCTGTGCTATACACATGTGCACATCCCACACTCATGCAAAGACATACATGTAATTAAAATGCTTCTTTAAAAATATATGGCGGGTAGTAGAGATGGCTCAGTGATTAAGAGCACTTGTTCTTTGAGAAGACCTGGGTTCAAGTCCCAGCACCCACGTGGTGGTTCACATAAGTTGAAACTCTAGTTTCACAGGATCTGAAAACCTCTTCTGACTTCCAAGAATAGCAGACATGAATGTGAATATATATATGCAAGTGAACCATCCATACACATAGAAAATGAATGCTCTATTACCAGGAAATCATATTTCATTATGTAAATATTCTTCTGGATTCCTGCCATCCAAAGAGTGATTTGGCAAGTTGTTTACCTTGTTGCTTAGTGGGTTTGTCTCATGGGGCTCTTTCATTTTGAAGCAGTGTTTATACATATCCAATGCCAGAAAAAAATATTCAGTGATATTTTTGATGACTTTTTTGTTTCATTTTGTTTTGGAAGGGTTTTTTTTTTTTTTTTTTTTTTTTTTTTTTTTTTTTTTTGGTCTTACTGATATTTTGCCTGTTTGTTTTGATTTTCCCTTTTCATTTTTTTGTTTGTTTCTTGCTTTTTTGTTTTTGTTTTGTTTGTTATCTGTTTTGTCTTGAGAGAGAGAAACAGAGAGAGAACACAAAATTGAGTGATTATAGAAGTGGGGAGATCTGGAAGGAGTTGGGAAAAAAGAAACATGATCAAAATATAGTGTATGCAAACATTTTTAATTAAACAAAGAAAAAGAAAATGATATAAATCCTTAAAAGCATGGAAGAAAGAAAGCTTCCATTTTGGTTAGCTATGATGAGATCCACCTGGTTCAGATTCTAATTATGAAGCTTTTTTTTTTGGATACAGTAAAAATAAAGCTTTGCTGTATTTCATATAACCAAAACAAACAAACAAAAAATAAAACCCAACACCGCAGCACTAGTGCTGTGTTTCAGAGCACAGCCACGGCATTGGAGATGGTGAAATGGGGCCTTCCTGTTCCCAAACTGATTGCTTAAGCCTTCTTTAAAAAATCTTGTATCTTAAAAACTCATAAAGTCCCATTCTAAGACCTGAGATAGGGCTAGAGAGATGGCTAAATGGTTAAGAGCACTAGCTGCTCTTGAAGAGGACCTAGATTTGGTTCTCAGCACCCACATGGTGGCTCACAACCATCTGTAACTCCAGATCCAGGAGATCTGGTGTTTTCTTCTGACCTATGTGGACACTGCTGTGTATATAGTGTTATACATGCATGCAAGCCAAACATTCATACACATGAAAGAAAATAAAGAAACCTTGTAAAGGGATTTTTAAAAGTGTTGACAAGACTATGGTTTTCCAGCTCCCAAATGGTATTAAGGTTGAAGACTTGAAGAAGTAGCTTCGATTACTTGTGTGGCTTCTCTTTCACCTTCTCCCTTGTGAAGAAATAGCATAACTTCCCTCAAGGTACAATAAAGTAACCCTCACTGTGCACCAAATGCTACTGTCTTGACATTGGGATTCCATGTTGTCACAACAGTGAAGAAACATGGAATTATCCCATTGGCAGCATTGTAGCAGCAGATTAGTCAATGGCACACCCACAGCATATTAGCTCTGTTGCTGTTAATTAACTTTTCTTGTGATCAAGTAATAGACAGAAAGCAACTAAGGGAGGAGAAGTTTATTGTCTTTTTGGTAGGGGCTGAGTACATTTTGCTGGGGTAGGCATGATGGAAAGACCAGGTCCATGGCAAGATAGTTCTATGATGGTTGGAGTGTGAGACAGTTCATTACATCTCTTAGGCAGTCAAGACAGAGAGCTCAGGATGGAACCTCTCTAGCAATGATGTTCTTAGCTCAGACTGCTGGCCCTACTCTGCCTGCTAAACCAGTAAGTTCCAAAACCCCCGACAAAGTGCCACCAGTAGCTGTCAAATGTATGACAAACCATGATTATTTTCTTTATACTCAAGACCTCATGAGTGCCAAGCAAATGTTCTACCATTGAAAGACATCTCAGCCCCTTTCTTTGTCTTGAGGACTCAGGACAAAGTAGGAAGTGCTGGGAGAGAGACAGCTGTGGCTTCAGGGACCACGTAGGCTCCCAACCTCAGCACTGTGCCTTAAGCAGCATAGCTTCCTGGGTTTTCCTTAATGAATTATTCTTTTGCTGTCACATCATATCCAGGTTGTTTAGAATATTGGCCTCATGGAAAGCTCTTTCTTGCTCAGGTTTGAGAGAAGAATGTTAAAATTTTTAAATACACATGATTTAAAAAACAAAAAAGGCTTAAGAATTCAGTTTGGGAATTCAACATAGAGCCCTATTCGTCAAAACACATTTTCATGATAGAAAATGTCTAACCCACTTAAATTCGATTACTTTAGAGTAAAAGACATTTTCATCTGTTTTGTAGTTACATGTGTGTATTTTATGTAATTTGTACTTATATAAAATACTATTTATATGCTTTGCAGACATGTAGTTTACAGCACATACACCAGCAACAAATACAGATCAATACCAACCTATCGCCTTCCTATTAGAGATGACTGTATGCGATGAGATCTTCAGAAAATTCTGAAAATACTCCGTGTGTTTGAAAACTATTTTATAAATTCATGTTTTAATATAATTATCAATTACTAACATGATGCTAATTATAGTTATGCATCATAATTCTGCTGAGAATAAGCCATATTTTTATAAAAGGATAGAACTGAGAAAGAAACATGCTGGCTAGCCAAATGGCAAAAGTCTGGCAATGTGTAGAATAAACCCGCCAAAGGCATCCTGCTGCTTCCCAGGGTGGCCAACTGCCAAGCAGTTCTGCTTTGCATCCTCAGTACATTTGACGAGAGAAATGAAAAGGGATAATGGTATGGCTCAATTAATACACACTCACTCAGGAAACCGTCAATTGTTTAAGTTGAGTATCCTGTCTGGTGGAATGTTTGGGCTTGCAGCTTAACAAGATCACCACTAATTCTAATTAGACATCTTCAAATACCTGTTCTGAATACATCTCCTATTATTAATTAAATGCTTAACATCTACATTTTAGATAAAAGGCAAATAGAGTATGTGCCCTAGAGGGTTGCGTCAATGTTGACAGAGCTGGAGCATAGCCCCTTCCTGATTCCCATTTAAAATGGATGATCTTTCATTTTAGCCAAATGAGTTTCTCAAGACTAGCTCATACGTCACAGTCTGTGTTTCCACACTCCTTAATTCCCTTTCATATACGGTTGTTCCAGTATAAAAAAATGAGACCTAGTCTGTTTCATACATGCACACATGAAAAGACATGGGGGAGAATAAAAGATTTAAAGAATTAGACAGTGGAAAGGATTGAAAAAGTGCATCTGAAAGAAAGCCTTTCAGCAAAATCCACTTAGTGTGGCATCATGGGGTATGTGTCATTGTTGGATCCATCTCTGCCTTTTAGAGAGGTGGAAAGTCAGAACTTTGGGATTTCCAGGCGACTGCCTCCTTCTTAGAGCAGTTTGCAAACATTTTCCTAAGAGAGCCAGCTAAAACGCTGGTTTAGGATCCCAAGTGACCCTTTGTGTTTGAAGTGTAGCAGCAAGCCATGTTTTGAGCAAATATGTGAGATAATTTTTAGGCCTATGGTCTCCGAAGGTCCTCACATAACTCCCCCAAGAGTAACACAGCACTGAAAGGGTCTCAACTGACAAAACACTGGGAAAGAGCAGTTGCATCACATAGGACCCTGGTGCTCCATTTGGTACTTGGTAGTGGGACATTTACACCCCTAATTTATCCCTGGCATTGCTCTGCACTCCGCGTTGTTTGCCACCTCTGAAAATACTGGCACCTGTTAGAAGCTGCCGCTCCCTCCACACCATGACTCTTTGATGGAAGGAACTATTTCATCTTTTCACCCACTCTCCTTCCTTGACCACATTCCTCCAACAGGTTATGTGAAGGTGATGAATACAGTGCTTTGGAGAAAATATGCTCCTGAAATTTGACTCTGAGAATGTCTTCTTATAGAAAAATATCAATGTACTCGAGACACACATTTTATGGTAAGCATATTCTGATAAGGGTTCTCAATGCATAAATTCATTCTTCAGAAGACATCAGTGGATGACCAGGTACGTTCTTGTGGTTGGAATTACCTGCAGATAGAATGAATGCATCTTCCAGAGAGTGCTTCTGTCTAAACATGTACTGCTAATACATTTGTCAATAACCAATAATGCTCATTAACAATAATGCTGATATTCTTGTTCACATCCGTAGAGTTTGGGAAAAGACAGCATTTCAAATCATTTATATAACCACCAATAACTAGATGTCTAATCAGTATTAGTCATTAAAATATGCTAGTTAAGTAAACTAATGAGGAAAAAGAATGTTTGATGAGGGCAATTGATCTTATCTAATTTACAGAGAAGTTATAGTAAAATCTGATGAGCTGCCTTTTATGAATTTCTTTGGTTCCATGAAACAACCTAAGGGAGTAGTTGCCTCAAGGAGAGGGAATGGACAAAGGGCCCAGTAGTGTGCTACAAGACATTCAAGAAGGGGGTGTAATGCACCCTTCCGAATCTCTGATGTCTCAGATTTCATAGTATTCATCAAGCTAAGGATTTAGATGATAAATGAACGCAGCTGGTTTGGACTAACCTTGCCTACTCTATGTTTGCGAAGTGTCACACACCCACTATGTACCTTCATGGTACTGCCTTAGCTTCTGGAAGCCAAAGTGAGTATAAGTAAAAGGGAGAGGAATATTAGTGCAACCGTATTACCCTGTGGAACTCTCCTGCTGTGATTAACTTAGAGTACCACACACCTGTGTTCACAGGGAGAGAAGAGCTATCATTTTAAAAATGCAACAGAGAGGATTGAAAGGCCACCTGTGCTTACATTTTTCCCTTTGGAAAAGCATCCCAAAGATGGGATGATAAAAGTAAAGAATGCATCTCTACTTTATTACTACAAGAATCAGCTCTTCATGTATAAAATGTAGTTGATGATGCCACCCTCAAAACTTCTGGGAAAGCTGAAGACCTTTTTGACCTAGTCCATGGATAAATCCACTGATGGATCCAAAATTTAATGGTGTTCCTCAGGAGGGGTGGTGGTGGTGGTGGAAAATGTCCAGAGACAATGTCAAGGTGGATATAGTAGATCATTGGGGATATATCCTTGAGTGTACAGTATGCATCATGTCCTAGGCTCCTTTGTCTCATTCTCTGTTTCCTGAACACAAGTTACAGAGAACTAAGAGTAAAATCCGATAAGTAGAGCATCTTTACTATAAAGTGGTACTTAAAACAGACCCAGAGATGATACCAAAGACTGTGGATGAGAACTCTTTAACCCTGAGCCAAAATAAACCTTCCCTCTTTTTAAAGTATTCCTCTCAGGCATTTGTCACAGTGATGATAAGCAAAGTATATATAAATAACATCTACTTCCCATAAGCTTTACTGCCACAAGCCCAAGGGAAAATCAGTGTCATATTTTGGGAGCTCATCGAGGTTTTACTGCTTCTGTAATAGTGAGATGTGTTCTGATTGGGATCAAGTAGCTGTCTTTTTATTATTGTACATCTATTGTCAGAAAATACTAAGCAATTTCCCCTTGCCTAGACTCAGTTGTTTTATTTTTAAGGTGAAATTGCTAATCTCAGTCTATTTTTCAGTACAATTATCTCACTCCTGCACCTCAGAATTCTCCTCACATTAGTTGGTATGAGTTAAAGACAACTATTGCTTTATGTCCAAATAGATACAAAATGTCTAGGCCATTAGGATGTTAGATGAGCAAAAGCATAGTCAGAAAACTATACCCTGACAACAGAAATAGAAAAAGCATGAGTAGGAATTAATTCAAATATGCAATCTATACTCACTGAAATATACTTACCATACTTTAACCAGGAAAAAACTTGCAGTTGTTCTAAACTAGAATGACTATGTCTTGTACCAACAATTCATTAATTATGCAGCAAGAAGCACAAACAGATGAAAGCAAAGGAATTCACATTTCAAGTGCCCATTACACACAAGGGTTTGAACACGCTGTGTCTAAAACCCCTATTTCAGGAAGAAGATACTGGTTTCTGTTAAGTTGTAGAGAAATAGCTCTGAGGATGCTGGAGGTTGGGTTTTATGGTTTTCTTCCTTTGCTGACATGAGGATATATATAAAGCATATGTATATGCTTTAGTTGATGCTCATTAAAAAAATCTTGTGCTATGAAAAATCGGTAGCAAGAGATTCCAGGAAATGTTGCCTGTGGTATAGTTGTGAAACTTCATACAGTGCATGAAATACATTCATCTGGTGAACAAGGAAATCACAGCTATTTCTTTTACTTTGAAATAAACTCATCAAGGAAAGTAGAACACATTAAACCTAAAATGCATGTTTTTGAAGAGAAATATCTGGATAATCTGGAAGTAAACAGGGTAAGAGTAACTTGGGGGAATGGAGGAGCCAAATGAATAAACCTTTGGTTTTTTGTTTGTTTTTTTTTTGTTTTGATTGAGAAAACTTCTAATTTGAATGGATCTTATATCACACACACACACACACACACACACACACACACACCACACACACACACACACACACACACACACACACACACGCAATGAGGGGGTCACTAACTGGAAATAGTTTTTTGTTTCATTATAAGAATAGGGCAAAACTTTCATTGTTTTTAGAATTTAAAAGTTAATGGAAACAGTCCTGCAGAGAATGCAAAAGAAAAAAAATAAATGTTTAGTGAGAGAAAAGTCCATACAGAAGTGACATTTTGAAAGGAATAGGTTGTCATGTCATGAAAAGGTATTTCATAATAGGGGAAAATCTCATGGTTTGTCTTCACTTGGCTAGAGTCTGCAGGTAAATTCCTGTTCTTTTCATGTTTTAGTTGCCAGCATCTCGGGATTTGTTTTTACACATCCTATAAATCAGCAGAGTAAAAGACATACATTCATAAGAACTTAAGCTTTCTTTTACTTAGAGATTCGAGGTTTGAGCCAGCTTTGGAAAAAAAAGTGCATGAGCCAGTCCAAACTGAGTAGATATCTCTTTTATTTCCACAAGAAAAAGTTCTCAGCTGCCAAAAAGAAGAATTCCAATTTATTAACACTTGAATGAATAATTCCCTCTTGGACACTGAATGATCCAAAACAAACAAGCTCATTTGTGTATTTAGCCATATGAACTGTTGAACATACTGACTGGTACATCTAAGAGTGTGTTGAGTTTAAACACAGAAAGATGTTGACCCTCAAGTACCCTACTATTTATCATCTCCCAGGTAGCCATCATCTTGTCCCCTTAGTGTTTCCTGCCATGGCATTGTCAGTATGTGATGCATTTCTCTCGGTTGTGCTCACACTGTTCTTCAGAAGATGGTATTAGATGGTTGCTGGACATTTTCTCAGGACAATTTGCTAGCTGGAGAAAGATGAAGAGCCTATTTTCTAATACAAATCCATGGTAGTTACTGTTAATGAGAAGACCGAACTATACCTGGTTAAGACACTTTCCCTCCCTCCTTTCCTTCCTTCCTCCTTCCCTCCCTCCCTCTCTCTCTTCATTTTCTTTCTTTCTTTCTTTCTTTCTTTCTTTCTTTCTTTCTTTCTTTCTTTCTTTCTTTCTTTCTTTCTTTCCTTCTTTCCTTCTTCCTTTCTTCTTTCTTTCTTTCTTTCTTTCTTTCTTTCTTTCTTTCTTTCCTTCAGTCTTTCTTTCACACAGTACCTGCCTGCCTCAGCTGCTGGCTTGTGGTCTGATCCTGTCTTGGCACCCTCCCATTCCTCTTTTTTGTATGTCATTGTGAATTGAAAGTATATAACTTGGCTGTCTTAGTGAAGAGTGAGGGTTACTATTGTGTGATGAAATACCATGACCAAAGCTACTTGGGGAAGAAAGGGTTTATTAAACTTATATTTTCACATCACTGTTTATCAGCAAAGGAAGTCAAGATAGAAACTAAAGCAGGAAGAAGCCTGGGGGCAGGAGCTGATGCAGAGGCCATGGAGGAGAGCTGCTTACTGGCTTGCTCCTCAAGGCTTGCCCAGCCTACTTTCTTTTTCTTTCTTTTTTAATTTAAATTAGAAACAAGTTTCTTTTACATGTCAATTCCAGTTTCCTCTCCTTCCCCTCCTCCCCTGTGCCCCACCAACCCTCTATCTCATCCCCTATCTGCTTTCCAGGAAGGGCGAGGCCTTCCATGGGGGATCTTTTAACTCTGTCATATCGTTTGGAGCAGGGCCTAGGCCCACGCCCCATGTGTCTAGACTAAGAGAGTATCCTTTTATGTGGAATGAGCTCCCTAAGTCCATTATTATACTAGGGATAAAAACTGATCCACTGCTAGAGGCCCCATAGATTGCCCAGGCCTCCTAACTGACACCCACATTCAGAGGGTCTGGGGCACTCTTATACTGGTTTCCCAGCTATAGGTCTGGAGACCATGGGTTTCCCCTTTTTCAAGTCAGCTGTTTCTGTGGGTTTCTTCAGGCTGGTCTTGACCTCTTTGCTCATGACTCCTCCCTCTCTGCAACTGGATTCCAGGAGTTCAGCTCAGTGTTTAGCTCTGGGTGTCTGCTTCTGCTTCCATCAGCTACTGGATGGAGGCTCTAGGATATATATAAGGCAGTCATCAATCTCATTACCAGGGAAGGGTATTTAAGGTAGACCATGGATGTCTCTCTTAGGGGCCTCCTTGTTTCCTAGCTTCTCTGGCAGAGTAGATTGTAGGCTGGTACTCATTTGCTCTGTCTAAAGTCCATATATGAGTGAGTACATACCATGTTTGTCATTTTTGTGACTGGGTTACTTCACTCAGTTTGGTTTTTTCTAGTTCCACCCATTTGCCTGTGAATTTCAAGATTCCATTTTTTTCCCCCACTGAGTAGTTCTCCATTGTGTAAATGTACCACATTTTCTTTATCCATTCTTCAGTTGAGGGGCATCTAGATTGCTTCCAGGTTCTGGCTATTACAAATAATGCTGCTATGAACGTAGTTGAACAGATGTCCTTGTATGAATGTGCATCTTTTGGGTATATGCCTAAGAGCGGAATTGCTGGATTTTGTGGTAGGCTGACTCCCATTTTCCTGAGGAATTTCATACTATTTCCAAAGTGGCTGTACAGATTTGGCATTCCCACCAGTAGTGGAGCAGTGTTCCCCTTTCTCCACATCCTCTCGAGCATAAACTGTCATTGGTGTTTTTGATTTTAGCCATTCAGACAGGAGTAAGATGTTATCTCAGAATTGATTTGAATTTTTCTGATGGCCAAGGACATTGAGCACTTTCCATTTCAGCCATTTTGGATTCCTCTATTGAGAATTCTCTATTTAGTTCTGTACCCCACTTTTTAATTAGATTAGTTGGTGTTTGGTGACTAGCTTCTTGAGTTCTTTGTATAATTTGGAAATCAGACCTCTGTCAAATGTGGGGTTGGTGAATATCTTTCCCATTATGTGGGCTGCCATTTTGTCTTATTGACTGTGTCCATTGCCTTACAGAAGATTCTCAGTTTCGGGAGGTCCCATTTATTAATTGTAGATCTCAGTGTCTTTGCTACTGGTATTATGTTCAGGAAGTAGTCTCCTGTACCAATTTCATTCAAGGGTACCTCTTACTTTCTCTTCTAAAAGATTCAGTGTGTCTGCATTTATGTTGAGGAATTTGATTCATTTGGACTTAAGTTTTGTGCATGACATGTGGATATGGATCTATCTGCAGTCTTCTACATTTCAGCATCCAGTTATGCCAGCACCATTTGTTGAAGATGCTTTCTTTTCTCCATTGTATAATTTTAGCTTCTTTGTCAAAAATCAGTTGTTTGTAGGTGTGGGTTCATATCATGGTTTTCAATTTGGTTCCATTGGTCTACCTGCCTATTTTTTGTGCCAATACCAAGCTGTTTTCAGGACTATCACTCTATAATAGAACTTGAAGTCAGGGATGGTGATGCCTCCAGATGTTCCTTTATTGTACAGGCTTGTTTTGGCTATCCTGGGTCTTTTGTTTTTCCATATAAAGTTGAATATTATTCTTTCAAGGTCTGTGAGAATTGTGTTGGGATTTTGATGGGGATTGCATTGAATCTGCAGATTGCTTTTGGCAAGATTGCCATTTTTACTATGTTGATCCTACCTATCTGAGATAATGGGAGAGCTATCATTTTCTTCTTTAATTTCTTTCTTTAAAGACACAAAGTTCTTGTTATACAGGTCTTTCATTTGTTTGGTTAGCATTACCCAAATGTGTTGTATGTTGATTGTGGCAATTGTAAAGGATGATGTTTCTCTGATTTCTTTCTCATCTGATTTATAGTCTGTATATAGTAAGACTATTGATTTTTTGAGTTGATCTTGTATCCTGCCACTTTGCTAAAGTTGTTTACCAGTTGTAGGAGTTCCCTGTTAGAATTTTTCAGGTCACTAATGTAAACTACAATATCATCTGCAAATAATTAAAGTTTGACTTTTTCCTTTCCAATTTGTGTCCCCTTGACTTCCTTTTGTTGTCTAATTGCTCTAGCTAGAACTTCAAGTACAATATTGAATTGGTGTGGAGAGAGTGGGCAGCCTTGTCTTGTTCCTGATTTTAGAGGAGTTTAGTTGAGTTTCTCTCCATTTAGTTTGATGTTGGCTGTTGGCTTGCTGTATATTGCTTCTATTATGTTTAGGTATGTTCCTGTTATCCCTGATCTCTCCAAGACCTTTCTCATGAAGGGGTGTTGGAGTTTGTTAAAGGTTTGTAGCATCTAGTGAGATGATCATGTGTTTTTTCTTTTGCAGTTTGCTTATATGGTTGATTACATTGATGGCTTTTCATATGTTGAAACATCCCTGCTTCCCTGGGATGAAGCCTACTTGATCATGGTGGATGATTTTTTTTTTTTTTTTTGATGTGTTCTTGGATTCGAATTAACAGTATTTTGTTGAGTATTTTTGCATCAGTGTTCATGAGGGATATTGGTCTGTAGTTCTCTTTCTTAGTTGTGTCTTTGTGTAGATTTGGTACCAAGGTAATTGTTGCCTCATAAAAGAGTTTGACAATGAACCTTCTGCTTCTGTTGTGTGGAACAATTCAAGGAGTATTGGTATTAGCTCTTCTTTGAATTTCTGTTAGAATTTTGTACTGAAACCATCTGGCCCTGGGCTTTATGCATGTTTGTTTGTTTGGGAGGTTTTTGATGACTGCTTTTATTTAATTAGGGCATATAGGACTGTTTAAATTGCTTATCTATTCTTGATTTAGTTTTGGTGAGTGATATCCATCCAGAATATTGTCCATTTCCTTTCAATTTTCCAATTTTGTGGAGTACAGGTTTTCAAAGTATGACCTGAAGATTCTCTGGATTTCCTCAGTGTCTGTTGTTATGTCCCCCTTTCCATTCCTGATTTTGTTAATTGCAAGTTCTCGCTCTGCCTTTTGGTTAGTTTGGATAAAGGTTTGTCTATCTTGTTGACTTTCTGGAAGCACCAACTCTTTGTTACATTCATTCTTTGTATTGTTTCTACTTTATTGATTTCAGTGGTCAATTTGATTATTTCCTGGCATCTACTACTCCCAGGTGAGTTTGCTTCCTTTTGTTCTAAAGCTTTCAGTTGTGCTTTTAATTCTCTAGTGTGACTATTCTCCAGTTTCTTCATTTGGGCACTTAGTGCTATGAATTTTCCTCTTAGTACTGCTTTTAAAATGTCCCATAAGTTTGGGTATATTGTGTCTTTATTCTCATTGAATTCTAGGAAGTCTTTAATTTCTTTCTCTATTTCTTCCTTGACCCAAGAATGTTGCAATAGCATATTGTTCAATTTCCATGAGTTTGTTGGGTTTCTGCAATTTGTGTTGTTGTTGAATTCTAACTTTAAAGCATGGTTGTCTGATAAGAAACAGGGGGTTATTCCAAGTTTTTTGTACCTGTTGAGGTTTTCTATGCTGCTGAGTATGTGGTCGATTTTAGAGAAGGTTCCATGTGGCACTGAGAAGAAGGCATATTCTTTTGTGTTTGGAATGTCCTATAGATGTCTACTAAACACAATTCTGTTATATCTTCTGTTAGTTCTTTTGTGTCCTTATTAAGTTTCTGTCTGGTGGTCCTGTCTAGTGGTGAGAGTGGGGTGTTGAAGTGTTCCACTATGAGTGTGTGAGGTTTTATGTATGATTTGAGTTTTAGTAGTGTTTCTTTTACAAACATGGGTGCCTTTTATTTGGGACATAGATGTTCAGAATTGAGACTTCATCCTGATGGATTTTTTCCTGTGATGAATATGAAAGGATCTTCTTCATTGCTTGATTGATTTTAATTTGAAGTCTAATTGTTAGATATTAGGATAGCTACCCCAGCTTGTTTCTGGGGTCCATTTGATTGGAAAAATCTTTTCCCAACCCTTTACTATAAGGTACTGTCTGTTTTGAAGTTGAGGTGTGTTTCTTGTATGCAGCAGAAGGTTGGGTTGTGTCTTCGTATCCATTCTGTTAGCCAGTGTCTATTTATAGGCAAGTTAAGACCATTATTATTGAGGGAAATTAAGGAACATTGATTATTAATTCTTGTTTGTTTTGGATTTGGTGGTGGTGGTGGTATTGTGTGTGGATTTACACCTCCCCTTTTTTGGCTTTTGGTAAGGTGGGGTTATCCGTTGATTATGTTTTTGTGAATGTAGTTAACTTCTTTAGGTTGGAGTTTTCTTTCTAATATTTTCTTAGTGCTGGATTAGTGGATATGTATTGTTTGAATCTGGTTTTGTCATGGAATATCTTGTTTTCTCCAACTATAGTGATTGAAAGCTTTGCTGGGTATAGTAGTTGGGCTGGCATCCATGGTCTCTTAGTGTTTGTAGAATATCTATCCAGGACCTTTTGGCTTTCAGAGTTTCCATGGGGAAGTCAGGTGTAATTCTGATAGGTTTGCCTTTATATGTTACTTGGCCTATTTCCTTTGCTGCTCTTAATATCCTCTCTTTATTCTGTATGTTTGGTGTTTTGATTATTTTGTGGCAAGGGAACTGTTTGTGGTCCACACTATTTGGTGTTCTTTATGCTTCTTGTACCTTCATTGGCATGTCATTTTTAAGTTTGGAAAGTTTTCTTCTATGACTTTGTTGAATATGTTTTTTGCAACTTTGAGTTGGGTTTCTTCACCTTCTTCTATACCTATTATTCTTAGGTTTGGCCTTTTCATGGTGTCCCATATTCATATTTCCTGGATATTTTCTGCTAGGGATTTGTTGGACTTAAGATTTTCTTTGGTTGATGAATCTATTTCTCATAGTGTATCTTCAATGCCTATGATTTTCTCTTCCATCTCTTGTATTCTATTGGTTATGCTTGCATCTGTAGTTCCTGATCATTTACCCAGCTTTTCTAATTCTACCATTCCCTCGGACTATGGTTTTTTTTTTTTTTTTTTTTTTTTTTTTTTTTTGGTTTTTTGTTTTTTCTCTATTTCAGGTTTCAAACCTAGCACTGTTTGAATTGTTTCTTGCAATTTTTGGTTTGTCTATTCCTCCATTTCTTGAATTTTTTGTTTTTTCTCCCATTTTAAAAGGATTTTCTCATTTCCTCTTTTAGGGTCTCTATTATCTTCATGAAGTTGTTTTTAAGTGGTTCCCTTCTGTTTCATCTGTGTTTGGATGTTCAAGTCTTGCTGGTGTAGAGTCCTTAGATTCTGGTGGTGTCATACTGGTTTTTCTGTTGTTGAATGTGTTCTTATATGGTAGTCTTCCCATCCTTTCTTTTAGTGGGTACAGGTGGGGGGGGTCTCTTCCTCTCCTGGTAGGTATGGGTCCAATGTTCTCTTCCATTTGGGGCAAGCAGGTCCAATACTCCGATGGGTCTCACGATGAGTCTCACGATGGGTGCAGGTGGGTTTGAGACAGTCCCTCTCCTAGTGGGTGGAGGTGGGACTAGCAATTCGATGTCAGCAGACTCTAGATGGCTTGATCCACTTGGGTTAAGTGGACCCCTCCCCTGAGTGGGGATGGGACTAGCACAGGGATGGCAGCTGATTCTGGATTGCTTGGTCTGCCTCTGGTGAGTCAACCTGCCTGTAGTCCCCAGGCCAGGAGATCCCAAAGAGCCTGGTCAAAACACTTTCAACCCCATATGTTGTACTTTTGGGGGCAGGCAGGCAGGCTTATAAGTAATAGATCACTCTGCCAGGTCATCATCTAATACAACAGTTCTCAGCCCATGAGCTGTGACCCCTTTGGCAAACCTCTATCTCCAAAAAATACTTACATCACAATTCATAATAGCAGCGAAATTGCAGTTATGAAAAAACAACAAAAATAATCATATGGTTTGGGCTCACCACAGCATGAGGAACTGTATTAAATTATCTCTGCATTCAGAAAGTTGGGAACCACTGATCTAAGGGGTCTCATGACATTTTCCCCTTCCTCCCTGAACATGTTCTGCTTGTTGCTCCAATTTGGTCCTTGTTAGACCATCTTCATTACCTTTGTATTAATTCATTTCTTATTACTGTAACAAAATACTCAACACAAGCTACATTTATGAAGAAAATAGATTTACTTACCGAATTAGTTCATTTTATTATTTTCTGTAATAAAAAAATACTCTGAATGAAGGAACTTGAGAAAGAAAGGGTTTATTTTGGATCACAGTTCAAGGTCCAGCCTATCCTACTGGGAAGTCATGGCTGCACAAGGCAGTGTCACACTGAACCTGCAGTCAGGACACAGAGAGTGATGGATACCAATTCCCAGACCATGATCTCCTTCTCATGCCATCCAGAACTAAAGTTTGGGGGATGGTTCCACCCATATCCATAGTGGGTCTCTCTTCCTTATTTAATTTAACCTAGGTCATCCTTCACAGGGATGCGAAGAAGTGACCTCTTTGGAGAGATCCTAGGTCTTGCTGAATGGACAATCAACATTATTCATCATGGTTGCCTGGCTTACTATTTTGGAGGTGGTATGCTCAGAAAAAATGAAGTTCTGGCTCTTAAAAGAGCCTTATGGGGGGTAGCAAGAGTCACATGAAAGAGAGAGCAATTATATCTTAAAATATAATCTCCACTCAGGGTACAACCTCATTGACTTCAGGATCTTCTACCAGGATCAATATTTTAAAAGTTCTGTACTAGCTCTGTGCCTCCAAACTAGGAGGTAAGCACTACAGAACATAGAAATTTTAGGGTACACGTTTCAACCATACCCATATACAAAAACTATGTATGATTCCCTCAATTATGACTGTGGGGTTGTATACCTGTGTGGTGGTTAACATGTCGCACACTATCGGTGAATTTCATAAGAGCTCTCTTTCCCAATTCTTTCTGCCTCATCACCTGTGTAAACCAGGGAGACAGACATGGGATGGGCATTTAGGAAATACTGTTGAAAAAATAAGTAACGTGGTAGTCATTCAAAACCAACTGTGTGTGTGGCTCAGACATGGATGTGTCCACATCAGGAATGGATGCTGAGTTACTTTGACCAGTTTCTGTGCCGCAGATTTCTAAGTTGTGATGGCTTCTTTGGCACTGCCTCGTGTTCTGTATCTTGTGACGCTGTATTAAATAATTAAATTAAATTTAATATAAATATTAAATAATGAGCTTCTATAAGTTAACTTTGTAGTATGTGAAGTACATTGGTCCTCAGTAAGTCTTTACTGATGGATGGAGACCTGATCTTGAGGTAGGGTCAGTCACAGAGGATGCTCTACCTCACTAAGGCTGTAATTCTCTCAAATTCTCTGGTGGCTCTGTTATTTGGTAATGCTGAACCATCATAAAGGGGAAAGACTATGTCCCTGTTAGTTTCAGTTTTCTCCCTTTGTTCTCAGCTGGTCAAAGTGATCATTTTTTGTTGTTGTTTTTTGTTTGTTAGGTTTTTTTTTTTTTTTTCCCAAGTTCTCCTTGAGATGAACTGCGCTGTCTGGGGCAGGCGCCATGTTTTTATTATGTACAGCTCTAAAAATGTACAGAAATTCAGGGCACTCAGACTGAAAAATGAACACTTTGCACATTCAAAGGGGAGCTACAGACATTCTTCATCTCACTTATAAAACCCAGCGCCCACGGCTGACCACAAAGCAGGAGATTTAGCACCTTTCTTTTTGTGGGCCTTTGTTAGTTTTTCCTTTCCCCCAGCCCCCTTTTTTTCCTCATGGGGTTGCGTTAACTCTAGAGCAGCAGATGGGTCATTTACTATAGATTTATATATATGGCCTAAGAGCAAGAATTTTGAAATGATTTCTTTCTCAGGCTTCAAAGATAGATGGCAGGTCAAGTCACTTTCCTTCATAGCTAAACATACAAAGGCACAGAGCAACGTGCCAGTGATTTGAATTGTGAGTGCCAAAAGTGCTTGTTCAGCACGAATGAGAAATAGGAGAACAGGATCAGTTAAATCTCATATTCTTATTAAATTAGAAGAGAGAGCAATGCCAAGGTTTTGACATGACCAAAGGAAAAAAAAAATCAGGGTTTTTCTGGTGTTTATCCACTGTTTGCAGACAGATGAAAGAACGAAATAAGCCCGGTGAAAGAGTTGAGGATGAAGTATCTGCCTTTCGCTTGGAATTTCCTGGCATTTTTCAGTCTGTGACACAGACTTGATCTGATTAAACAAATCCCCCCCCCCACCCCCGCAAGGTTTTTCTTCCTTCTTTCTCTTTAAAAGCTGACTCTAAAACTGTATAAGTCATTTTTTAAATAAGAGCAGATGCCTTTGCTCCATGAGCTGACAGGCAGATTCTGCGATTCTGAGAAACAAATGAAGAGTGAGGTGCTGTGATAGAAAGAACAGCCAGCCGTGTTTAGAACCAACCCCGTCTGGTGCCCTGTCTGGCAGCAGCAGGGCCCACATTTCCCGTAGGGTAAAGTCAAGAGGAGGATGGTTTCCTTAGGGTTGGATTTTGCTTGGACTCACTTGGAGCCCTTCCCAGAGGGTGCACAGCCTCAGAGCCAAGCTCACTCAGTGAGGCACAGCAATGGCCTACCTGTAAAATGAGTGTGTGTGTGTGTGATGGGTGAACAAGACGGCCAGCATGGCTGATCTCTGTGCTTCTTCCTGGGCCTGACAGTCTGTGATGCTCCAAGGGAGAGTCATCCATAGAAGGAGTCATCTTTCAGAATGGGGCCAGCAGGGAGGTTGTAAGTAGTACTAAGCTTTTCCAATAACCAATCAATGTCCTATCCATAAAGACCAAATTTTCCTAAATAAATACCTTTTATTGAAATTTATACTAATTTATCTATCTGATATGGTCCACTGTAATTACTATTTAGAAGTAAATACTGTCCACAGTTTGGTTGGTGTTTAAGGTGTGTGTGTGTGTGTGTGTGTGTGTGTGTGTGTGTGTGTGTGCACATGCATACACACACGTATATATTTATATATGCATATATGTTTCTGCTTATTATCTTTTGTGAATGTTCTAAAGCCTACCCTAATATTTCCTCACAAATTCTTAACTTCACATGTTGTAATAGCTGCAGTTAATCCATATTAAAGTACAAAAAAGCCTTTGTTATGAAAAGTATGAGAATTTAAAATCATTTTCCACTAATAAACTCAGTTTGTAATAGTTTTCAACACTCTCTTTTCTCAATACTCATGAATCACCCTTCAATAAAGAATCCATGAACAGAAATTTATCTCACCAATTTCAGAGTGCTTTGAACACCTAAGCACCATGGATCATGATGTCTTTGACACTCAATGTTCAAAGTAAATAGTATTAATGTTATGTCAAAAGCCACTCTACAACTGATTTAGAGCTATGCTTCAGTATTTGACCTTGAAGAGAGTTTGAAGCCCCCTAAAATAGGAAACCTGGAAGTCAATGTAAGAAGCATTGCCCAAAACACTAACACAGACTGTATACTACTTCATTAAATGTTGGTGCAATTAAGTCATTACCCGTTGGGGAAAAATTGCAATATCCTTTCCAATCTTTTTAAAAACATGATATATGTGATAAGGATAGATTCTGACACAAAGGAAGCTATGTGGGAGGGTAGAGTGTTTCTCAGAAGAGCAGGGTAACTTAGCCAGGAGCTATCAAGAGGAGCCTGGTGATGTCAGGAAAGGGAATTGGGTTTCCTGGAACTGGAGTTACAGGTGTTTGTGAGCTACTATGTGGGTGCTGGGGACCAAATGTGGTCTTTTAAAAAGTGTTGATAAGTGTCCTTAACACTGGACCTCTCTAGCTGGAAGAGACTGTTTTAGAATCAGGTTTTAACTACACTTTGAGAATGGGAGATGATGGCATGGCTCCCGGATGGACTGGCATCCACTAAGTGGCTTATTCCTGGTGGTTGAAAGAGTATAAATGCATGGGGTAAATTGAGACTGTAGGAACATATGGATATTTTAAAAATCATATCAAAGAAACTAACCCTATGAATTTATGACACACACAAGTTCATGGAAATGATATAATGTCTTTTCATGGATCTTATAAAATAATGGCCACCTGGCACTGAAATGGCAATGGCCCCACATCAATATGTCATCTCATGTGTGGTGTATGTGCCAAAGACTAACAAGCAGAGAACCCCTGACTCTCCTTGGGCTTTAGCTTAGCTCAAGCCCTCACTGTTGCTCAGCTTCCCCCTTCTGCCTCTGTGCCTTCTTGCCCAACTATATCTGAACCCACTGTTTCCTGTTCTGACTTGGTTCTGCCATTAACATCACTGCAGCTGACTGCATCTTCATTCTGAAACTGATTCTCTCATCCCATGGTCTCTCCAACAACAGTTTCTTCATGGGTCCAGGATTGTTATCTTATGAACACAGGCCCCATTTGAATTACTATCAGTCACTTTGGAATCTATTGAATTCTGATGTAGCCTTTTTGACTTCTATGTTTTCTGTAGACTACACAATACTAGTAATTAAGATGAGAATAAAAGGGGGCTGGAGAGAGGGCTCAGAGGTTCAGAGCACTGGCTGGTCTTCCAGAGGACCTGAGTTCAATTCCCAGGACCCACATGGTAGCTCACAACTGTCTGTAATTCCAGTTCCAGGGGTTCTGACACCTTCATATCAAGAAACATTAAATAAATTTAAATATATTATTTTTAAAAAGAGATTGAAATTAAAGAGCTCATATTTGTCTTAGCCAGGTTACCAAGACAGGTAGAATTACTTGGCAAATTGTTGACATTGCAATTGCTGCAACTCAGCTGTGTGGTGGCAACACCTTTTATCCCAGCACTTGGGAAGCAGAGGCAGAACTCTGAGTTAAAGGCCAGCCTGGTCTACAGAGCGGGTTCCAGAACAGCCAGGGCTTCACAGAGAAGGAAGCAACCCAGCCTCAAAAACAAAGAAAGAAAGAAAGAAAGAAAGAAAGAAAGAAAGAAAGAAAGAAAGAAGTTGCTGCACCTTGTGAATTTGCTATTCAAGAACTCTGAAAA